>NC_143129.1:179342222-179644019 GCF_059928025.1 Delphinapterus leucas | reverse complement strand
AGGTTCTAGGGTTCAGGAATCCAGGCAAGGCATAGTAGGAACAGCTTGTCTCCGCTTCGTGATGTCCCAGATGGGAAGATGCAACATATGGAAGTGCCACACGTCTGGTGACTAATGCCAGCTGTCTACGACTGGGACCTCCACAGGGGCTGTCAGCTGAAGCACCTACCTGTGATCTCTCTAAGTGGCTTGAGCTTCCTCACAGCATGGTGGCTACACAGCAGGGTAGGCAAGTTTACGTGACAATCAGGAATCCAAAAACAAGTGCAAGCAAGGCCTTTTGTGAAGCAGCCTCGGAAGTCACGTAGCATCAGCGTCACTTCCACTGTGTACCGTTGGTGACAAGTAAGTTACCAAACTTACTTGTTCCCTGATTCAAGGAGCGGAGACATATTTCTCACCTCTCAGTGAGAGGGTGAGAATTTCTGGGCATGTTTTAAAATCGCCACACCAAAGTTAAAACTATAATAATAAACTATGGATGTCCTTTAAGATCTTAATACAACGATTTCAAACTTCAGAAGAAAATTTCCTAAAAGATGGATAACAACTTTTGATTACAGCATAACAAAAACCTAGTGAATGGCCTGGTTTCAATGGAAGTTCTCTCCACTAGCCAGCAAATCCATATGATGTCACTGGTTATCGTGAGAAGAGGGTTCAAAGGACCCAAGTGTCCAGGTATGCATCATCCAACATCTATGTGACGCACTTGAAGCCCAGTATAAAAGTAATTATGTTTGCTCTTTGGACCTCTGCTAGTCTCCCTTCACAGTTTGAGAAAATCTCGGCCATAAGAGTTACCATGGCAACGGCAACATCTGTAGCAGATCCAGCCTGGAGGATATTTAAGGAGAAGCACCTGATCAGACAGGAACGGGTACCAACCTGGGTGCAAGCCGGAGACTAGAAAGGATCTTTCTGGGATCAACCCCTGCCTGTCCTGTCCTCTAAGAAAGCAGACAACACAGAGATGTACAAACAGAGCTACGAGCTTACTGGAACCGGTGGAAATGGTGCAAGGATCACAGACAATAGGTTGACAGGGCAGTGAGAAAGGAGAGGTATATAGTGTCAGCAGGAGATTCCACTGTATGTGGAGGGTTTTAACAGCCTCTGAAGCACAATGTAGCACCAAGGTGTCTGAGAGAGCCCTTTGTGATGGGCAAAGTCAACATCTATTTATTAAGGGCCAGCTGTGTGCCAGGCCCCATACTGGTGGCTTACACATATCTTTGCATTTAATTTTTCACTCTATTCCTACAAATGATGTCTGGATATCCCTGTAATATAAATAAGGAAATTGAGGCTCAAAGAGGAAGTGACTTAGCCACAGTCAAAGCTGAGATTCAACCCGAGATCTTTCTACCGCCCACGCTGACAGTCTTTCCACCAACCAATGTGGCTTGTCCATCATGGAGGCGGATATGATCTGTTTCACCAAATGCATGAAACTGCTGTGGCCTTTACGTGTTCTAGACTCTTCCTTAGAAAGGACTCCGTCTGAGATGATATTAAACAGAAAGGCAAAGAGCCTTGGGAAAGACTGGATTTTATTCTAAGAGCAAAAGGATAAACATTCATTCACAAATTATTCCCTGAGCTTCTGCCATGCACCAGGCCTGTGTCAGACTCTGCAACAAGACTGACAAAGCCCTGTTCCTCTTCCGCTAGAAGACGCAGGCCAGAAGCAAGCAAGCAGATGAAAAATAAACATAGACTCACCTTATGAAGAAAGTAAAACAGCATGAGGGACTTCCCTGGTGGCGCAGTTGTTAAGAATCCGCCTGCCAATGCAGGGGACACAGGTTCGAGCCCTGGTCCGGGAAGATCCCACATGCCGTGGAGCAACTAAGCCCGGGCGCCACAACTACTGAGCCTGTACTCTAGAGCCTGGGAGCCGCAACTACTGAGCCCACGTGCCACAACTGCTGAAGCCTACCCACTCTAGGGCCCACGTGCTGCAACTACTGAGCCCGTGAGCCACAACTACTGAAGCCCCTACACCTAGAGCCCGTGCTCCGCAACAGAGAGAAGCGACCGCAATGAGAAGCCCGTGCACCACAGTGAAAAGTAGCCCCCACTCGCCGCAACTAAAGAAAGCCCACGCCCAGCAACGAAGACCCAACGCAGCCAATAAATAAATAATAAATTTATTTTAAAAAAAACAAAAAAACCAACATGAGATGATAAAGAGCTCTAGGGGATGGGGAAAGGGGTCCTTTTTGGATAGAGTGGTCAAGAAAGGCTTTTCTAAGGAGGGCTATTTGAGCTGAGACCTGAAAATGAAAAGGAGAAAGCCACACAAAGAGCCCAAGGTAGAACTTTCCAGGCAGAGGGAGACATTAGTACAAAGGCCCAGAAGCTGGAAAGGCTTGAAATCTTGGAGGCTAATGATGCTCGGGCGAGTGAGAGGAAGAGGACTGTGAGATGAAGTTGGAGAAGAAGGCAGGTGCCAGGCCGTAGGCAGTCTGGTAGGTAAGGCTGCCAAATAAAATGCAGGACGTCCAGTTACACTGAATGTTGGATAAACAGCAAATAATTTTTTGGTATAAGTATGTCCCAAATGTTGCAAGGGACATACTTACACTTTTTTAAAGAAGTGTTCGTTGGTTATCTGAAGTTCAAATGTATCTGGGCCTCTGTATTTTTATTTGCTACATCAGGCAACCCTACATAGTGAGCCCTCAGGAATCAATTCTAAGAACAATAGGAAGTCATTGATGGGCTTTAAGCAAGGAATGACATGAACTGATTCACATTTTTAAAAGATTATTCTGGCCGCTGTGTGGAAAATGGACTGTGGTAGAGTGGGAGAGAGTTATTGTAGACATTCAGGAGAAAGATGGATGGTGGCTTGGATGAGAGGAACCGTAGGGTTGAAGCAAAGTAGACAAATTCAGGAGATGCTTTGGAGGTAGAGCCAACAGAGCTTGTAATGGATGGGGAAGGGTGGAGGGAGGGAAACTGGAGAATCAAGCATGACCGTCTGCTACTGGAGCAGACCATCATCTTTTTATGCCTAGGGAAGCTTCTCAAATGCACGCGTTGACTTAAGTCGCCCAAGAGGTCTCTTTGGTGGTCGAGACACACGGTGATTTTGGTGGTCTTTGGTGATCCTCCTTAATTCTATAGCCTTGGCCAACACTCTACAAGTTGACCATTTACCTTTTCAATCAAACATCACGTGCTTTAGAGTTCTTTGGGGAAATCCCAGTTTCCAAGCTCCATGTGATATTCATTCCCATTTACCCTGGAAGAAGCCAGAAATAGCAGACATCTGGGGCTCTGGAGTTTTCCATTTGTCAAGCCAGTTTTGAAAGATGAGATTACTTTAAAACCGGAGCTACAATGACCTTTACCAGGAGAGACACAGCAGTTCATTACGTTCTTGTGGGCTTAACTAAAAGACACACATACTGGAGCCAAGAAGAACTTATCAGCTGAACACAGCCTTCCATTGCCAGCACCAGTCCCTTCAGGGAGTAGCAACTAGTAAAAGAGAGTTTGAGGAAAGAATTTAGGGAACGAATTCTAAATATGGCAGAACCGAACAAAGAAGCACTGTGTTCCTCTGGTCTGTGTGTTGCTTTCAAGACACTATCCCTACTGTATGCTTTCACAAAAGCAGAAGAAATAATCACAACACGTTTATCATTCACCGGGCGGAATTATTTTGGCAAGAAATCTATGCTCCAGAATACATTATACTAACTGACAACATATTCTGAAAAATGTAGATTTTTAAAGCTGGTAGGTGCTTATGCAACCATGTCGGGCTAAGGGACTGAGCGATTATGTCATTGTTATGTGTGTCAAATATTTGGATAAATATTAATGATCCACAAAGTCAGGCCTTGTTAATGCAGAGAGTGGAAACCAGCGGCTTCGACGATCACATATTAAAAGCCAGACTGGGGAGGCTGATTTCACTCTGGGCTCCTGAAGAAAGATTCACAGTGTTCTGGGTGGAAGACTGCATTCAGCATAAATAAATACATTAGTTTAAACACTAGAATTCTGAAGACTGAAACAAAGCCGTTTATCCTCTCTGCATAACTCAGGAAGCTGGGGGAGGCCACAGAAGAATTTTTCAGGGGGCAGCAAGGGAGGTCAAGATAGACTTTTCCTCCCGGAGAAAACATGGAAGGCACTCTGCTTTTCTCCCTACTGATGCAAATGCATGTTAACATCAAGTTTTCATCCCAGGTGCTACCAGATTCATGGAGCGTCTTTCCCCCTAGGAATTCGCACAGGCATAGCACTTGGGATGACTTGTTGTGTGTTCAGGGGGCATGGGGAGGAAGTTTACCCAGGACATCTCCTATGGATGCATGTTGACTTGGAGGGATGATGTGAGTTTATGTCTAATTGATGGTTTAAGGCAGTGTTTCTCAAACTCAGCACTATTGACATTTGGGGACAGATAATTCTTTGCTGTGGGGACTGTCCTGTGCATTGCAAGATGTTAAACAGCATCCCTGGCCTCTACCCACAGGATGCCAGTAGCACTGTCTACTCAGCGTAACAACCAAAAATGTCTTCAGACATTGCTAAATGTCGCCCGGGTGGCACTGAGAACGCCCCTTTGAAAACCACTGAATTAGCTGCATAGGACTATTCAGGACATTGGACTACCAGCATGCTATGAGTCATTGGCTCAAGAAAGGCTTACTGAGCACCCATCAGCCCCAATCCCCTAATTTCACAGGCAAGAAAACAGCCTGAGAGAAGGGCAAGCTCCTACCCAAGGTCACACAGCAAGCCAGGGCCTGCTGGCCGTTCTTCCAACTCTTAGTGGCACATTCTCTGCCCAGATTCCACCTGTCTGAGTTTATGAGAGAAATTAAGACAGAGATAAAGTCACATGGCAGATTGTCTTATTCCTATTCATGACGGTATTTGCAAAGAGGTACAAGTTTATTCAGATCTGACAACTGAGACCGTACTCTCCAATGACACCTTACGTAGGTAATCAGGCAGACTCTTCTTTTCCTGCTGAGAGAAGCAGCATATCTCTCTTTCTTGGGACTGAAAAGCAGGCGGGTTTGGAGTGCAGTCCTCCCCAGGTTGTCTTCCTAATCAGCCCCAGGAACAAAAAAGTGAAGAAAATGTCACATGTGATTGAGTTTACTTAGAAAAGATCTCTTTACAGCTCGATTCCCCTGTCTCGTTATCCACAGCGATGCGAAAGCCAGCCTCCTTGGGCACCTCTCCAGGCTCACTCCTTTGCCCCTTTCCCTTGGAAACAAGTCCAATTTCTTCTGCCTTTAGGAAAAGGAGCACTGGTGTGAACTGGCTTCTCCTTTGGGCATTGTATATATCTTATTGTCTTATGCCTCTGTGCTAGCAGCTGCCCGCCCCACCTCCAATCCTTGTCTGGGAGATTTCTCTGAATCCCACAGTCAAAAGCAGCAGCAGGGAGAAATTGTTCAAGTCACCCATAAATCCCCATTCTTTTGTGGATATGCTTCTGTTTAAACCTGGACCCAGACTCACTGAGCGGCTGGGACTAGTAGCCATTTTCATAATCCCCAATTGTTTTCAACAAGTGAGTAGCCAAGCTGAAGAATGGGCAACCTCTAGGTCCAGTTTTTCCCTCTTTCTAATGGGCTGCAGAGGGCAAAAGAGAATCAGATTCATGAAATAAGGGATGAAAAACCTATATATTGATCCCTGGTTAACAAAAGAGAAAACTTCATTCTCAATGCCGGACATTTTATATAAACTAGATATTGAAAACATATAATAGTAAGTATTTTAAAATAGGGACCTTATTTCCACTTTACATCCTAAAATGACACTATTATGCAAGGTAATTACATAATAAATTTGTCAGGGAATAAAAATGGTGGTAATGGTTTGTCATTTAATAGCCAAATTGTAAATGAGTTTTTCAGCATTAATGTAGCAGGTTGCTACAATTAGGAAACCATTCTTAGGGGTGTCTTTAATTCCTTAAAATTTTTTTTGAGGTTCAGTATCATTAATTTCCTCATTTGAAGATGCTGCATATTTAACCAGTTGAAGTCAGAGGACACTGGGATTTTTGAGGAATAAAAACCATCTGAGCAAAGGGAAAAAAAAGCAAAAACCTAGCAAGGATCTGTGCCCATATTAATAATTTCACCTAGGGAGTCAGGGTAGCCCAGGGGCAACCATTTACTAGTTATATGGTCTTAACAAGTGGTTTCGTCTTCCTGTGCCTCCTTCCTGAATCTCATTCATAAAATGAGACTAACCAACCAACCTGTCTGATGGGGTTGATGTCTGATTACGGCCGTTGTTTCATGTTGACAACTTATATCAGATGACATACAGAGAGACTTAGCCCATCCTTGACTCACAATGTGAGGTAAAGGTAATTATTGCTTTTGCTCTTGTCATCATTCGTGTGTATACTGCGCCATTCTGATCTTCTTACCTTCTTTTTATCCTTTTTATTCCCCACTATGCTCCATTTCCAAGCAGATATCCCCACGTGTGCAGTCTTCTAGAATGAACACAAATTAGGAAGGCAGATTTTTCACCAAACCCACCTGACGCTAGGCCATAATTCCCATTCTTGCCAGTGAAATCAGGAAGAAAAACTATTATTTAATGAAAGACCTTTCACTGTGAATTCTCTCCCGCATGATCTTGCTTCGTTTTGAGAACACTCTGTGAGACCCATATTATCAGACTTTCAGACGAGAGGTCCGGTGAGTTTAAGCGATTTGTCCAGTGTTCCTCAGCTACAAGGTGGCAGAACCAGGATTCTAACCCAGTCCTTTCCGCTGGACCACACTCTCTCACGGAGTGTCTGATAGATGCCAGGCAGTGTGAGCGCCATAGGAGAGCTGGGGGCAGACCTAAACTTGTCTGAATCAGACGCGGAACTGGCTCTCGTTCCCACTGCATGTAGCAACAAAACATGCCCGTAAATAAAGCACTAGGGAAATTCAGAAGCAGAATCCACCATATAGGATCTGGCTTCTACCTCCTCTCTGTGCTTTTGCTCTTCTCCTTCCACCACTCACCGTGCTCCAGTCGGTTGACCCTATTTCTGGTCCTCAACCACAGGGCATCTATTCCTGCCTCAGGGCTTTTGCCTGGAGCCCTCATCTCCATGGGGTCTTCTTGGCTGTTTGTTCTTAAGTCTCAGCCGTTACCTCCTCTTGATGTCTTTGCTGACTGTCCAAAGGGCCCCTCGCTTCCATCTCCAGTCCCTCTCTTACACGTCACCCTGCTTTACTTTCTTCCAGGCAGTTGTCACACATATATGAAGTGTTTCTGCTCACGAACTGGCTCCCTTGTTTGTTTTGTTTCTCTTCCAACTAGAACGTAAGCTCCGAGAGCGGGAATCGTGTCTGCCTTCATCTGCCTGTCTTCAGCCCTGTATCCCTAAGGCCCAAGCAGCACCTGAGCACACAGTACACCCTCAACATTCACTGAATAAAGGGCTTAGGAGAGAGTGACTGATGTTAAAACAATTTAGTTGTGTTGAGGTATATTGTCTTGCACGTTTGCGGCTCTGACTGTTCCCAGTCAGCAGCTCCCTGAGGACAGGTGCTGTGCCATCTCACCTTCGTATTTTCAAGGAAGAGAAACGAATCCATCCTATCTCTTAGTTCCTTAACTTCTCCCAGCCACAGCTCTATTTTCTTAACTGGGACCAGGCTTCCTCTTCTTTCCATCCCCTTGAATTTCTGCACATGACTTTCTTGATGAGAAAAAGCAGTCAGCAAAATTTTTTTGGGAATCATCTGTGTTCTCTGAGAAATAAGGAATCTAATTGTGGTGGTCATCTGTTGTTCTGCCTGCCAAGAATTCATTCACTATTTCTCTGGTAACAGAATTTTGGTTTCACTTGAGAGAACCATCCTTGCTTACTAGCAGGTCATAGTGGTTTCAGTGGACCCACCCCACCACTTGGATCCAGAGAGAGGCACATGACCCAGGCCTGACCAATCAGTGTTTTCCCTTCCCTAGCCACAGTGATTGGCTCAGAGATGATCATGTGATCCGAGTCAGGCCAATGAGAATCAATTCTGTGATTTTATACAAGCTGTTAGGAAGCAGAGCTCTCTTTTCCTTTGGGAGTCGCCTGGCTGGTGGACGGTACTCACGTTGCTACTGTAGGTAGTGTTCATCGTGCCACCATGAGGGAGAGCATCTGTGAGAGTGAAGCCAACACAGAAGAAAGCAGGCAGAAAGACAGTGAGAGAGAGGAGAGAAAGACATTGTTGAAGCCCCTAGATCCAGCTATACCTGAAGCTAAGGCTATCCCAACTTTTCAACTAATGAGCCAATAAAAAACCCTTGTGATTATGTGCTCAGTTCATGTCACTTGCAACCAAAAGGCTAATTCAGGAACCAAAAGTGAACTCCCTTTGCTCAGTTTGTGGTTCACAGTATGAGCTTAAGCTCTCCCAGTTCTGCATATAGAACATGTTGGGCTCCAATCATGAGAAATCCCTTAAAGCAAAAGTTGGAAATATTTGGGTGGAAAAGAACATTTGTTTATCTTCCAGCTCATACACGGTGGATGTGCAATTCTAATCTCCTTTTAAAGGGCAGTTCTTTGGAACTGGATGCTGCTTAAATACCAGGCCCAGAGAGCTGCCAAGGGGACCATCATCCAGTGATTATTTTTCAACAGCAGCAAAGTGGCTGGATGGCTTCACATTTTTTCATTGCCTAAAACAATGCAGAGAATGTAGATTGCTTTAACTGTAAGCGTGTGCTCAGCCCTTGGGAACCACGTGAGGGAAAAAGAGAGAAGGAAACGAAGCTAATTTTGCCAGACACCTACTGTGTGCTCCAGAGCTAGTGATGGGTGTTTTAGGTTCTTTAACTCACTCTATTTGGGATCAGAGTCCTTGATTCAGGTCCAAGATCTGCCACTGATTGGCTGTAAGACCTTGAACAAGCCACTTAGCCGCTCTGGCCTTAGCTTATTCATCTACCGATGGTGTAGTAAATATCTATCATTATCAGAGAGCTGGAGTCTATTGGAAGGCATTTTTAAAGGGAAAGTGAGAAAGCATTAGCAATGTAAGCCTGTTAGTGTTCCAAGCGATGGATCTGCCAAGGAAGAGATGACCTGCTCTCATCTCTTGATCTACCATATTTGGGCTGATCGATGCAATCCTTCCATTGCTGCTGTATGATGTCTCTGGTGAGAACTCCAGCCCTGAAGTCGCACAGACCAGGCCTCGAGCCCCGCTTCCCGTGTGTGCCTACTACCTGTCCTTGGGCCAACGTCTGCGTCCTTATCAGTAAAATGGGGTTATCAGGCAGCTCCACAGATATATTCTATTTTGAGAGTTATTCACACTTCTAGGCAAACACTAGGTGTTCAATAAATGCTAGTAATTCATGTTTTGAAAGCCAACACAGGTGCTTTTATGCTGTAACTACAATGGAACATGCTGTAACTAAAATTGCCGGAAAGAGGTATGGAAGTAAAACACCATCTGTGCCGATCACCTTCTGTGGTCCCCTTGGTCTTGGGACCCTGTACACACTTGGCAGGTATCTTGTCCCTCTGAGCAGTGTTTTCTTAGCCACAAAATGGAGAAGAGAGGATAAGGGAGGTGGATATTAGAAATAATCTGAGCCTCTGAGTCCCATTCAGCTCTGACTGGCTGTGGTTCTAAATAACTGGAAATTCATTTTATGTTTAAATAATAAACAACAAAAAGTTTCTAGAGTCAAAGAAAGGGCCCTTGGCTACACAGCTCAAGATAACTCCATGGAGGAGAGGAGGGGCCGTGCGTAGGACGGAGGCATGGTTTAGAAGTTTGGAAAAAAAGGAGTTACATGGCCTCAAAGTCCAGTTCTTTGCGGTGGGTGGGTGGGGAAATGCGGGAAGCATGACACAGTCGCAGAAAAAAGGAGGCAAAAAGCAGGTGTTGAGAAAAGCAGCTGAGAGCAGCAGGAACAGCGGGGACTTGAGTGCCGAGTGACAGATACCCCGCAGGTGTCTGTCATCAGTTGAGGCTCTGCCCCTCTCCCAGGTATTCCCACCCCCATAGCGTTCAGTGCCCTTGGGGAAAGCTGACCTGGGACACAGCCAAGTCTATTTTTGACCTTTGAATTTCAAGAGCATAGGCCGGGGCACAAGACAAAAGATACGGAAACCTCAGTGGTAACATCCTACCATCCAGAGGAGGAAAGAGTAAGAGGGGAAGCAGAGGAAATGTGGGTGCCAGTGGGCCCTAATCCGGGGAAACACTCTGGGAGCCTCAGAGAGTTGGGGGCAAACCAGCCCACAGATGGACCTCAGAAAACCAGGAAGACCCTGAAGTCCCCTGCATCTGGCATGGCTCAGCAGCAGGAGAAATGTCTGAGCGAGGAGTGGATGGGCCTGGGACATTCTCAGAGGATTCCCTGTGCCTAGCATGAAGCTGGAGCCATAGAGTGTTCCCAGGTACACGCAGAGCCACAGGATGGCATGGATGCTTTCCGTGGGCCCAGGTATCCAACACAGGTTTCTCCCCTGTCATACCACAGGTGGTAACAGAAAGATGCTGTGCAAATGGGGTGAGGGAGGACATAGTGACGTGAACAGCCTGATGACAAGAAGACAAGACAGAGACAGAGAACTTCAGATGGTGCTTCCAGTGTAGCCCGTGGATGTCACAAGTTCTAGTGGTGTCCAGGCCTGGCATTTGTTCGTTCCACAGACAGCAGTATGATGGGCTTGGTACGGCCAGGCTGGAAACACGGGGATGTAGATGACCATGGCATGATCCGCGTGGTTTCTTCCCACCACTGGCCACAGCCTGATAGAAGAGACAGACATATCAAGACTGAGAGGCACGGAAAACCATGACAGCAGGAAGCAGCAGGAGAGGGAGGGAAGGACAGTGAGAATGAGAGAGAAACAGGCACCAAATCTGCAGGAGCCTGGGGACGGTTCTGTGCAGGATACCAGGCACCCAGGAGCTAGGGGAGCAGATGCAGGTGCACACCGATTCGACGTACTTCACTATAAAAAGCAGCATCTTCTAGGACAACCACCTATGCGCGAGAAGCCAAGCAGAGGTCCTCTTCCCAAGCAAGAGCATAACTGTGGTGCAGGGGAGGAGTCTTGGAAGAGTCCGGGCAAGAGCTAAGCACAGCCTGGCTGAGGTTCGCCTCCCTCCAGATGCAGCCACCTCCCAGAATTTCCCTGGTTTCTGTATGAAATTGAACTGAACCATTAACAGCACGTGATCACCCTCCAAAACTCCCTACAGACCTCGATTCTTTTGCACAAAACCAAAGGTGGTTTTGTTTCAACACCTGCCTAACCGGTCTCAACTCAACATGAACAGTGCTCTGAAAGGAAGAGTGGGACCAAACCGGAGGTGCAGAATGATGCCAGCACGAGGCACACTGTTCGTTCACTCAAGCCCATACCCTCAGACATCACTGTGCTCTCTCGGGAAGAAGGGCCGCGTGACAGGCTGGAGCTGAGATACATGTGCGGTGGCTGCTCCAGGGGGAGGGGGAGGGAAAAAGAAAATCGCCTCCCATGGGCTCCCCCCACTCCTGCTAACAGCCCACAGGCAAAGCCCCCATAAGCTAATGTGTGTCCTGCCACAAGGTCATGTGAGCTGATCAATGCCAGGGGAGGTGGAGTAGGCTACATCTCAAACAGCATTAGGAGAAATGGAAATAAAGACCAGGCTCCAGGGGCAGGGTTCTGAGGATGCCCCCCAAACGCTGGTCAGAGTGGACTCTGACATTTACAGAGGCGCCCGCGTCTGCTTTAGCCAAATCCCTTTTTACTTGGCGTGGCCAATGTGATATTTAAACGGAAATGTCACCCTCGTGACAAACCCTTCAGAATCCTGCTGTCCTCGGGTTGGCTCCTTCATGGTCTCTATCCAAAGTGAAAACTGTTGATACAAACAGAAAAAAAAGTAAAGTTGGGTTTGATGAACTCGGGATTAAGTCAGGCCAAGCCATTTAGTGAAATGTGAGCTTTGTCATGCTGAGAAATTAAAATCGTGTTTTAAAACTTCCGCCTAAAAACACTGCACTGTCTTTAGTTGAGACTCCTGCCTGCAATGATGAACCGTGGTCCATGCCGTGGAACAACTCAGAGGAGACACCAGCCGAACACCTGGCTTTGAACTGAGAACTGAGAACCCAGAACTACCTACTCTCAGAAGGAGACCAGCCCAGACTTTGAGTTGGCTTCATCCTGCTTTCGAATCATTGCTTTTCTTTAAAAGCCAGGGCGAGGAAGGAAGCACGGTTACTGAGTATTTGGCTTACATCACCCTCCACTTGTGGTTTGGGTTATCAGAATTGATTTTTATTTTTTTTGGCAAATGTACACTAAAAACCACATTTTTTAAAGTGGATGAAAGTGCACCATAAAAAGAAATTCATATTTGTAGACATCAGCACATTTCAGTGAGTGTTGCAGCTAAATTTGAAAGAATGTGCACTTTTGAGATTTCTAACATAGATGTAAATTTGTGTTGAGGAATGTACACTGAGCTCCGTTATTTCAAATCTCTCATGCAGGCCTTTTCCACCAAAAGCAGCATAGACACATGAAAAAAATAAAAACTAATTCATACGCCGACTTGCACAGAAGTCCCCTTCCCTTTGCCAATGAGTTTTTTTGCCCTCACGCCAGCTTCATTCATTAAGCAAGAAACAATTTTCACGGCCTCCACCATCTGTGCTTTGGTCTCCCCAGTGAGATGGCTATAACAGACCTAACTTAAAGAAAAATAAGGTCTGCATCCCATCTTTAGAGGAAGAAACCATCCAAGACCTACTTATGTCTGAAATGCCTTATTGGTTACAAAGGTTGCTCTTTTTTTTTTCCAAAGACTTATTTTTTTATTTATTTATTTTTGGCTGTGTTGGGTCTTAGTTGCAGCACGCAGACTTCTCTCCAGTTGTGGCGTGCGGGTTTTCTCTTCTCTAGTTGTGGCGCGCAGGCTCCAGGGTGCATGGGCCCTGTAGTTGGTGGCACACAGGCTCTCTAGCTGAGGCACGCGGGCTCAGTAGTTGTGGCTCACGGGCTTAGTTGCCCTGCGGCATGTGGGATCTTAGTTCACTGACCAGGGATCGAACCCACGTCTCCTGCATTGGAAGGTGGATTCTTTACCACTGGACCCCCAGGGAAGTCCCAAGTTTGCTCTTTAGCATAAAAGCTGGGCTCAGCTCAGAGATTTAAGCAGATACAGCTTCTTGCTGCCGATACCTTAGCTCTCTTGTAACTTGACAACAATGGTAACAATTAAAGGTATCAAGGAGCAGGCCCTTCAGAAGACTTGCCTGCAAATCTAAACCTCTGACATGTGTCAGAGGTTCGCGTCTTGGATTATGCAGTAATCCTTAGTGTTGTGATTTTTTTGTTTGTTTGTTTTTTTGCATTATGCGGGCCTCTCACCGCTGTGGCCTCTCCCGTTGCGGAGCACAGGCTCCGGACGCGCAGGCTCAGTGGCCATGGCTCACGGGCCCAGCCTCTCTGCGGCATGTGGGATCTTCCAGACCGGGGCACGAACCCGCGTCCCCTGCATCGGCAGGCAGACGCTCAACCACTGCGCCACCAGGGAAGCCCCTCAGTGTTGTTTTAAAGCCTAGTTTTAATAAATGTCCAAGAAGAGAAGAAATGCAAATATGTATTGATGTAGATGGCCCATCCTTTCACAGGAGCCATGGAATATGGATGGTAGCTACCACAAAACAATAGAGAGTGCACCCACAATTACCTGGACACTTAGTATGCACTGGACAACTCACGGGGAAAATGTAGATTTTTGTTTTTCAACTGTCAAAGGAATAAATGAATCACAGGCCACAGACTCAGATGTGGAAGAAGTATCAAATTCCTTTATTTTCTTCCAAGCGGCTGAATTTCAACTGTGACTATTCCATGCTACAGTTCTCAGAGCTCCCCCTTCCCTACCCAAACAGGTCTTTTCCTAGCACCAAGTGTTGGGAGAGTGCCCCATCCCCCAGTCCTTGCCCTGACTCCCCAGCATCTACGAGCTGTGAGTCACCAGACCACACTGGTTGCCATGGAGACACACATCCTCCCAGTCTCCCCATCCCTTCAGGCCCGGGACTGCTGCTCCCCCTCCACACGTGGAGGTTGGGGGATCGTGGTGAGGTTAGGAAGCACCTCACTCTGCCCCTTGGTGTGCTCGTCACCCCTCTGTGTCTGGGCCCTGCCAGGGAGCAGGGCGCTGGTTCCCCTGATTCTCAGAATGCCCTTCTGCTTCTGGTCCAAGGAAATAGTTTTATTCAAAGACTGTTTTGAATAGTCTTTTCAAAGGCTCTCTCACTTCGCTTCTCTCTCAGAGGTACTCCTCTCCCCAAAACTCTCCACCTCTGTGATTTTAAGCTTTGGCAAAACAAAGCTAAAAAGAGAAATGTCTGGCAGGCATCTGGCAACCCTCCACCCTGCCCTGAGGTCCCAGTTAGGAACTTGTGCCCTGTTTGAGAAATGAAAAGAGGGAAATAGAGAGGCAATGTCCAAATACATATTTACATATACAAAAATACACATACACACAAATACACATATACATATATAAATACATACATACACATAGGGGCAGATAGAAAGATAGATACAGATCAGACCCACATTTTTAAATGTTACAAAGTTATACATCACTGCAGGAAGGGAGAAACTCACTGTGTCCTTTTCCAGCGCCATAACCAGCAGCGTTCACATGCATTCGGGCACTTTCTTAGCTGAGTCTCATAGCTCCATTGCTTACCTAAATATTTCACGGCACATGACATCTGCCTTCCCGACCCCTTGCTTTCTCTTCAGTGCAAGGAGAAGGATGGGCTGGTAGATCTTAGGGCACAGAAATCTAATGGCCATGAGCATCATGTGTGGTCCTGAGGCTGCACAGAATGTGCTGGCAGCCCCAGGAAGTGTCAGAGACCATGATGTTGAAGCAGGAACCCAAGGGGTCGTGACAGTGCCACACGAGATGGAATAAAAATGCCACATATGTCAGACAAATTGAAGAGCTAAGGGAAAGCAGTGCTTGATTTTGAAAGTGTTTATCCAAATGGCTTATTAGATGTTAGATGTTACTTCTGTGCGTCAGTGTGTTATCCAGAAAGCATGGGGGCAGGATGAGAGGCCTCGGCTTAGAGCCAGTGACCAGCATTCTAGACCTGGCTTTTCCACAAAGGAGCCTATGGGCCCTTGAGGAAGCACATTCCCTGATCTGACCCTAAATTTGCTTGTCTCTAAAAACAAAGGATTGGAGCAGTTGATCACCAGGCTCTTTTCGGCTTTGAAAGTCTTTGGTGCTAGTTTTTTCAAGTAGACAATATTTTTTAAAGCCTTCTTATGGTGATCAGGGCAACTGCTCATCATATAACTGCAGACCTGGATGGATTTTAACCTCCAGGCATGTCAGTCTGCCAGGACTGTACCTTCACTGTTCAACTCTATAAAACCCAGCAAACTTTACATGTATTAAATTTAAATAGCAGCCCAAGAGTGAGCAGGCAAAAGAAATGTGAGCAGCATCTAAGGGGTTTTTTCATGTTGATTCTCACAGGCATGATAAATAGTTCTTTTGCCTGATTTTGTGATGAGAACAGGTTCTTTAAAACTCTATCAGAGCGGGGCTTCCCTGGTGGCGCAGTGGTTGAGAGTCCGCCTGCCGATGCAGGGGACACGGGTTCGTGCCCCGGTCTGGGAGAATACCACATGCTGTGGAGCAGCTGGGCCCGTGAGCCATGGCCGCTGAGCCTGTGCGTCCGGAGCCTGTGCTCCGCAACCGGAGAGGCCACAGCAGTGAGAGGACCCTGTACCGCAAAAAAAAAAAAAAAAAAAAAACCCCAAAAAACTCTAGCAGAGGGAGCTCATACAGAAAATGGAAATTTTTACCATAAAGAAAGTGCTCAAATATTCATAGATTTCTTTGGAGATCTAACAGGGTATGGAAAGCACCAGCCATTTTCAACGTGGCCAAGTACACTTATCTCCAATGCTCTCCTACAGACCCAGGCTAGACAGACGCTGAGTAAAATAACATGGGCTTTGGATAACGAGTCACCCAGCAGGGGCACCCGGAGCCACCTCAGGGTCAGAGTAGAAGACATGTGGACATGTGTCTGGATTGTCCCACATATATGTGTACTGATGTGTGTTTGAATAGGCGTGTGCATGTGTGCATAGGAATATATCAAAACACATAGAGGAGGATGTAATAGCCGGTTTTGAAAGCTGTGTTGTCATGTACTGCTTGGAAGTTAGTTTCTTTTTTATCATTTTGAAACAGTCGTTGGACAAACTTTTTCTGTAAAGGGCCAGGTAGTAAATATTTGAGGCTTGTGAGCCATGATATGTCTGTTGCAGCTACTCAACTGACAATTGCAGGGTGAAAACAGCCGTAGACGGTATACAAACAACAAGCACGTTTCTGTTCTGATAAAACTTTATGGACACTGAAACCTGAATTTCATATCATTTACATATGTTACAAAATATTGTGGTCTTTTGATTTTTTTTTCAGCCATTTAAAAATGCAAACCCTATTCCCAGCTTGGGAGTCATACACAAACAGCTAGATTTGACCAAGGGCCATAGTTTGCCTATATATAATTTCGCATGCCATTTCCCATAGGGAAAACAAATGATTGTGGTTATTGTTTGGGTTACCAGCTCAACCTGCAAAGGTCAATTCAATCCGTGAAGAACCCAAAATATGGCATATATAATAGCTAACATTTTTGGATGTTTATGCTTGGCTCTGTGCAAAGCTCTTTATATTAATTACTTCCCTTAATTCTCAGTACAATCCTGTGGGGAAACAGGTTTAGAGAGTTTAAGTGACATAGTGAGCCTATCTGAGCTAAGAAGATGCAGAGCTGGGATTTGAACCAAGGTCTTGGGATCTCAGAGCTGTGATATTCACAGCAAAGCTACATAGCCTGATCATAAAGCAGGGGGACGATGCCTGTAGTAGGATGATGCCTGGTGGCTAGTGAGCCATTGGTGCATGTCAGCTGTCACCATTGTCATCATTATCACTAATTGTACTCCTTCAACACTACTAAACTGCCTCTTAGGGTACCATTTCCTCAGTCAGAATTCCAACCTGGAATGCCCCCAACATTTTCCCCTCTCTGGATTTCAATACCCCAGCAGTGCCATTTTGCAAGAAAGGATGGAAATTCTCCTGAGTAGGTAAGATTGATTCTTTAATTATCCACACCTTTCCTCTGCCTAAGAGCAGACAAGCCAGTCCTTTCCCAGCTGCTTCAGTTGAGAGAACAAAGGGTAAAGGAAGACTCCCTTTGCAGCAGAGATGGGGAAGCATATACGGAACTCCTTGCAGTCCATTCCAACATATGTTGGAGAGTCATCGATCAAGGAATCGAGGGCTTATGTATAGACATGTGTTACAGCCATGCACCAGGTCCATTGGATGCTGGAAATAAAACATTTCATCATCACCACCGTCAGTAGTATTTTAGTACTCATGCGAGCTACAACGTTTGCTGAGAACAAAGAACCCTCATGGTTAACCACAGATAAAACTGACAAATTGAAATAGACAAAGATGTAAATGAATAATTTTTGTCCCTTTTCCATTGTTATGTCCCGATCTTGGCTCCAGTCTTTTACCAGTTTCATAGTCAGCCTTATTTTTACGTGTATCCCTCATTCCCTCTTTCATTCTGGGTACCAAAACCTCACTCCCTTGGAGCTATTGTCAGTCACTGGAAAACCACTTTCTAGAAAGGTGTGGGAAAGCTGATTAGATTTAAGGTGTTCTCCTCTCTCCGCCAAATTGTATACATCTTGAAAGAGGTCACCTGTCAACCAGAAGTGATTTGCTCTCTGTGTAATTTGGGGCAACATGGCAGGCTGCCAGGGGAGATATTGTAGGGCAAAGTTCTTGCTAACACCTTTCTGATAATTTCATCAAATTCACCTATGACTAAGTCTAATCCTCCTCTTCTATGTAGTTAATAGAGTTATGAAGTCTTATGCTCGTGGGCCAAGACCTATTATTGCATGAGAAACCAAAATGTAATGGATTAAAACAATTTATTATTATGTCTCTTGATTCTGTGGGTTGACCAAGCTCAACTGGGCGGTCTTCCATTGGGGTCTTTCATGAAGTTGCAGTCAGATGGTGGCTGGGTTTAGAGTCATCTAAAGACTTCTTCACTCACTTGCCTGGAGCCTGGGCTGGACCAGAGTCTCTCTGTCTCTCTCTGTGCATCCTCTCCATGTGCTTAGCCTGGGCTTCCTCACAGTATGGTTACTTTAGGTTAGACTACTTACACGGCAGCTTAGGGCTCCAAGAGCAGATGTCCCAAGAGACATGAGGTGGAAGCTGCCAGTCTCTTAGCACACGAGCCTAGAAACTGGTACAGCATTATTTTCACCATATTCTCTTGTTCAAGCAGTCATGAAGCCCATCCAGATTTGAGAGGAAGGGACATAGACCCCCACTTTTGATGGAAGGAGTATCAAAGAAACTACCCTCTTTAATCCACCATAGATTAGATAAGAACTCAAGAGTCATCTTATCCAACCCCCTTTGGAAGTGCTAGCTAACCTGTTTTAGCAGCTGGCAGAGTCCAACCTGTTCCTGAAACACCTCCAATAAAACAGAACTCATTGGTTTTCTGGAGCAGCCCATTCCAACCTGGGACAGCTTTGTCTCTTGGAAAATTCCTTTCACATTCAGTGGCGATCTGCCCCACTCTAATTCTGCTCCTTTATTCGAGTTCTCGTCCTTGAAACCACAAAGAACACTCCTCTTACCTTTCCACATGACAGTCTCTCTCATATCTGAACACAGGTCTCCTCAATCTGCTGAGCCTTTTCTCCAAGCTACACATCCCCAGTTTCTTCATCCGTCTCTCAGTGACGTATTTTATCGTTCCTCCCCTACTGTCACTTCTCTGCTCTGAATCGGCTCCATTTTCCTCATGTCCCTTTCACAGGCTGGTGCCAAGTACAAAATAGGAAACATCAGTCAGAGGAAGTCAGACCCCTTCCCTCCCCATCTGGGTTACCACTCATCTATTAATGCACTTGTAACAAGGATACTTTTTTAAAATATTTTATTTATTTATTTATTTATTTATTTATTTATTTATTTATCTTCGTTGCATCAGGTCTTAGTTGCAGTACACAGGATCTTCCTTGAGGCACGCAGGATCTTTTCGTTGTGGCGCGCGGGTTCTTCGTTGCGGCACTCGGGCTTCTCTAGTTGTGGCGTGCCAGTTTTCTCTTCTCTAGTTGTGGTGCGCGGGCTCTAGGGGCATGGGCTCTGTCGTTTGCAGCATGCAGGATCTCTCATTGAGGCGCGCGAGCTCAGTAGTTGTGGCGCGCGGGCTTCGTTGCCCCGTGGCATGTGGGATCTTAGTTCCCGGACCAGGGATCAAACCCGCATCCCCTGCATTGGAAGCTGGATTCTTTACCACTGGACCCACAGAGAAATCCCAATATTTTTTGAAATATATTAACCTGCTTTCCTTTCTCATGCTTCCTTGAACATTATCATTCAAGAGAAGCATCCAATACCTCCGGGGGAGATTAGAATTGCTGTAACAGGAAAGAAAAAAGAAAATAAAAGAGACACTGGTCAACTTCTGATTTCCAGCTTGGGGGTTTTTAGTCCACAGGTGTGTTAGGAAAAACACAGGTCTTCCCTGCTGTGTGTCTCCTTTACTACTCACACCAAACACTTCACTTGTGACACCTCTAGTCACCAAATGTGTGTGGGGTCCCAACAACAAGCAATTCTGCAACACCAGCTGATTGTCCTAAAATTTACCTGATTCTGACACTATCTACCTGGAAATCCCACAGGTTAAGGGCTCAGTCCCACCAGACTGCCCCCAACCCAGATGACAATTTCAAGCAGGCCCCCAGGTTAATCCCAACATCCATCCGTCTTGGCTGAAAATCAGAGCTTCCCATGACCTCTCCCTTCTTTGATTCAATTATTTGCTAGAAACAGCTTACAGAATTCAGGGAAAACTCTTACTTACGTTTGCCAGTTTATTAAAGGATACAGATGAAGAGCAAAATGAAGAAATACGTAGAGTGAGGTCCGGGAGGGTCCTGAGCATAGGAGCATCTGTCCCCATGGAATAGGGGTACATCACCCTCCTGGCACACAGATGTGTTCACCTATCTGGAAGCTCTCCAAACCCTGTACTTGAGGATTACATGGAGGCTTCCTCGTGTAGGCATGATCAATTAACTCTGTTTCCAGCCCTTTTCCTCTCTCTAGAGAAATGGAGGTGGGGCTGAAAATCCCAAGCTTCTAATCATGGCTTGGTCTTTCTAGTGACCAGCCTCCATTCTGGAGCCACCCAGAGTCTCCTCATTAGAACAAAAGACGCTTCTAGTAGTCTTATCACTTAGGAGTTTACAAGGGTTTGAGGAGCCCTGTGTCAGTGACCAGGGACAATGACCAAATACATATTTCTTATTATAAATCACAATATCCCAACAGGTTAACATTATTTCGAGATAATGGTTCCAGAATATAGGCTTTATGATAGAGAAGAGTGTCTCCTAAATTCCAGAAACCCAAGTGTGTCGGATTCAGAGCATGAGATGTACCAAAGCTGGTGCAGAAAGGACAGGACGGAGGAAGTGAGGGAGGGGCTGTTCCCTGCAGATAGGACGAGAAAGCCTGCCCTTGATGGAGGAGGGGGAAAGGGAAAGGAGAAGAAGTAGACACACGTCCTGGTGTTAGAAACAGCACAGGAGGGTGGGGGAACCCAGGGCTCATTGCTGTCCTGTGCTCAGGCACAGACAGGGCACTTCAGAGTGTTAGACACTCTGTGTCCTACGTGGTAGTACTTGGGCAGCAGGTTAAAGATGACCTAAGAAGGTATGTAGGTGAGTGGACCAGGGGCTGTCTTCTGGAGCCACATGCTCTCATGAAAAAAGAAAAAAAAAGAAAAAGCCACCCAGACCATGCAAGAGAACTAGCGGGATTAAAATGGAGCAAACAGGAGGTGGGGCCCCTTGGCCCAATCCTAGGACAGCAACCACAGACTTAAGCAGTCGGTGACAGCACAGCACCCAGAAAACCCAGATGGCACCAACTTCATCTCTGCAGTTCCCAACACTGGAACCCTAGGGGCCAGGTGAAGCCACAGGTCCTGCGAGGAAACCAGCAAAGACACAGAAGATAGCAAGCAAACCAATTTCCCCCAGGGCCCAGAACCTCCCAGAAAGAGGAAGCAGGAACAGGAGGAATGATGGAAAACGCTTACCAACGCTTACCCAAAGCCGACTGAGTTAACCCCGGAAGGCCTGCTCTAATCCGAAAGAGACTGAGCCACCTCCAACAGGGAGGATGCAGGTTTTATCCATTGCTGCCATCGGTGGAATGCAGGCCTCCTGAGCAAAATAAGGGCATTTAAAGGAAGCTCCTTTTTTTTTTTTTGCACAAATGAGTTTCAGAGTATAAACTTCCCGCCCCCTACAGAGCCCAAGATCCATTCTTTTGCAGCCAACTGCTCAACATGTCGCTTACAGAAACTTCTTAGGAGCGGATCCAAGCAAATCTATCTTGAGCTGAGCTTCTCCCAAGCTGTCAAAGACAGAAACAGTTGTAGAATTTCCCTCCTAGATACTGGAGATCCCATGAGATCACCCCATTGAACTTAAATGCACCTTAATGCTTGGGGACCACCCCATTCTCAGACCCCACAGATAATGACACAAGCGCTGATAGGCCCCCGAAGTTCAGGCACTCTCTGTAATCGCGATCACTCTTGTGAGGCCAGCGCTTTAATCTGGGAAAGGCTTCCCGAGGCCCAGGTGCTGGGAAGGCTCTTCTGGGTGGAGTGGGGGATGGGAGGAAGGTGGTGGGAGGAAATTCGAGGGGGTGACGTGGGGTTTTGCAGAGGAAGGCTTCACAGATAGGGTTTGTGCCCAACTCCATAAAACTTTGATTAATTTATTCTTCCCAAGCCTCTCAGTTTTCCTTATCTGTGAAAGATTGTATCATCGTCATTATCATTCAAACTACCTGACTTGTTCAATAGAACAAGGGACGCTTTGAAACTAATAAAGACAAAAAGATTTCTAAGGGGTTTTACTATTTGCAAGATGTTTTCACATACATTTTCTTCTCAAAGTATTTTAGGCAGTGATTTCCAAACTGTGTTCCCTGGAGCCCCAAGGGTCCCTGGAACCTCCCCTTGGGAGAGAGGAATGAGGTAGGGAAGGTCCTGGGGGCACAGGATTCCCACCTCCCATCACCATTTCAACCAGAGCAGAGGAACAACTTCTGTTGGTTTCACATACCCTTCCCGATTCCTGAAAGGACAAGATTCCCTGGCTTAAAAGAACAGATTCCCTGGCTTTAAAAAAAAATAAAAAGTTGGAAACTCACTGATTTCAAGAAAGTGGTACAAGGAGGATGGTGCTGAGCTGATTATGAGCATGGGAGCCCCCATCTCTCTTAAAATAGCTCGCCACTTTCTTCGCTCCTAATTTCCACCCTGCCGGCTGACCCCCTGAGTCACTCCTCAGCTACCAGAACCAGTGTCCCGTCCCCCTCCACCCCTCCAAATCCGAAGGCCCAGGGTCCTCAACCCAGTTCACCAAAACCACAGACCTACCTTCACTCCTGGTGCCTAAGTTCTGGCATGACTCAGACAGGCTTTGGAAAGAAGATAAAATTCACAGTCCAGGGACATTCTAAAGACCTGTGCCTTATTTCCAAAGGGCAACGATTGTCATTATGCTTAAATGAACTGCTTTCCCAGTCGAAAACATGTATTTTTTAAAAGCTTAATTTTTCTCCTTTCTCCAAAATGAGACTCAAGTATTAACTGTGGGCTGGCACCTTGAGAACACTTCCTTTTTTATACTTCATAGAATCCTTAATAATACAAAAAATGCCCAGAGCATTTCACACTGAGTTATGAAGTCATTAACACTTCTGGGATAAACACAATACCCCAGGACAAGTTATTAGACATAGAATAGTGGGGGGGGGGGTGGAATTAGATACATTGAAAAGACCTTGTGTCTAGCGACTACAGGCAGAAAAATTCACCTGTTCCTAGTTCAAGGCAGCAGAATGCCCCCCACTCCCTATGGGCGGACTGGGTGGCCTTTTCCCAGCCAACCGACTCAGAATATTGGATATTGGTAAAATTTTAAAGAATCAGCATCTCGATGTCCCAAGGCCAGCGATCTTTCCAAACTCACGTCTCTGCATCCTGTCTCAGGGTTCCAGGTATTTATGATTGTGTCGGCAATACAGTGGCTGTTCCCTCACACCACCGTCTATTCAGACCCATAACAGATTTTATCTAGCTGTGCTTCTTGCTTTTAAATTAGGAGGGGAATCCATCATACATGGTCTCTACTTTCCACCCCACAGCCCCTGTTTCCACCTGTGTCCTTCACGATTATACTCAGGTTTCACCAGCTTTCACGGAGATTTCTAGAAGGCTAGGACTCATATTTTCTCTCCTTTTGATAAACAATGCTGGTATATTTTACCAGGAATCTTCTTTGGGGGACTTCCACATGCTGTATTTGATTATTCTCTAATTCTGCTCACACACAAGAATTATGGTTATGAAAGAAACCCAGTGGGGGGATTGTCTTTCAGACTTGCAATGAAGCATCCTTGCCTCTGGCTGCAAACCCAGCCAACAAAGATAAACTGTCATGGAGTTTATAGATGGTCCCAAAAGTCTGTTTCATTATGGGTTTCCCTTAGCCTGAACTGTGCTGGGGTAGAGGTGTCCTTCCCGAAAGCCTTTCCCTTACTGCTCCAGGAAACCCTTTTCAAAAGGACAAGATCGAGAAGGGTCAAGTGCCCTAGGCAAGGAAAACCCCACTCTTCCATCCTGTGTTTATTGCAGATATCACTAATTCATACAGTACCCTTTCCCTCTGAGCCTAGACTCAGCTTCTCAACAAAATATTTCCAATGGCTGTTGATATATGATTAAAGATAGACAGTCCATTTCCAGTGCAGTCCCTGGAAAGCAATCCAACTCCAAGTGTGTATAACTCTTGAAAAGTCAATTAAAACTGTATCAATGTCCAAATACTCAGGTTTCCAATTCCAGCCACTTATGACACCCTCTAGATCCCATACCCTCTTTCCCAGGATGAGCAGCCAGTAATAAGTCCTCTAACCCATGGAATCTTCAGCAAGTACCTAAACAATTCAAAGTCTCTGATTCTCTGATTCTCTTCACCACTACATTTGAAACGTACTTATGGAGGAGGCCATGTCCCACACGCCCCTTTGAGCCATCACTGACTTCACCTTCTTCAACCCCACTGACCCCCACCTCCGTTTCACACCAGTCACATCCTGAATCCCTCATCTGCACACTACCCTACTCTTCAAACTAGATCTTGAGTCTGGGGCTCCCCTCTTCTGACTCCAGCCCCCTTCTCCTTCATTCAGTGAACGGACTCTTTGTCCTCTCTGGGACTTCTCATTGCTTAACTGGTCATCTGGTCTATGCAGAGTTCAGGAATCAGCCAGCTTGCCTGAACTCCAGAGACACCCTCTTCAGGGTGACAGAGCATCCCAGGCTCTGTCAACCCCTTGGTCATTTACTGTGACAATCTCCAGCCCTGAGTCACCCCTACAGTTCCATCTTGTCTCTGTAGAAATAATGATACTGAACAGACCTGCAAAACATTACCAATGGGCTGGTATCCTGTGTTGGTTTCATGCACTGGGAAACCATGATATCAATTCCATCATGTCCTCATAGTGAAAGAAGTATCCCAGACTGCTGCTTGAACACTATGGAGAAACTTGGCACTCTTCTCTGTTCCACATCTCTGAGACCCCTCACCCTGAATGTTCACGCTCCCCAATTTGTCTCTCACAACATTGAGAGTGATCGTCTGTGGCTTCCAGATCTCAGCCATCAACCGAAACCAAGGGTAACCTGCTTTCCCATTGTGGGACCAAACCAGGAGCCCAGATCTCCAAGACAGCTTGATGGAAATAAAACGACCTATAAATCTTTATTAAATTGAATGACCAAAGCTCTCTGGACCCGTCAAAACTATCTCTTAATTAACTTGAACTAGAACTGGAGCAGGCCAGAGAAGGAGTCAGTTGTACAGGGCCTCTCCCGTTGGCTTGAGTGACGTGCAGACTAGAGCATGATTTTCAACCCCATCTCAACATGGGTCACAAATAGTTTGTTATTAATAATGACCTAAGGTCCAATGCTGAGTCATAGTTCCTTTTTCTCTTTCTGTTTTAAAACGTTTGAAGTTGATTTGAGGTTATCCATATATAATGTCCTTGTACTCTTCTCAAGCACCTATATTTTTGTGATTGAGAAGAAAAGGGGTACACCTGTGCAAGACGGTTGCTCATGTAAATGTCCTTCATAACATGTGTCTAGGGAGAATAGATGAGGTCCTGAAGGCCCCAGTACTATTTTGGTCTTTTACAGGCTGAGTAGAGACAAATAGCTACCAGATGTGTATGCCTTAGAGCCAGGCTCCATTGGAGCCACAGATGGTAACTTGACGTTGTGACAGGCAGGTTGGGGAGTGTGAAAGCCCAGGTCTGAGTGTGTCAGGAATGTGAAACAGAGAAGAGCACCAATAGTTTCTCCATGGGAAAATGAAGTTGGACATCTGGTTTCCCTCTGCCTGGAAGCTGTCCCTTCCAACCTCTAGCATCTCCCAGGTACAATAGATAGCCTCTAGATCATGAACTCTAACAAAGAGAGAACAAAAGGTGTAGAACAAAGACCACCCGTGCCTTGCTCTCTGTCATCTCCCCAACACTAGCATGGTGTCAATAGAAGGTGTTCAATACATATTAGTTGAATGAATGAATGAATGAATGAGTGAATGAACATTTTTCTTATGCTGGTGGCTGGATGTTTACAGACTGTAGACAGTAACGTTCCACAGAGCCTAATTTTTTAAAATTTTTATTGGAGTATAGTTGATTTACAGTGCTGTTTTAGTTTCAGGTGTACAGCAAAGTGCATCAGTTATCTATCTATCTATCTATCTATATCCACTCTTTTTTAGATTCTTTTCCCGTATAGACCATTACAGAGCATTGAGTAGAGTTCCCTGTGCTATACAGTAGGTCCTTATTAGTAATCTCTTTTATATATAGTAGTGTATATATGTCAGTCCCAATCGCCCAATTTATCCCTCCCCCCGACCCCCTGGTAACCATAAGTTTGTTTTCTACATCTGTGACTCTATTTCTCTACTGTATGTAAGTTCCTTTGTACCCTTTTTTTACATTCCACATAGAAGTGATATCATATATTTGTTTTTCTGTGTCTGACTTACTTTACTGAGTATGACAATCTCAAAGTCCATCCATATTGCTGCAAATGGCATCATTTCATTCTTTTTTATGCCACAGAGCCTAAATTTTGAGGAAGCTCCCAAATTAAGATCTTTCTAATCCTTTCCCACCATCAGGAAACCAAAGTTCCTTAGGACCCCACTGAACTAATGTAGATCATTACTACCCAATAGAACTTTCTACCGTCATGGAAGCGTTCTATATCTGCTCTGTCCAACATAGTAGCCATTAACCTGTGGCTCTCGAGCCCTTAGTGTGATTGAGGAAGTGAATGTTTAATTTTATTTCATTTATTTAATACAAATTTAAATCTAAATACGTAGCTACCTGTTGCTAGCGCAGATCTTGTCTGATGGGTACTAACCAGCAGTTGTCCAACCTTTCAAGGAGTTTGGATTCCACTGAGTCCTGCCACTCATTTTCAGTAGCCCTAACATAGACATTGGACCTTTTTAAGGCTCAGTTCCTACGGCTCCTGGAGTGAGGACGATTATAATTCCTGCCCCTCTACCTCACCAGGCTGGTGGGAAGACCCAGTAAGACAATGCTGAAAACGTTTTAGAAACTCCAAAGAGCTGTTCAGATGTTAGCTGTCATTTTCCCCATTTCTCCAATTGTCCAGTTCACATTTTCACCTTAGTGTCCTGACAACACAAGGCTTCACTCAAGGGTGCAATGCAGGGAAGGGGGATGTCTAGCCCCCTAGTAATCTGGTAGAAGCCATGCCCTCATGTTCAAGCCTTTTTGATGGAAAGGAATGAAAACTCATGTGAATCAGCACAAGTAAGAAGCGAATGTTCTAAAACAGAAACAGATATCCAGGCAATCCAAGGGCAAGAATTTCTGAGTGGGACAGAGGTGGCCTCAAGGTCCAGCTGGATCATGTAGAACCCTCTGCTAAGAGGCTCACTTATTAATGACTGGCTGAGGACCTCAGGCATCTGTTTTTTTAGATCTTGCTTCACATTCACCACGATAAGGATATGCATTCAAGGAAAACAATAAAAAATTATAATTTTCTATCTCAGCTCAACTGTCTAATTATTTAGTATATTAGGCAAATTACCTTTTTTGTATGCTTTTTTTCAGTTTATTTTTCTGGAAACGGGTGTGATACTTTATGGAAAGGATATCACAATAGAGGAAGAAAATATCACAATAGAGGAAGAAAATGTTAGGTTCAGGGGCCCTTGTGCTCCAAGCCCCAGGCTTTATAAGGGTGCAAGGAAGAAAAGTTCTCATTTTACAAAAATATTTCTCCATAAACTGATCACTTAGAGAATTATCCCCCCTTCTTACTTAGCACCAGGATGGTAGTCCAAATATTTACCATCCAATATGGTATAGGCACCCACCCACCATTCAGAACAGACTCCTGCTCTCTGGAACAGGGCCTGGGTACCCTCTGCTGGCCAGGAATTTACCCTTTAATTGCTGCATTAGAGAGATGGGGAGACTCCAGGCATAGTTACTCACTAAAACTAAGGGAAATATTTTGCTATTTTTAACAAGCAAAGGACTATACCAGTGCATATGGATTGAAAACCAATCTGGCTTAACATTAGCATTAAGTTCCCCTACCACACCCCAAAAAATGAAACAATTTATCACTGTCAGTCTCTCGCTAAGTAGAATTGCAAATATTCAAATGATCTATGAGTTTATGATGTCAATAAAAGTGATGTAGAAGGATTGCATGAATCACACTGCAGGCGAGTCACTGACAAAGATATAGCAGAACTGGGCCAGTTGTAATTGGAGAAGATGATGCTAAGAAAAATGCTTCAGAACAGGACGATCGCTAACTGAGATATCCTGCATTAGATCCTGGAACAATACAAGGACATCTGTGGAAAAACTGGTGAGATCTGAATAAAGTTTATTGTTTCGTTAATAGTAATGTACTGGTAGTAATTTGTTAGTTCTGACAAATGCACTATGATTCTATAAGATATTCGCTTTGGGGGAGACTGGGTGAAGGGTATATGAGGACTCTCTGTATTATCTTTGCAAATTTTCTGTAAATATAAAGTCATTCCAAAACAAAGAGAATGACTGATATCAAAGGATTAAGAGAGGTCCTTGGCCATGGTTAATAAGGCCCCTAGATATTTTTGCAAAATTGGCTTTCTTTATGATACTGCTATGAATGTCAAATGTGAAGGACGAGAGTATTCCAGTTGGTGGGAAAAAAATACCAGAATTTTCCTTTAATCCTTACTTGATTCATTTTTCTGTTGATTCTAAGAATTAGTGCCTAGTTGCAATTATAACCTAAATTGTGTTAAATGCAAGATAAATTAACTTTCATCATTTTTAGTTTCATTTTTCAAGATGAAGTCCCAATCCCAATAATACAGTCGCCCCCCCTGCTTATTTTGAACCACCCCCTACATTAAGTGAAAGCGTTTTAAGTCACCTTTCTATGGTCCCAATTATATGTGGATAAGTGGACTCCCCCTACCTCCAGGGCGTGTAAACTCCCTCTCTACCCTCAGCATTCTAAGTAGGATTCTCTGCAGTGCTGGGGGGAAGAGGGGAAATGTGAGAAGCCCAGAGAAAACTAAATTGCTTTGCATAATAAAGGGACTGACAGACCCTGGAAGTGTTGCTGAGTGAAATATGATGTCACTTCACCTCATTGTCCCCAAGAGAGAGACCTTCAGTAAAGTCTACGTTTTGCATCAGTGATTTGGAGTAGGAGTTTGTTTTGCTTTGGGTTTTTAATGAGACATATGTTGACACTGGCCTTAAAGATGAATGCCAGATGGTCCAGTTACATGCTGGATACCCCATGAATCACCCCTGCATTGAGAAGTGCTCACCTCCTACTTTTATCTCTGAGACGAGCCTACATCAGCTAAATGAGGCAGACGGGATCACCCCATTTTGTGGAGGACAAACTGAGGCTCACGGGGTTATTCAGGCTGCCAGGAAGAGTTTGCAGTCTGGGCGATGGGACCATAGTGAACTAGAAGAGATATGCCGCATCCAAAGGGGGTAGAGCCACACACAAAATGCGGCCAGTGCAGTCAGGACTCCGGATTGTCACGTGAAACTGCCCCGTGGCTCTTCTTTGACTCTTTTAAACACAGAACAGGGTTATCAAGTAAGTCAGGCCTGTAGTCAGTATACTTCCACGGGCAGCCTCTTTGTAACCGCTAGATTGGGAAAATATTAAAAGTTGGGTTAAGTAGTAGGTTCCTGCTGCTTTGGAAAGTAAATTTACTTTGTCCTGATGTAAGTCTTAATACCTTTTCCTCTATGTATTAGCAAATTCTGGATCACAGTGTACTTATAATACATAAAAGCATGCGTATCTATATCTAAAAAGAGAGGTTCTAGCCCCTGCTTATGCTTTTTCAGTCCTCTCCTCTTTCCACTCTTCAAAGCCCTGTTAATAATCAGATAATAAGGAGAGGAGCTTAAGGTCCACATCAGATGCAAATTCTTTGCAAGAAGCTGCACTGCTTCTAAGGAGTGGGCAACAGACCCAGGCACAGTGTTTACCCACCTACTCAAGTGTATAAGCCAATTATCTTTTCACAGGAGGTATTCAAATGTAGCGCTCCCAAGATCCAGCTGTTTTCAATAGTTCTGGACTTGTCTGTCAACAGATACCAAGTTAAGGTTAACCATTTATCTTATGCTTCTGCTTCCCCCAAGGACAAATGAAATATCTACAAATTAACCAGCTTTTCCAGATGGCAATGGCACAGCCAAAACACCTGACATAATTTAGAGGCTAGAGAGATGAGAAAGAACTGATTTCTGCATCGGTGATTTGTGGATAGACAGTAAATTCTTTCCTGGGACACATAAATGTATGTTTTCCCCATTTTCATTCAGAAAAACATTGAGGTTGAGGCAGGTTCAGTTTCATACGGTGAAGGTGAATCCCCAAATTGCATTTTCCAGAGAGGCTGTATGGAAAGGCACCTGGGGCCAGGGCACCAGTCCAGAATTTACTGATGAACCAGGGAACCTTGAGTAAATCACCCACCACTTTGTGCTTCCTCTTAAACTGCCCAGGTGTTTGCAGAATAAAGGAGATTTGCCCTGGGGAGGGCTCTGTGCATTCCAGAGGACGTGGTGTCCGTCTGGGGCAAAGCTAGTTCCTATCTGGCTAAAACCTTGCTACTCTTACAAGTGTTGCTGTCTGTTTCTGGCCCCTGAGTTATGGGTTCTAAACTCTCTTGATCCTCGATTTTCAACTCCATGAGAAAAAGACATTTGTTTTCCTTTCCTGAGGCTGAAAGGTTAGATAACTGTTCAGACTCATCTTTAATGGTGGCCTTCTCTGTCACATTGAGATGTTTCATCTGATAATCGAGAGCATCCAGTGAAAACTTCCGGTTATTTGCCTCGACAGCCCAGGAATCAGACTTCAAGGCAGAGGCCTGCTGAGGCGGTCGCCAGCCTCTCTGATTCATCGTAAGGTGTTTCCTCCCAAATGCAGGGCTTGACAAATCACCCAGGCCTGCGTGAATTTATTCGGGAAAGCAGCGGCTCCCTGGTCTGTTTTAGAGGCTTGTTTTACTCACATAAGACCTGTGAATACAGCAATACAAATACCAGGTGCACCAAAAAAGAACAAAGTAACAACAACTCTAAATATCCATGTATATAGTTCGTATTTTAAGCACCCAGAAAAATCTAACATAAATGCAGCTATTTTTCTGTACCTCCTGCCCAATGTTGGTGTTGACTCACCCTGGGCAGGTAGGGGAGCGGCAAACTGAAATGATGCTTGAGGTCACAGAGTCACCACCACTGCACAACTCCAGTGGGCGCTGTCCACACCGTCTGGAGTCGCGCATGGCTTTTCTGCCCAAACATAAGTGGCAGCCCTGCTAGTGGGTATAGAAAAAATGGAAGAATCAGGAAAGAAGACTAGTACTGGGGGCGGGGAGAGGATACCTACTTTCAAGGTGTCTCCAGTGTGACTTGCTGGTCAGCAGCGTGATGGCGAGCACGGGCTCGGAACTAGCTGGGGGACTCCTTCTCCTTTCTAAGCCTCAGTTTCTCAATTTTAATCAGGCTATTGGGTGTGTGTCATATGTACTTTAAACATGCTTTATCACAGGGACTTCCCTGGTGGTCCAGTGGTTGAGACTCCACGCTTCCACTGCAGGGGGCACGGGTTTGATCCCTGGTCGGGGAACTAAGATCCCGCATGCCACGCGGTGTGGTCAAAAGGTAAAAAAAAAAAAAATCCTTTATCACAAACTGTGATTTGACGTGTATGGAATTTAACGGTAACCTACATCCCAGGGGCCGCTAGGTAGTACTTGGGATGCTTTAATTATGAATACACACTCTGGGGGTGTCGTATAAGTCCTTCAAAGTCTACACCAGAGGGTTTATGCATCAACACAAAGGATGTTGAAAATAAAATTGTTTGGTCAGTAAAATGAAGGCATGTGGCCGGCCAGAGAGAAGGAAGAGGCCTGCCATTCTTGAATTAATAAGATGTAAGAATTTGGCCTGGCCGGTGACTGATCCGTTCCTGCAGAGCAGCCCCAGTACCCAAGGCATCATTGGTCCTCTGGCCCTGCTCTCAGGGAAGCTTGCCCTTGACCTGTGAGCTGTGAAATTGGCTGGTCCTGGAGTGAGCGAATCCTGCCAGAGAGCTGGAGGACAGAGAGCGGCCGTGTCTTCCTCCTGTGTGTTCTGTGGCTCACTGCTACCCTTAGAAAATTATATCAGCTCATTAAAGGGTGGCCTCCTTCACAGGGGGCCACCCTTTTCATTTTGCTACAGAAATGGCTTCACAATTGCTACACTGATTCAGGGGCAAACGAATCACAAGATTATAGGTCTTGTGCGATAGTCATTTCCATCTTAATGTAAAGCACCACCCGTTTTTGCAGCATCAGGTCATTGGAGGCTGCCGTACTATGAGTGTTTCATACATTAGAAGTACGAACATGGAAAGTTACATGTGTTAGAGCTGCTTGTGTGAGCAAATAAACCAAACGAGGAATCATAATTATTAGATGACCAATTAAACGAAAGGACTACCAGGCATTGTTAGTAAGGCAATTAATTGTAGCTTTCTACCCATATTTGTACACTTTGTTGCCTATTAAGATAATGAATTGATTCTCTAAGATTGGGTCTAAAAGCATGTTTAATCAGACTCCGCTAGGCAAAGGATCATTATTTTTATGACCTCATGAAATGCATATTTTCACCAGCCAATTTCAAAACAGCTTTTTCAGAGGTTAGAAGGGAGCTCTTATCCTTTCAGATAGCACCAATGGAAATCAGAAGTTTAAAGAAGAACCTCATTATAAGGAGAATAATTTTGGAAAACTAACACCGAAATCTTCCTTTGATTTGGAAAATGCTTTGCGTGGAGATTTCTGAATAGAGTTGGGGGATTATTTTCTTTTCGTCTAGATTTTCTCAGAGTATCTCAAATCTCAACAACTACAGTGTAGATAAACCACTTTGAGGTTTGGAGGTTTTCTGAGTGTGTTTTTGTTTTTTGATTTGTAGGCCTCCCCTTAAAGAGACTTCTCACAAATGTAAAAAGGGGCTAAAGCCGGTTCCCTTTCATCCCAAGTGACTAAGAATATGAGTGGGTAGAATCCAAATGTATAAAAATCATAAAGCTCTGCAAAGGAAAAATTTAGGCTTCTTCATGAAATTCAAAAATACTAGTGTTTCCCTTCTTGCCTGGAAACATAAAAGAGACGGTTTTAGGATAAATTAAAGGAGGCCCAATTTTAAACGGCTTTCCTTTAGGCAAGAAGTAGTACGGGCTAAAAATGCAACCAGCTTCAGGAAGAGTTTAGATGAATCCCTGGGAATCAGATCTATGTCCAGTGATTGGGGAGGAACTAAAGATGCTCAGAGGACATTCCTTGCCCTTTGATGCCCAATCCAGCCTCCCTGGGCACCCAGGCTGTTCGAAGTGCCCTCCTCTGTTCTCCCAGGGTGCGCATTCATCTCTATCTGTCTCCCATGCTCAATACGTGCAGGGACAGTGTCTTACTGAACATTGAGTCCACAAAGCCTAGCAAAGGCTCTGATATGATAAATACCAGATCAGAACGTTGATACCAGACATTTCCCCCCCACAAAATGCCCCAAGATATTTCTTATGATCTCTTGATTTCTTTTCCAAGTTGCCTTTAGAAAGAAACCCCAGTTGTTCCCCAAGGGCAGAGCAGCTCCACCCTGCCATTCTGTACCTGGTCCTAAGGAGTCATTGCCTTTATTAACACACCACCTTTATTCACAGGGGGAGCAAGGTGGGAGGGGAGGTGGTCAAAGGCTGGTGTTAAAGAATGTTCTTCCCATATGCAACATTCCAGCTTCCCTAAACGGCCTGCAGAGCCTTGTGGTTTTCATTGCAGTAGACAGATTGCTCAGGTTGGAATCCAAGCTGCACCGCATGCCCACTCCGTGACCTTGGGCAAATTACTTAATATCTTTGTGTCCACGATGTTGCATCAGTAAAAGGAGCATAACTACCGTATCCATTTTACAAGTTAGCTGTATGAACTAGATGAGGTCATCCACAAACAGTGTTTAGTGTATTACCCGACCCCTAGCAAGAGTTTAATATGTGTATATCTGTCAGTACAGGCAAGGATATGCTGCAGTAACAAAAGGGACAAGATCTCAGTGGCTTAAAAGAACAAAGTTTTATTGTTCACTCATGCCACGTGCTCATACAGGTAGACAGGGGTCTCTGCTCATTGAAGCCACTCAGAAGACGAGGCTAAAAGAGCAGCCACCTGTATGTCACATACAAAGGAAAGAAAGAGAAAGTGACCAGTCATGCTGGTCCTTAAATCTTCCACTGGAAGTTATACATGGCACTTTTGTGCATATTTCATTGGCTAAAGCACATCACTGCATGGCCCCACTTAGCTCCACTGAGACAGGGAGGTGTGGATGTACCACAGACCTAAAAGTTGGGAGAACTAGAAATATTGGGGTTTCGATACTACTGACCACACCACAAGGGGCGAGCTGATACTATTATGATGGTGGCTCTTATGCAATGTACCTTCAGGGTTTCACAAGCGAAAATGCAAAATGTCAGTGATATAAAACAGGAAGCTTGTGCTTGAAATTGACTCTCTGTCCAAGCCCAGCATAGACTGCAGCAAAGAATATTTTCTCTTCCAGCCACAGTTCTTTCCCCCTGCAATATTCTTTCATAACATGCATGTTCAACAGCCAATCATTTTTGAGCATTCTTAATGCAACATTTCATTCTGTTTGCATGACAGATGGGGAAAAAAGCTTCCAGGGAGAAAATGGAAACACACTCCCCTTTTCTTCCTCCAAAACTTAAGAAATAATGACATATCGCTTAAGAAAAATAACCCCCAGGTCCTCAGCCCTGTCAACTAGCTTAATTGATGCCCCCCCCCTTTTTCTTTCATCCTTTAAGGGAGTGAGAGGTGCCAGAAGCAGAGAAGAGCCCTTCCCAGTTCTCAATGGTTTCCTAAATGTTTTTCAGTAATTTACATAGCAAATAACTAAAACACACAAGGAAGCTGGTAACTTCTCATTTGATCTTTCCTATAGAGGGGACTAAAAGCACAGGCTGCCTGGAAGATTCCAGAGGCAACTAAACTGCTTTCTATTGATTTTATACTAAGATGCTTTATCACTCTTTTTGCTTGAAAAAGGAACGCTATCTGTGTTAGGGTCTAAATAGACTTTCCTAGAAAAATCAGGCCCCGCACTCGTCCATGAACAGATGTGGAAGATGTTTATCAGTTTTGGCAAATCAACTTCAGGGAGTTGCTTTTTTTTGTTGTTCCAAGAAGCATCTTTCCTGCTGTTACATCCAGTCCCAGTTGCAAAGAGTAGCCCCTGAATCTTACTTCCCGAGATTAAACTCTCTTGGATCTGGAATTCACCTGAAAAATCACGTTGTTCAGCCCCCTTCCTGTGCTCCTGGGGCCAACAAGGCTCTGAAATGTTAGGAACTCGTTTAACTGCACTGAGTGAGCCAGAGTCAGAATCCAGGCTCAGATCCAGCCCTCTGACCCCAGTCAGAGACTCTCAGAATCTCAGAATTGGCATAAATTTTAAACCCCAGGTGTCTTTTCCTGCACCAGGATTTTCCCCTGTGAACCAAACTTTCAATAGCTTTATCCTGATGTTACCAAATGATGACGCGTTTTTTTCTCCTTAACTTTCTCCATGCCACCTACCTTTGGCCTATTTCCTTTCTATATTTGGAATCCCATCTATCACGATTTTAAGAAATTCAATAAATAGAAATTCTAGCCTACAAAACTAGTAGATCTCAGAGATCTTTCATTTTATAAAACAGTTCTACATGTAAGGAAAGGCCTGAGTTCTAGTCTTGACTTTGCCATTAACTGGCTACGTGTCCGTGAAAAACTCAGTCATTCCTGGTCTGAGTGTCAGCATCTATTCGATGGAGGGGTTGGAATAGACAATCCTTAAAAATCCTTTGAACTGGAAATCATTTGTGAATTGATTACAGGAATCAAACGAGTTTCCCTGATGTGTTTTTTAATTTTAAGTTTTTCAATTTATTTTGAAATATTTCACAATTACATAAAAAGCTGTAAAGGATACTGCAATGAGCATCCATGAAGCCACTACTCAAATTAAGATCTCAAAAATTAGGAACACGTTTGAAGCTCCTGCCAGAACCCTCACCAGTCTGGGCCAGACCTCCCCTTCTTTCCAACGCCCAAAAGTAACCTTGAACTTGGTGCTTGGCATCACCATGCATTTCTTCATCATGTCACATGTTTACGTCCCTAAACAATGTATACTTCTAGTTTGCATGTCTTCAATACGTAAGTGGAATAATTCTGTATTTTTCTTTCTGTGACTTGCTTTTTAGCTTAAAACACTCTTATTCTCGAATCCATCCTTGTTGGTACATTGGCTACAGTTCATTCATTCTCACTATTGTAGATTATTTCACTGGATGAATATACCAAGTTCACTTATACTCTCTTGAAAGAAACTAGGTTGTTTCTCACTTTTCACTATTAAAACAACCCTGCTATGAAAAAGCCTTTCATTGTCTACAGTACACACACAAGATTCTCTAAGGCATTCCATGGGAGTGGAACTGTTGGGTGTTAAGGTATTAGCTCCTTTTATCTTATGCTGTTGATTTTTCCCATCCATGAACATGATCGATCTCTCCATTTAAGTCTAACATTATGTCTTTGAATAATTTCATTATTTTATTCGTAACTTGCTGTCATACTCTAATTTATTCCTAGATACTTTAGTGTTTCCTGCAGCTATCGTAAATGGTTCCTGGTCTATAGGAATGTGATTAATTTTTGTATACCAATCTTATAAGAGCATACATGCTGATCTCACCTATTAATTCTAATAATTTCTCGGTAGAGTCTTCGAAGTTTTCTATGTAGATAATCATATTATCATGACACTTTAATTTCTGTCTTTCTATCCTTTCACCTAGTGCTGCAACACCAGCTTCCTGCCCATGTCCATTTCTCCTTCTTTCTTGTAAGCAGAATCCAAAATGATTCCCTCAGCACTGTGCCCAACTAAAAATACTCAACCCACAAGTCTCCTTGCAGCTGGGAGAGGGGACGTGCATAAGAAATAATTCTGGCCAATGGAATGTAAGTTTAAGTCCCTGGAGGTGAAGGTCTTTCTCAAGTAAAAGACCATGCTTTGGGAGAGAAGTCCTCTGGGGCTGCCCTTCATGCCTGCGGCGCAGACATAGGGCAGCTCTGGCCAGAACTGCTTTGCATTTCTCATCCTAAGGTTTCCTGGACCACATGGGCAATGTAAATTTGAACCCTGAGCTTATGAGCAGACAAACTGCTGTGGAGAATTCTCTGGGCAACGCTTTTTGATATAGGACAGAGCAGACCATGTGCTTGCCATCTCCTTTTGACAATAGGTAAATTTCCCCCCGTGATCCATAACGCTTCAAGAATCCCAGATGGGCACTGGCCTCAATTCCATCTTCCCACCTTGGGCAGGTCCAAGGCCCATCTCCTCTCTCCACTGAAAACCAAGCCTCTTGGGTCCCAAGGTTGCCAACATCCTAACGGCCATGACCTCAGCCCACACACACCACTCTGGTTTTCAGCTTCTTAATTCTTGGTTTTTGGAAATTTCCTTTTTTTGTAAGTTCAGTGAAGCATCTGAGAAGGGATTTGTTATACTTTGTCCCATATTTCTAGATGTTTTGTCATGAAAGTCTTCAGACTGGAAATGGAAGTCCCTCCTGCTATTAATTTAGTTCATGTTTCAATTTACAAAATTCCTACCTATGCACACCTGTTTTGGAGCACATCTATCACACGGCGGGAGCTACTCCTTTCACACGCGCTTGCGTAGCACCTACCTGTGCCAGGCGCTGTTGAGGACCCGGGACACAGAGTTGAAAAAGGCAAACCAGTTCTCTACCCTCCAGGAACTCATATTTAATAGGGAGACACACAACAAGTAAGGAAAGACATAAACAAGAAAACTTTAGAGACAGATAAATGCTAAGAAGAAAATGAAAACAAAGTAACGCAAAAGAGGATGGAATGGGAACGTTAGCCGAGGTAATCCAGACATCTGACCTGAGACCTGAGGTCCAGAAACCAGGAAGGTAGAGATCTGGGTGGAAAGATTCCAGGTAGAGAGACCATCCAATGCAGAAACCCTGAGGCTGGAAAAAATATTGGCATGTTTCTGCAAGGCTGGAGCAAAGTGGACCTATTTCTTCATTTTCTATTTTGTTTCTTCCCAGTATGTCAGAGCCAACAATGGTACAATATATTCTTCCTGCTTTAAAGAGATGTCTAACTTAGACTACGGACATTTTGGGATTTTTTTTTCCCCTAAGAATCAGTTCATTAGTAGCAGCCAAAACGTAAACAGCCTGAGTACCCGTCATCTCATTTTTTTTAAGATAACAAAGGAGAAATGTGAACGCAATCCTTAGTATATCCAGTTATCAGAACCCACAGTGGAGCGCTCAGCACACAGGCAGTGGGACTGCAGACAAGGTTACACTGTTTCCTGCGGATTCTTCAGTCGGATTCCAGGATGATGGTGGAAGGGAAAGATGGCTGCTGCTTGTCAACGTTGAGCTGTTTTCACTGTGGCCAAGTGGAGAGAAGCCTGGATGAATGGGGCTGAGCAGGAGAGGATGTGAGAAAGGAGGTATCGTTTGAGCTGAGTCTTGGTGGAGGGTGAATGTTCACGAGCCGGGAGAAGCAGAGGGTATCCCAGGTGATGGGCAAAGAAGCAGGAAAGGTGTGGCCAGTTGGGGGAACCAGGACTGCCAGACTCCTTGGGTGAACCCGCGTGGCTCCACCACTTATAGGCTCTGTAGCCTTGGGCAGCTGTCACACCTCTGGGCTCCAGATATCCTTCTCCTATTGAAATGGGATCTGCTCCTGGCTATTCTTCTGCCCCTTGGCAATCAGATTCTGATCCATCACCAGATTGGTCAATTTCCTCTAGTAAAGGGAACGTGAGAAGGTCTCCCTCACAGGGGCTTTGCTGTTAGCATGAAATAAGATCATTACCATAAGGTGCTTGTCACACATTGATTTCTAAATAAACCCTTGCCAATATCACTATACGTCATGGGTGCATAAAATGTCTGGTGGGGAGAGGCCAGCGTTCAGGCTGAGGAGATGGGGTGATGCCTCACTCTGATGGGGCATGGGGGCCATGTGAGGGGTTGGCACCCTGCCCTACTGCTGGTTAGCTCTCTCTCTCTCTCTTTCTCTCAGCCACTACTCCTGCTTATCCAGACACAACCCTGGGATCAGACTGAAATTCCTCAGCTAGGCAGACCTCCAACCCAAGGGGATGGTGTCTCCTTCCCATGCCCTATTCTCTGGAACCAAGCTCTCTCCAGCTCTCCTCCAGCCAGGATGCTTCCTCTGCTCTGTCCAGCAACACCTCTTTTACAAACGCCATCCTTTCCCCCTCCCAAACTCAATCCTCATAAAGCGTTCCCGCCACCATCATTTCTGCTTTGTTCACACTTCTCTGCCCCCCAGAAGTATGACTTTATCCAGCAAGTGCACTGGATGTAAACTGAAATGCAAATAGATCAACATAAATCTGAATGTTCATTTACATTAAATATATTATGACTATAAAAAGACAAGGCCCCATGGGTCTCAACTCCATTAGCCCTATTACTCTTCTGCCCTTTGGCAATCACCTTTGGACCCATCACCAAGTCAGTATCCACCAAACCCACGTCGGCACTGGCACTGACATACACAGATGCTGCCTGCACTTCTAATTACAGTGGGAGGCCACTGGAAATGATTCTCCTTCGCCACTTCCTTACCACGAGGAACAATTACTGGTGTGCCATCTTCCTTGTAAAACTTTGCACAGCTCTCTAGAATGGGAGGAACCAAATTAAACCCATGTAGAGGATTTGGGGCATCTCTATTTATGCAGCTAGGCTCGGCACAGATCTAATATTCTGTAAAGATGCTAAGCTCTGCGCAATTTGTGTGCGCACTGCACCTTGTACAAAGGCGCTCAATAAATATCTATCGGCTGGTTGGTTACAAATAACAAAGTACCACTATAGCAACTGTGTAGTGTTATCTACTCTGGGTGTTCATTCCTTTCCAGGTCAAGGCCTTTAATATGTTAATAGAGGCCTGGGTTGAGTGAGTCATCGGTGGGGGCAGTTAGCAGGAGGGAGGGATTCACAAGTTTGAAGCATCCTAGCCGCCCAGCCTGGTCCTCAGGGTCAAACCCCAGCAGAAACAGCAAAGGCCTTGGCAAGCCCTGTTTAACCACAGGGAGGGTAATTACCGAAGGAAGGCAGTGCAGGTATAATGAACCCAGAGATTAGGAAAAGGATTAATGACTACCTGGAATTCTTCTCTTCCCTCCTCTACCCCGCGAGGCACGGGGCACTGACACCGTATTCTCTTCTCTGCTCATCACCGTCAGAGAACATTACGAAGCGCCTCTCTCTCTCTCTCTCTCTCTCTCTCTCTCTCTCTCTTTCTTTCTTTCTAAATGCCGCCATTTGTTGGAGCGCCTTTAACCAAGATTCTTGGGACTTGGTTCAAAGCCGAGAATCTGACTTATTCATTTGGTGCCCCTAAAATATAATTTGCTCTTTATACATATAAATGGTTCAGAATGCTTTCAGCCCAAGAAGCAAAGGTTTCTCCAAGTGAGCAGCATTTCTTTCTTTGCCATCATCCTCTCGCACCCTATTAACATTTCGCTTTGGAAGAGCCCCTGGGCGGTTGCCTCCTGTCACAGAAGGATGGGGCTGGGTTAGCAGAGGCCTCCCTGCGGAGAGGGGGCCAGGCAGGGGCCCTAGGAGCCGCCTCCTAGGACCTGCAGCCCGTCTCTGCGCTCCACGCCCGCTGCCGCTGCCTCATTGTCTGGCCCCTGCCCCTCTGGCCTCCAACTCCAAAGCGTGCCAACCTGAAGCGGCAGCTTGGGGGTTGCCGGGAAAACTACTCCCTGTGTTTTCTGGTGGAAACTGTGGTAGTTGGTGTGTGGCAGCTTGTTCAAGGGGAACCAGGGACATGTTCAAAGAGGGGTTCCCTCCTCCCATCGCAGAAGCTGGAGGAAAGCTCCAGGAATGCCTCCGTGCAAGACTGGGCCTGAGCATTCCAAGGGAGGCGGCAGGACTAGAATAGCTGGGCGAGAGAGAGAGTAATAGTAATAAAATACGAGCAAGAAGAATTTCAACGGTAACCCCTTTAAAAATATATTATCTAATTTAACGCTCAGTAGGGGGTCACCAATTCACATGGCCCTGGGGCCAGTCCCGGAAAGAAAATGAGCACCTGGGCTGGTGTGAGACAATAAGGCTGCTGGGGCCAGGGGGTGCTGGGGGCACCTGTGCCCGATCAGAGAGGAAGCTAAGGTTCAGCCCTATCTGACTGTGCCCACCGGACCACAGACCCCATCACAGAGACGAGGAAACTGAGGCGCAGAGGCACATCTTCCGGTTTTCCAAGAGAAGTTGGAAATACAGATTTTTATTATGTAATTGTGTGATTTTTTTTTAATTGAAGTATGATTGTGTAATCTCATGATTCTTAGAACATGGTAACTAATTCAAAACCAAGTTCAACCCCACGCAAGTGAAGGTCAACACGTCAGTGGGTCAGGGCCAGTCCCTGGGCCATTCCTTGGTCACCAGTTTGTAACCTTGGCCCTAGAACTCCATGAGGGAGAGGGCATGACCTCTGTATTCCAGGTTGGGAAACTCAGTTTCTAAGTGACCCAGGGCCACACGGCTAACGAAGCTTCCCCCTTGATGCTCGGTAGGCAAATTTACCTGGACTGCACAGATTCTCTGAAACCCCTCTCCTGGGCTTGGAGCTCCCAAGTCCACAGCTTGGCTCTACTGCCCATCTGCAATGGTGGACAACTCAAATCCAAACGCCATCTCAAAACCACTGGGCTGGACCAGCAGCCCTCTGGATGGGCCAAATAGTGGACTCACCCAGCAGAGCCCTTTGAAATGACCAGTGCCTGGGTCCCACCTCCAGAATTCTGATTTGATCATCTAGGATGGTCCTGGGCATTGGTAGTTTGCAAAAAAGCTTCTCCCTGTGATTCTAATGTGCAACCATGGGTGATGACCCCACTGGGCCAGACCCTTGCTTAAGTGCCAAACCCAAGCTTCTGGGAATAAGAGGAGGCAGAAGAGTAGTTAGGAACAAGGGTATTGGAGCCAGACAGGCTTGCATTTGAGTCCTGGAGCCACCCCTTCCCAGCTGAGGAAGCTTGGGGGGAATCAGTTCACCTCTCTGGGCCTCAGTGTCCTCATCTCTACAATGGGCATCACAGTAACCACGCCTGGATTCTTGTGAAGAACAAACATGGAGGTGTGTGGGAATGAAGCAGTAACTGGCATACAGCTGCATTCATTAAAAGGCAGCCTTCAGGGTTTCCCTGGTGGCGCAGTGGTTGAGAGTCCGCCTGCCGATGCAGGGGACGTGGGTTCGTGCCCCGGTCCGGGAAGATCCCACGTGCCGCGGAGCAGCTGGGCCCGTGAGCCATGGCCGCTGAGCTTGCGCGTCCGGAGCCTGTGCTCCGCAGCGGGAGAGGCCACAGCAGTGAGAGGCCCGCGTACCGCAAAAAAAAAAAAGGCAGCCTTCAGCTAGCACGGCCCCCAGCCAGAGCCACACAAATATAGGGGCAAAGGGCAGTGAACCTGGGCAGAGTTTGGGGGGCTTGATTTGTACCCTGTAACACCCAGGCATACACACCTAATGTCAGTTCAGAGTTGAGCTCCAGATGGCCCTGAGGTTCATCCGCAGATGAATTTAGCTGCCTCCTGATGGGAGAACCCACCTTCCCTGGGGAATGTCTCAAACTCTCACTCTTAATTTTTCTCTCCCTCAAGCCAAATCAAGAAGGAACTGCAGGATAAGCTGACCCACGTACGTGTCCCCATTGAAACTTTCAACAGCCAAGTTCCCTCTACCACCATCATCCTCCGAACTCTTATAATAGATCTGATCTGAAGGAGACAAAGGCAATTTAGAAGAAAGCACCTTAGAAATATTAATCAGGTACTCAGGTCTCTAGAAAGGTATGTGTAGTGGAGTGCATGGGTTTTTTTGTTTTTGTTTTTTTAACATCTCTATTGGAGTATAATTGCTTTACAATGGTGTGTTAGTTTCTGCTTTATAACAAAGCGAATCAGTTATACATATACATATGTTCCCATTTCTCTTCCCTCTTTGGAGTGCATGTTTTTATGAGCAGGTAATCCCCTAAACTTAGGTTAAAACTGCTCTCTCTTACCTAAATCGACTCATCTGGTAGAAAGCCCCTCCTGCTTTCCTAAGCCCTCTAACTAAGCCTCAGCTATGATAACAAATCATTATTAACAGTCAGTTATTTGTACATAAGCACTGAGTCACAAACCAGCCCAGACCTGCACAAACCGAAGTGTTGCTTCTTTGAATACATTTAATGGAAAAGACCAGACCCTCTGGCCCCCAGTCCTGCTACAGTGAGAGTTCCTTAGCTCTTTTTAGGGGTTATATTTATTTCAAAGAACAAGCTATTAATAGTTATAGTTATAGCCGTGGAGGGACTGTCATTAAACACGTCTTCAAGGGTTCTGGGGTTGGGTCTCTGACCTGCTGTCCAAACTGACAAGTGCAATTTCATTGTGTTTTTTACCTCAAGGATGGAAGTCCCCTTTCTGATTAGCAATTGAATGGGGCGCAGAGCTTCAACAGCAAATCTGCTTCGCGCAAAGCTGCACACAAGGGAAACCTGTGCTTACTTTATCTGCACCTGCAGCCTTGGCACCTACATATTTTGGGCAAAACACCGGGGACATGGTCTTTCAGCAACACCAATGTAGAACAACAGGCAAAAAGATCGTTTAGCAATCCCTGGTAAATGATTTGCCAAAAAATAAATAAATTAATAAATAATAAATAAGAGATCTCCAACCTTCCTGCAGTTGTGGTGGGAAATGCCTCCACTCTTAATAATGCTATAGGAAGTCGCTTTACCTTGGGAATTACACTGAATCTACATTAAAGATGTTTTGGAAATGGGAATATTTTCCAACACCCCTGGACATCTAAATGCTGTGCTGGGGAGTTGGGATTGCAAGTCTTCAGTAGAGAAAAAAGGGATTCCCAGGCATTTTAGAGTCATTTGCTTTATTTTATAAAGCTGGCTAGGTATACAAGGGCAGATAGCCCAGCCACCAGGTAAGAGTCCTGTTGAGTTCTGCCTGACAGCAGCTCCAAGCATGTTAAGGACTGTGTCTGTCTGGTTCACTCCTGAATCTGCACGGTTTTACACACGGTTAGACACATAGTAGGTGCTCCATCAGTGTTTACTGACCATCTAGACAAGTGACCCTGACATTCAGTGATGTGGGCGATGGGCTCGTCTCATACTTTTTCTGAGGCATCACACTAGAGAGATTGGAAAGTTGCCTAGAAATCAAGATACAGGTGGGCCCTGAACTACACACCTGCAGAAACAGTGACACCGGAGAGCCAATTGTGTGCCTGGCTTCCCAGCTCCGCATGCAGCAATGTTACCTGTGATGCCAATACTCCGGCTGCAAGGAAGGAGTATTGGCACCGCAGAAATGGGCAAATCACAGGTCACAGCTCTTTCTGTGCAGAAGGGCAGCTGTTAAGCATTTACAACATATCATTAATTTGGATGCACATGAAAATTAAACTTTTATGTTGGGGTGCATCTTTTAAACCTCAAGCAAATCAGCTGAGAGTAAAATTTTCTCCTCTTTCTTTTTAACACTTACCCACGGAAGACCAAAAAATCTTTTCTCCGGGATGTTTTTCTTAATTTATATTCTCTTTTCCCCAAAATGATAGTAGCTCTCTGTCAACTAAGTGTGCATGGAAGAACTCCTGTCTGTATCTTCCTCTTATAATTACCTTGGCAAACAGGTGGCCTTGAGTCCCTTGGCTCCTGTCTTGACCTGAGTGTCCCCAACCTCTAAGAAAAGAAAATGAGATTACATGAGCTTCCATGGCCCACTTGTCCTTGAGATTCTGATTCCTGATTCTACTAAAAGGTAGCTCTCAGTTCCCAGTTTGAAATAGTCCTAAGGACACTTGCATGGCTGATCTGGCTTATCTTAAAGGCCACTTTGTCACCAAATTCAGAAAGCAATAAATGGCAGGCCATTTGGAAGCTGAAAGAATCCATTTTGTGCCCAAGAGCAGCAGGTGGGGATGGGAGTTTCTTAGGACTGCATCCATCTACAGGTAATACACATAGCAAAATGAAGCTACAAATGAAATAGCACCAGGAAAAAAGGAATCTGTCCTAAAACCAACAAAAACAGAAATACCATGGACAAACAGTGAAGCTGAAATTTTAGCAGACTGCAAGAAGAGACTATATGAAAAAAAACTCAATGTAAATCTTAAGATAGCCCCAACACCTGCTAACAGCATTCATTTTTAAACTAGAACAACATGAGAGACACCTGCATTGACCCCAACCTTTTGCATTCATTAAATGAAGCTATTTTTAAAGTTTTTTGTGTATCCCTACTATCTAATTGGGGACCAGTTGGAGGGAAAATCTTTGAAGCCATTGGACCAAAGATCAAAACTGTAAGTGTCCACAGGTGCTAGATACATGATATAAGTGGGTGACATAGTCCAGGTGTCAGAGAAGTCGGCATAGACACATTTTTCCGTATTAAATATATTTATAATAATTGATAAATATTCGTAAATGCACATAAATAAACATAATGGACCGCCTTTCGCCTCATGAAAAAAATTGGCCTTTGCCAATTTTCTTGACGAATGTGGTTCTCTTGGTCTATATTTTGTTTACCTGCTTCTCAGGAAAGTAGTGATAACACAGGAAACGAAGAATCCTGCCTCATTTTCGAGTTCCACAGCTATGTGTCAATGTAAAACAATGCCAGCCTCCCTTTAGGTAGCCCGGAGGTGGGTGACAGACATCCTGCATGGAAGGTCCAGCTCTTCACCTTGAATTGGAGGACTTGCGATCAATTGTTTTCGGTCGTGATTCCACAGTAGAAGTGGCATTTTATCATTATGTTATACTAGGCACCAAAATGAACACCACCAGTAAAATTCAGAAGGCCAACAGACCAGGAGAGCACAGCCTCAGGTGCCAGTAATGCGTGTGCTTTAGGAGCAACCTAACCTCCCAAGAGGCAGATACATAGCATCCTTATTTTTACTGCTTGTCACTCATCTGCCACCAAGGAGCTTAGCAAGGATTAATGTTTATTAAGAGATCCTAGGATGAGCCATCCATTGTGATAAATACACATCGGTAATACCGATAGAATTTTTAAATGCTTTCTCAGTTGGGCTTCACGTAGTTTCTCGTTCTTTTCAAACATGGAGCCATGCCCTGTTTCTGGGTCGCATATTTGGGAGAAAGTCTTGGAGCCTCCATCTTCAGCATAAAAAGATGTCAGATTCACACAGTAGCATGTGGACCTGTGAGTGTGTGCATACAGGAGGAGCTGTCCCCTGCCCCTGCTGGAACGTGGGCTTCTTGACAGCTCTGATCCACAGTTCTCTGTGCTCCAACAACTAGCCCGAATGGTCCAAGGCAGGCTGTCCTGGTTAAGGATCATTTTGTTTCACAGAAGAGAAATCCACTCAAAGTAGCTCAAGATAAAAGTGGGGCTTTTAAAAGCATCCAAAGTCTCATGGGGAGGAGGGACTCACGACTCTCTTTCTTCTTTCTTCTTACTTCCCACTTCTCATCTTTCCTCTTCTCCTCCCACCCCTCTGTGCCTCCTCTGCCTTCTCATCTCGCCCAGGCCCAAAATGGTCGTTCCAGTTCCAATGAGATGTGATCCAACGATACATGATCTTTTAGTTCAGGCATCTATTTACTGGAACTCCTTTTTGTATCTCTTGGTTCAAAAGGAATCTCATTGGTCCAAGCCAGTCTCTTGGGTTTCATATTCCAATCCGCTAAGCTGGACCTGAGGGGCGGGTAGCAGGGATGCTGGATGGATAGGGTTGGCCCTTCTAGGGCTGGAAGTAGAAGAAGGAAACATATCTATTATATGTGTTTGATAGTAAACGCATGTTGAGCGAATCAGCTCACCAACTACAGAACCTTTCCTCCTAACAAATAGAGGAACAGAAATAACCAATTGGAGACAAGTTAATGACAGCCCCACCCCTGGGAAGGCAGGTCTCTCAGTCCATCCTTCAGGACAGCCAAGTTGCACCCTCCGAGTAGGTGATACTGGAACCTCCAGGAAGGCTGCCTACAAGTGGCGCAGAACCCTTCTGAGCTATAGTTGCTCCATCTATAGAATGAGAGCAGAACTGTCTGCCTCACAGGGTATTTGTGAAAATTGAAACAGGCCAGTAGCGGAAGACACTATACATTCGCAAAGCCAGGATCCCACGCCCAAGGCCAGGGCTTCCAAACCATTGCCACTGAGGGCTCAGAAAGCACGACTTTCATAGAGTTCGGTCCTCACTGTTTGGAGGTGACCCAACCCCCACCCCAGGAAATAATACTGTTCAGCCACAGGGGGCAAAAAGCCTGAAATCAAGCTCCAGCTCTGCTTGCCACTCCTGTGTGGCCTCGACAAAGCCACTCACTCTGTCCAAGCCTCTGTTTCCTCACAGGTAATATGGAGAATTGGAAGAGAACCAGTGACGATCCAAGAGCCACACTGGTTCAGTTTTAATTGCTGAGCAGCATAATCAGAAAAATAAGTCAATATAGTGAGTTTTTCATAGGGCCTGTTTTTTCAGTTCAAAGGACTGTACGTTATACTGAGGTTGTGGCCTCCCTGCTCTTTTTGTGTTAAATGGCCCTTCTTTAGCGATGGTAAAGAAAGTACTTTGTTTTTACACTCCTACTGTCCTCTCTTGATGAACTTAGAAGCTGGCAACCCCAGGTCCATCCTCTCTGCTTATTTAGTTTTATTGGTCTGTGAAATCCCATAGTATGACAATTAGTAGATGAGACGACCTCTCCAGACCTTTACAGAGCCTCTCTGGCAGGATCCGATTCTAAGGGAGGCATAAGAATGCACAGACTTGGGAGCCAGACCGCCTGGGTTCAAAGTCTGACCCCACCACTTAGAGCCCTGTGACCTTGGGCAAGTTACTTAGCCTCTTTGTTTCTCATCTGAAAAATGGGAATAACAGTAGTACCTACCTGACAGGGTTGTTGTGAGGACTAAAGATGTTCAAGGATACAAAGCGCTTTGGGCAGTGCCCAGCACAAATCACCTGCTAGGTTAGGGAAGGAGAAGGGGGAAGAGAAGCAAGGAGGAAGAGGGAGGAGGACAGAAAACTCCTCTCCTCTCTGAGTCCTTCTGGCAGCCACAATGGGGTGGCGTATCTGCTTGGTTCTAACAGTCAGCCTTTCTGGGAAGAACATTCCAACCGTGTTACCTGTGCAATGGTGGCCGGCCCATGGATTGGCTGCCCCTGGGCCAGGCGTCCCTCGTGTCCAATCAGCTGCAGCGGGGGCGGGGAGGACGGGGCGCGGGGTGCGGCCAAATCCTAGAGTTGTGTCAAAACTCCCAATGAAATGGGAATGCTCCAGGCAGGGCACCGCTCTGGAGTTTACCAGTAACTTCCAGGTAATGGCATAGCTGATAAGAGATGAAGGGCCAGAAAAGGCATTTGAAGGTGGACCCGAAAGGACACAAGAGGCCCGGGATGAAGAGGGGGAGAAAATGAAGGAAATCCTGATTGGGAGGCTTGATTCTCAGGACTCGCTTGATTGGCTGCCTTGGGGTCAGGTGCTCAAGAGTGGGCCAATCAGCCGTGCGGTGGGGGGCGGCAGGGTGTCTCGCTGGAGCCTTGGCTGCAGGCGGGATGCCTCTCCTTCCACAAAGCTGAAGCTACCATCAATCAGGAATGGGACAACCATGCTTTCCCCGTGATGGAAAGTGTTTCAGAAAGCCCCTAAAATTCGTCCTTATTGAAAAAAAGTGGTTCCCCGAAGAGAAAGCCCTTGAAAAACCCAGGAGCCCTGGAGACTGATTTACCATCAAAGCCACAAAATTACTTACCAGATAAGCGGTAACATCTTAATCTTTTATTAAGTGAGCATCCACTCCTTCAGCAGTGCGGGACTGCCATTCTGTTTGCTCGGCAAACAGATTGAAATCTTCCAGCTAATTTGGAGCTACCCATTCTACCTTCTAATTTAGAAAGGAGTGAATTAGTTATGAACAATTGCCTGAGAGTCAAAGCGTCTGAGACCAGATCCCAACAATAAGGGAAGTGGAGGGAAACCCATCTGAAATATTTGGAGTATGGAGAAAAGTATGGTGGCTTTGATTTTCTGGGTAATTGATATTAGTTCTAAAGTCGTAGACATTTTGTAGGTTGATCCACCTGGATAATTTAACTATATAGACCTCAGCAAACTGCAGGATTGGCTCTGTAAGACCTGTCATCTCTTCAAAGTAGTCATGGTTCCTGAGACCTTATGCAGAGGATCCTCATTGATGTCCTAAGCTGATCCTAAAATCCTCTGACTCCCTGGTGGATTTTTCTTCCATCAGGTTTTCAGTGTCTGAAATAAGAGCAGATGTTCAGGAAAATGTATTTGTCCCCAGTCTCGTGAATGCTGGAACAATGCATGGGTAGTTTCAACCGATTTCTGCTGGTGTTTATTGAGCACCTACTAAGGTTCAGAGAACAACCTGTGTTCATTTTCTGGTCCCTTGCAGTACGTGTTTATTAATGAAGGAGCTTGCATTCTTCCCACATGTCCATATGGCAGTGCCTTCTAGACATTCCCGTTGAAAGCAGGAGAGGACTCTTTCAATGATCAGCAAGCCAGATACTCGATCGCATAGGACTCTGGAGTGTGCTTAGTTAAGTCAGCTCACCTCTGAGGGGATTTGTGGAAGACAGTGTTGTGGATCATTTAAGAGGCCTTGCAAGTGGGGCTTTGACATGTTTGCTAAGTGGTGGGCGCAGGAGAACCAGGGTGAGCTGTCAAATCAGAAGGACAAAAGCATACCCATGGCTGCCGGAAGAGTCAGGTGATGGCTGCTCCCTGTGCAAATGTGAAGCCTGCCGAAGTGAGGGGGTTTCTGCTCCAAGCACTGGGGCCTCCAGCCTTAAGTTTCGCCCAATCTAGTGAAAACTGACTATACAGTCAGAATGTGATCAGCCCTTTTTTGGAGTACAGCCAATCACAGGTGGCTCCTGGGGCCAGTTATACTCCCATTAGGGTCTTACTGGCACCCTCAAGAGCCATCTGGGAGTTTGTTAAAGACGAAGATTCCCAGGCCTCATTCCCAGAAATTCTAGCTCCTTGGTGGAGCCTAGTATGATACATTAAGCCATATTCCAAGGGATTCCCGTCAGATGTTCCTGCATTCCACGCTTTGAGAATGATGGTTCATAAGATGCTCCTATTGTGGTCTGTTTTCTAAACACCTGCCTTGAATAGTCAGCATGGGTACCAAGCGATCCCAAACCCGTCACGGTGAACTCATCCTCTTCCTGGGTTCGTCTCCCCGGATGGTGCCACTCCCCCGCCACCCGTAAGCCAGAAGCTTGGCGGTCACCCGCAGTAGCTCATCATCCTGAGCCCCTCACCCTCCCGCCTTCTCAGCTCATCAGCACCGTGCTCTGAAGAGTCGTGAGGTTTATCCATCCCTCTTCATCTTCTTGACCTTGCCGCATAGTTCAAGTGCATCATTTTTCACTCTGATTATTGCATGCGCTTCCCAGCTGGCCTCCTTATCTTGGGTTTTGTTTGCCTATTTCCATAGAGCCACCAATATTATGCTTTGAAGTGCAAATTTGATTGTCACTCTTGCCCAAAATCCCTTAGTGGTGCCCAATTGCTCTCAGAATGTGGTTCAAATTCCCTAACGTGATGTATGGTCTAAATGTGTGTGTCCCCCTGAAATTCATGTGTTGAAATCCCAATGCCCATTGTGATGATGTTAGGAGGAGTTTGGGGAGGTGCTAAGGTCATGAGGGTGGAACCCTCATGAATGGGGTCAATGTCCTTATAAAAAAGACCCCAGGGAGATCCCTTGCCCGTTGCCCCATGTGAGGACACAGGAAGAAGGCTCCAGCTATGAAGCAGAAATAGGGACCTCACCAGAACTCCCCCACGCTAGAGCCTTGATCTTGGACTCCCTAGCCCCCAGAACTGTGAGAAATAAATTTCTATTGTTTAAGCTACCCAAAATACTATGGTATTTTGTTATTGCAGCCTGAAAGGACTCAGGCACATGGCATCTGAGGGCCTTTAGTACCAGCCTTCTACCTCTCGGCTACTCTCATCTCCCAATGCTCCCTTTCCCGACTGGGATGTCCTGAAATTAATATTTCACTCTATAGCATTCCCTTTGCATGGAATACCCTCCCTCACTTTCTCTACCTGGTGAACTCCTAATTAGTTCCTTTTCAGAATGAAAAATAGAAATTCTAATCTGTGATGGTGGATCCACAAAGAACACAGCCTGGTGTAGTGCTTGCAGCCAGACTGTTTAGGTTCAAATATCAGCCCCACCACTTAGTAACTGGGTGGCACTGGTTAAGTTGTTTAACCTCCCTGTGCCTCAGTGACCTCACCTTTAATATGGGATGATAGTAAAAGTGACCTCATGGGGTTGGTGTCTGAATTAAATGAATTAATGTATATTTAGTGCTAGAACAGTAAGTGCTATAAGTAATTACTATTTTATTGCTGTTATTATTATATACAATATCCATGAAAACATAACTAAGACACCGTCAACAATATTTCCTATAGGAGGAGAATTTGCATAGTGGAGGGCCAGGGTGAGAAGGAGACATGAAAAAATTATTATGAGACTTTGCATACATGAAGAGTATAAAAAAATAAAGAACCCTGGCCAACCCACCTCCCAGCTAATAAATACAAGCGGAGGCCTCTGGGCACCCTCCCTAATTGCATCGTCCTTCCATTCCCCTCCCTTTCCCTCCCCAGGAACCAAGTGTACTTATTTTTCATGTAATGTCCTTGTAAGTGCTTAAATATTTTTAATGTGTACAAGTCTCTCGTTTAAAACCTAAAACTGGTGGTTAGTATACAAGTATCATATGCTCATATTAAAAAGCTATACAACTTGGAAAAGTGATTTTTTTTTGTTTTTGTTTTTGTTTTGAGTCAACCACCTTTTAAAATCTGTTAAAAATCACCCTGTCTGTGAAGACTTCCTGGCTGTCCCCTCACTGAATTCAGCAGTTAAAAGCCCTCTCCTCTGACCCCTCACGGGGCCTTCCCTCCACCATTATACATAAGTTCCTGTGGCTGGCGGGACTCTGAGGTGGCCCGCAAGATCCCCACCCCCGGTGTACACACCTGTAATATCCCCTTCCTTTGAGTATGGACAGGATGTGTGAATATGGTGGGATCTCACTCATGTGAATGGATTACATTATGTGGCAAAGGTAAAGGGATTTTCCAGATGTAATTAAGGTCCCTACTCAGTTGACTTTGAGTTCATTAAAAGGGAGCTTACTGTGGGTGGGCCTCACCTAATCAGGTGAGCCCTTTAAAAGAGGGTCCAGCCCTCACCTGAAGAAAGATTCAAAGCAAGAGAGAGTCCCCTGTTGGCTTTGAGGAAGCAAACAGCTATCACATGAACTGCCTTTGGAGAGGGCCACAAGACAGGGGTCTGCAGGTGGTCTCAAGGGGCTGAGGGCCTCCATCCTACTACCATGAGGAGCTGAATTCTGCCAACAACCACGTGAGCTTGCAAGAGGATCCCAACTCCAGATGAGCACAGCCCACTGGCATTTTTATTTAGCCTTGTGATACCCTGAGCAGAGAGCTCAGCTGAGCCACACCCAGACATCTGACCTATACAAACTGAGATAATAACTCCTCTACATTTGTGGAGTTAGTTTCTAGCAACAGAAAACAAAATCAGACCCTAGGTTTCTCCCCGACTAGACTCTGATCAGTTCAGCCATAACTTTTATTGTGGACCTACTATGTGTCTTGCATTTCTCTTTATACTGGGGCAAATACAGCAGTTACCAGACGTGATATCCAAGCACTCTGCATGTGACTAACACACAGATGTCACTCGATGCATGTTTTCCAAATGAAGGAGCAGCAAAACACGCCACAGCAAATCCACAAGTATTTGCTTGGGTCCCAGATAAACTTATGACAGCTGCCCAATTGTTTTTTCTCAAGTTATCCCCGTTATAGCTGCGTATTTTTTTCTAATTCTTCTGACTACATCCAAGTCTAATGCACTAGTCTTGTGTAACGATAATAGTTGTTCCCTATGGGGAAAAATTATTTAGAAAATTAATACAATAGATTCAGAAGTTCTACAGTACAAAGACTTATTTAATACAAGTTTTCAAGAGTAACCACGAAACCACTACCACCCGTTTTATAACTGAAATACTCAGGAGTATCCATCATTCCCCAGTCTGGGAGATTTTCTGTCTGAAATTAGAAGTCCGCGACGCCTAGGGACATCCCATCAGTTAGGAGGGTACTGTCAGACCCAGTAACTGCAGCCAGACAGTGGGGACCAGTTTGGAGCTGAATCCTCAAATCAGTTTTCTGATGAAAGCCAGGATGCCTATCTCAGGTTCCCTGGTCCTAGGAGTCAGGCTCACATCCCTAGGTTTTGTTCATTGAGTTCCTTCATGCCGCTGCTTTTGTTTTGTTTTGTTTTGTTTTTGAACAGATTTATTGGGGTATAATTTACCTACCGTTTTAAAATTCACCCATTTTAAGTGTAAAATTCAATTATGTTTGCTGTATCCACAGAGTTAGGCAACCATCACTATTTGATTTCAGAACATTGTCATCACCCCAGTTAACTCCCCACCCCCAGCCCCACCCCCAGCCCCAGGCAACCACTGATCCACTCTCCATCTCTCTGCTTTTACCTATTTCGGACATTCCACAGATGCAGAGTCGTACAATAACTGTTGTTTCGTGTCTGGCTTCAACTTATGTTGTAGCACGTAGCAGTGCTTTGTTTCTCTTCGTTGCCAAATGGTAGTCCATTGTGTGGATATACCGCATTTTTAAAATTTATTTATTTTAATATTAGGGTTTTTTTTTAACATCTTTATTCGCGTATAATTGTGTTAGTTTCTGCTGTATGACCACATTTTATTTATGCATTCATCAGTTGATGGACATTTGGTTTGTTTCCACTTTCTGGCTATTACAAGTAAGGCTGCCATGAACGCTCGTATACAAGGTTTTGTGTGGACATATGTTTGCATTTCTCCTGGTTAGATTCCTACTAGTGGAATTGCTCGGTATTGTGGCAGTCCTGTGCTTACCATCTTGAGAAGTTGCCAAACTGTTTTTTCAAAGGGGCTGTAGCATCTTTCATTCCAACCAGCAGTGTACAAAGGTTCCATTTTTTCCACAGTACCTCTGTTTTAAATGACCAACTAACCTGGATTTCACAACCTTACTTTACTCCTGACCTCTGTGCCTTTGCCCACCTACCTGAGTTCCTCACGCCTGCTTTTCCCCGTCCTCTGTAAACTTGGTTCTTTAACTTCTAACCAACCTCTGATGTACAAACCAGTTTTCTTAGCCATGAGCTCAATAGAATGATCCGCCCAAACCCCAACTTTACAGCCACCAGGGTCTATACGTGACAACATTCCTTCACTCTACTTGGATGTTTTGTTTTGTTTTGTTTTAAAAACCAAGACCGGGCTTCCCTGGTGGCGCAGTGGTTGAGGGTCTGCCTGCCAATGCAGGGGACAGGGGTTCGTGCCCTGGTCCGGGAGGATCCCACATGCCGCGGAGCGGCTGGGCCCGTGAGCTACAACTACTGAGCCTGCGCGTCCGGAGCCTGTGCTCCGCAACAGGAGAGGCCACAGCAGTGAGAGGCCTTCGTACCACAGAAAAAAAAAAACAAAAAAAAAAACCAAGACCAAGTATAACCTTTCAGAAACGTCCATAGAATTCAAAACTATGAACTGTGAGCACGATCAATTTTTCAGGATGTTTTTTTTTTTAACTTCTATTGAGGAACAAAATTAGGTCTAGTGTTAAAAAGGTTTGGTATAATGCTGCCTTCATGTAATAATTACCCCAAAGAGAAAGAAACTAGTTATTATTGCCCATAATTGTTCATCTTTTTCATGTATTGCACCTCTGTCCTCTGCTCACCAAATTCACTCTGCAAAAACTGCCAAGTACTCTTAAACTTCTGATTTTGCTGTGGCCTAATTCAGTGAAATGGGCTCTTTGGGGGGTTAATCTCTCTTGGCAAAGCCTGTTTGAATGTGAAATCAATGACCGTGTGCACCTATGCGATGTGACCCTTGCGAGTCTTTCAGCAAATTGGCCAGAGGCTGAGGAAACCAGCCTGAGAGCAGGGACTCCCCTTCCCAATAAAGACAGCCATCATTTTGCGTTCATTCCTGCTGCTCAAATTGGAAACGCTATAGGATGTGAGAATGCAGGCCAGGGTGATAGAGCAGCACCTCCCCTCCACCAAGATCCCACAGAGATTTAATCAAATGATCCATCCCTCTGACTGGGCTGGCAACTAGACCAACGCGGTAGGGATGGCACAGAAGAGGACGCAAGTTTTGCATTCACTTGGCACCAGAGAGCACGCTGACAGTAAGTTCAGTGTTAACTACTCCATCTAGAATTGAACCAAGAGCCACCCCCTGCTCCAGTGCAAAGGCCGAGAGGGGCGATTCTGATTTCCTGTAGATCTCTGGGGAAGCCCCATGGGGTAATAGGACCCAGCCAGTGCTATGGGAAGGCCGCCTCTGCAGCTTTGGGGAAGGTACCTCTTACATCATCCCCATTGTCCCTCTGTGACCAGCCCTTATGGGGCAGGCTGAGTCATTTTTATCATCTAATAGGTGGGTGGGACACTTTTGAATGACTCAGTAGGTAACATTTTTACATTCAAACGCTGCATTACAGGTTATTTCAATGACAGCCAGTGGAACATTGGGGCTTCATATTTCTGGATGCGGATTAGTGATGCATCGTACAAAGACTGTGCATTCCCGTGGCCAGCCATCAGACTAAGGGGCCTCAGGACGTGCTGGCACCAGTTCAGAATCCAGGGGGAGAGGAGAAAGGACTACACAGTGCCCTGCTCCTTGAGCCTTCCCGGGTGAAAATGGCTCCAGGCTTCAAAAGGTTTTCTTTTTCATCTAGTCTCCCAGGGGGAGACCCTCTATAATTGCCTCTCTGTCCCCAGACTTCTGGTCTGTATGACTTTGGGCTCTAAGCTCAGGCCCGGGAAGCAGGAACTTAAAGGTTTACAGCTCAGTTTGCCTTCTGACCTCGTGTGTCCTGGACCAGCAGCTCTGTCACAGTGAGGCCATTCCTGGGGCTTCGTCTAAACACAAAGCCACAGCCCCAGGCTGGGCAGAGCATATAGAGGTCTTTAAGAAGCACATGGGTGAACTTTATTTGTGACTTCTTGGGTCCTGCTCTGGAAAGAGAAATGGGAAATACTGGAGGTGCCAAAGGTGGCAAGACTCGAGAATAAAGTACCGCTGCTTGGACTCATCATTTATTTAGGTAAGCATACACACTTACTGGATGCACTTACATTTATGTAAGCATTAAGTGCTTACTGTATACCGAGCACTCTTCTGGGCATTGTGGAGTCAAGACACTGAAGAAATAGAGAAAGCGTTCCCTGCCACCCAGAGAACTAACATTCTACCTGTAGAAACCCTTCAGAAGCAATGGTGTAACAGACCAGAAAATGTAACAGACCACTCTAGTCCTGGTCAGCGGTGATGGACGGGGAGAGGGTGGAAGTCCTATTTCATGCATGGGAAGCAATAGGTTTCTGATTCATGAAGCTCCTCTCTCCTTGGGGTCAATAAACCCACTTCTCCTAAACTTTTAGAGCCTCCCACACTCTGCCTTTAAGCCCCTACGTGTATTTAGGGAAATTTAGCTGAACAATTCTGAAGAATGCATAGTGCGCTCATCAAAAAGAAATTAAGTAGCTTTGTGAAGAGCCAAGTACATTTTCAGGAATCTGCTTGAGGTTTTCCCATAAAGCTGTTTTCTGCAAAATGGAAGCATTTAGAAACACACTTAAACCCAAACTAAATGAGTACAGGTCAGAATTCAACCAAGCAAAGTTCCAGTATGTTATAAACGTGGCGAGTAGCATTCTCACATTCTGTATGTAAAGATGATTTTCTACTTGTTGGCCAGCGTATTTTACTCCTAAGATTTCCACTTTGGGGGGGTAAGGAAAGAGAGAGAGATACAGGCACCTGCAACGGTTACTTGAAACAGAAAACATCCTAATTAAGAGAAAATATCTTTATTAAGATAAATATATTATCAGTGCCAGAGGTGGCTCAGAGCCCTGATTTATTTATCTCGGTCCAACCATTCCTATTGATCCAGTTGATTTTCCTCTAAAGATGTCTATTTTTCTAAGCAGCAGTGATTTCATGACCTAAAGTTTCCAATGAGAAAATTTAGGTGTGCATCTCAAAAACTCCAGAGAGATTCAGGAAAGTCTCCTATTTGGGAAAAAATAAATGTAAAGGCCAAACAGGATGGAAGCAAGTCCCCGAATAGTTGGGTGGCTTTAGGCAAGTCTACTTGCCTCCTCAAGCCTTGGTCTCCTTATTCATAGCCCAAGGAAGCTGCATTCCACGATATCTCCCAGACCTTCATCAACAGCCATGAAATACAGGGAGTTCTCTTTCCCACAAATCCAGGGACAAGTTACCTCTACCCACGTGAACTTTCAGCCATCGTTCATTGAGCACCTACTGTGGCCCAGGACTCGTTCCTGCCCTCCTGAGCTTTCAGCCTAGGAGAGGAAACTGACAGTTACAGGATAATGGAGGAAGTGCTGTGATGGAAATGCTTCTGGAATGCTCCAAGAGAACAGGGCAGGGGCTTTCTCATTCAACCAAGACTTCAGAAGGGGGCAGGTTCTGAGTGCACAGAGCAGGGGCGCAGAAGGAGGAGGGGGAGGGGAGGGAAGGGGAGGCGTGAGAGGGATCCAGGCAGGGGGCTCAAGCAGAAGGAACCGTGGGTGGAAATATGCAGGCTTGCGAGCACGTGGCACACGTGAATGTTCTCCTAGGCAGGAACTGGGTCCAGATGTGCCCTTTATGCTGCACTAAGGAGTTTGGGTTTATGCCTAAAGGGAGTGAGGGTCTCCTGAAGGGTATAAGCCAAAGAAAGAGCTGATTAAAATAGCATCTCCTGTAGGCCACTCTGGCAGCAGGGTGGCATGTCAGTTGGTTTGGGGGGCGGGGGGGCGGGCAAGACTGGAGGAAGTGATCAGGGAACCATTGAGTCGGCTGTTGTAGCAATCTAGGTGACAAAGTGACAAGTAACCAGTTATCTAAAGTAGGTCCATGGCAGTGTTCAAATAGAGGAGGAGACAGAGCCGAAAGACACCCAGGAGGTAGAATCTTAAAGACCTAGTAATGTGTCATTGAAAGTTCCAATTGTTCTGCTATCCTATGGATAATGTTTTTCAAGACATTGAGCAGTGCTACCAAATAATTGTCCATTTATGTGTCTCTCTGCTAGCCTGCGAGCCTGTGAGGTGAGGGGGCACAATGTCTGTGCCTTTCTTGTCCACTATTATATCTCCAGGACTTAGAATAATGTCTGGCACATAAATGGGTAAAAACTCATCCCCTTAGATGAACGTGTGGTGGGTGGGTAGTCATTTCTCTTTTCAGATATTAAGCTGGTTAAACTTTGACAATTCAGAATTCTTACCTGAGGCAGCCAGGTTAGTAGTGGTAGGAAAAACAGCTCTTGATGTATAATTGGAAGATGAACACGAGTCCCTACCCCTCCCATATGATCTGTATGACTTGAATAAGTCACTGTGTCACTGAGCCTTAATTTCTTCTTCTGTTAAATAAAGATGATAGTCGTACTACTGGACCTCATAGATTGGGGTAAGAACTAAATGAAGTTATCTGTGACAAAAATCTAGCAGAGTGTCTGACACAAAGTAAACAATAAATGCTAGTTAGACTAGAAGGATGGAAGGATGGATGAATAGTTGAATGAACGGATGGATGGATAGATAGATGGGTGGGTGGGTGGATGGATGGATGGATGGATGGGTAGATGGGTGGGTGTATGGATGGATGGGTAGATGGAGAGATGGATGGATGGATGGATGGATGGATGGACGGATGGATATAATGAATATATAAACATATTGATGATGGATGAGTGGACAGATGAAAGGAATGTTCTGAATCGGCTATATCAATCAGGTCATGCTCTTTTTCACACCAACCTTAATCCTATTTTTTGGGCATCTGTGTAACAAATTTATTAATCTGAAAACTTAAAAACTACCTGATCTTGGTTTCTGTGAAAGTCTTATGGTCTGCTTTCACCGAATGCTGAAGATTTAAATTCATATTTTGGGTTCTGTCTGGACGCCTCTCTAAATAAGAAATTTATGTTAATCTGCAGGTGTTGCTTATGAACACATTATTTCTAAATAGTAGCTGGTGGATTACCAAAAAAAAATTCAAGAGCAAATAATACTTATGAGACCAAGGTCTCCAATGGGAAGATTCCTAGTCAATTTGTCCACTCCTCCCATACCACCTGGTTCCTACCCAATTACTGCCAAATCAAATATTCACAGTGGGTATAATTAATTAAATGGATTTTCGCTAATTAACTTAAGAACTGGTAAATAGGGCCTCCCTTTGGTAGTTTGAAGATGCAGCTACTGGTACTGCTGATTAAAATGTGAAGCGAATCTGGCTGGAAACTAGCATTAATGGACAGGAGCATTTTCGCAACATTTCTTTTAAGGTTTGTCAAATTGTATCCTACTGATATTGCTAACCCCTTTAATCAGTAAGTATAAAATTCATCCGAGAGCATAAAATATATCTGACAAACAGTCTACATCAAATCCCAAACTGAACATTCAAAATAAATTGTATCGAGACTTTGTCACAGTCATTGATTTCTGCTTTTCAAGCTGGTTCCTGGAGCAGCCACATAAAAGTTAAATACAAGCTATCTATGGGCTCATTGCATTGTGGTAATTCATTAAACCAACGGAGGCTTTAATAAGTCTGAGCATAAAGATTGCTTCCGCAGACACTCTTAGCTTGGAAATGTGCCACTAATCAAAGAGGGTGGCAAAACTCATCTCATTGGCATGTAGGGGAGGTGAGAAGTAGCTTCGGAGGGTGGCTAAGGGCTGACTTCCTAGGGTATTATTGTACTTGGGCAGAGAGATCGGGTCACTGGGGAGATGAGAGCCACTGGGGCCAATCCCTCAGCAGCTAGTGGTCAGCACACGGGCAGTGCTGGTAGTTGGTTCTTTGAACAAAGCTGGGTTTAGTCTTAAATGTGAACCCACTTATTGAGAGATCTTCCGTTCTGTTGGTTGATTTCCCCCACTGTTTTCACTTTTCAGTGATGACCATCATGTCATTGATGTTCTTGACAATTTACAAAGCATTTCACATCCAGTGACGTCTTTAGTCCTGTAGCAATTTTGGGAAGGACAAGGCTGAGGTTATTGTTATCCCCATTATACAGATGAGAAAACTCAAAGTTAGAAAGCAAGTGATCTACCTGCCCAAGGTCCCACAGCTGGCAAAGCTGGGCCCAAGAGACTGATTGTCAAAAGCCCAAGCTCTGGGTCCAATTCCCGCCTCTATGACACACGGGCTATGCGTCCTTGGACAGTTTATTTGCCTTTCCAAAACCTCAGTTTTCTCACCTGTAAAGTGGACATAGTAAGAGTAGTTTTCTCCTACTGGTTGGGAGATTTAATGAGATCCTATAGATCAGGTGCATAGTGAACACTTAATACATGTTTGCTTTTATTCGTAGAGAATATCAGATTGTATTAAAAAAAATTGAACAAGGCCTGGAAAGTAACTAAATGGAAATTTAATTCCATTTCACACCAGTAGAGGAAAACCTCGCCCTTGTCATGCATTAGCCTTTTCCAACCGTGAAGCACCCTTCTTGTTGGCATATGTTAAAAGAAGCCCATATTTCAGTCCCTTTCAGCTGTGACTCATTATTGTAAATAGCGGTGCAATGAGGAGATGAGAAAAGAATTTAAATACACTGACTGACAGAATTTTTTAGGGAAAGTAATACACAAGAAGATAAAAAGCAATCTGAAAAATTTGCATAAACCCTTGTGATCTCAGAGGTCATCTCTTTGGGAGTCTACTAATGGAAATACGTCTTTTTAAATTCTGGGTGATTATTTAATTGAAAAGGAAAGAATTTAAAAGAATCAAGTCACAGGAGCAGAGCAGATTTGTGTCAAGTGAAACAAAAAAATTGGCCCATTCATATATAAGTTGCAATTTAGGATCGAGTGGTAAATTTGGTCATTTGTTAGGATTTGATTCAGCACATTAAAATATGTTGATATTCATGCACTTTATGAATTTATTATTTTAAATCAGCTTCCTGTGACACTTTTATTCTATTTAGGAAATAGAATGCTTTCATATGCATTAATATACTTGAACTTTACAATGACCCTCGGAGGTACGTGCTATCACTCCCACCTTACAGGGGAGTATAATCTATAGTTATTCAGGGCAGAGACCAAGGCTTTCCATTTTTCTTTTTTTTCTTTTTTTTTAATCCCTGGTGCCTGACTAATAAAAATGTAAGTGGAATGTTATAGCAGAAGCTCCTAAATGTTCTGCTTCAGACATAAATCTTTTCCTAAAAGGCAGCACAAAACAGAGGTTTAAGCTCCAGCTTTATAATCTTAGTCGTCCTTGAGTTCAAACCCCAGCTCTGCCACTTACTAATGATGTGACCTTCGGAATCTATTCCTTGGAACCTTAGCTTATAATGGTGTTAATAATACCTACCTCATGGGGTTGTTATAATAATTAAATGTCAAGATGATAAAAGGAAGAGAGAAACGTCAAGTATTTGGTACAATAACTGACACATTTATGCTCTAAAATTGTGGTTTTCACTGTCTCTTGAGTATACTGAGAAGTGCTAGGAATAAGCATACTATTTGACCACTGCTGATTTTTTTTTATTTTTTTTTTGCGGTACACGGGCCTCTCACTGTTGCGGCCTCTCCCGTTGCGGAGCAGAGGCTCCGGACGCGCAGGCTCAGCGGCCATGGCTCACGGGCCCAGCCGCTCTGCGGTATGTGGGATCTTCCCGGACCGGCGCACGAACCCACGTGCCCCGCATCGGCAGGCGGACTCTCAACCACTGCGCCACCGGGGAAGCCCTGCTGTTTTTTTTTTTTTAAAGCATGCCTTAATCATCAGATTCAAAATTAATGGGAACAAACTGAGTAGCTGGTGTGTTGCTGGATGAGGAGAAGAATCCAGGTGTCTCACATGGCAGAGCAGCCAGGCGGGAGTTCTTAGAGCTCCTGGGAAAAGCCTCTCCTCTAATTTAATGTAATTCGCTGGTATTAATAAAAGGCAGGGAATCCAGCGTGAGGCTGCCTTCTGCCTTTCATACTGGGTCCCTTCACTTTATTCTATTCTAGGACATCGTATTGACCTTTTGCCACGTGGGGAGAAAAATCTGCTCATTTAATTTCCAAGTAAGGGATAATTAGTACCAATCGTGATTCATAGCTACAGGAATCCAACATCTTCCTCAGAGCATATAATTAGGATATTTGCAAATTCACAGGCCGTATCTGGGACTTCAGGTACCCAGATTGTGTTGCAGTTGGCTCCCTTTTCACCATCACCTGTGAGCGTATCTTTAAAATGTATTGGTAGCCTAGCCATGCAGAATGAGAAATTGTGTGACTGTTGTTAATAGATGGGGGGGCCGGGTTAAGGGTAAGTGAGTTGGACAAACTGTGTGCTAGGTGAAGGATTAGGAGAAAAGGGACTAATAGTTAATGAGCATCTACGAGGCACCAGGTTTTCAGCTAGCTCTTTATATATGTCAGCCCACCTCATCCTCCCAACCTCCCTATGCAACCCTCGCCAGGGCTGCCAGCGAACGGGATTGTCAGATCCTTGGTCTTACTTACTTGGCCTATCAGAAGGTTCTAACAAGGCCTCCTTTTTTGTTGTTGCTTTTGTGGTATGCGGGCCTCTCACTGTTGCGGCCTCTCCCGTTGCGGAGCACAGGCTCCGGACGCGCAGGCTCAGTGGCCATGGCTCACGGGCCCAGCCGCTCTGCGGCATGTGGGATCCTCCCAGACCGGGGCATAAACACTTTTTCCGCGTGGCTTTCAGGATATCACAATGACTTTTCCCCTCCCACTTCTCTTACTGCTGCCCCTCAGTCTCTTTTTCTTGTTTCTCCTTATGCCTCTGACCTCTAATGTGGAGGGTTCAGTCCTTGGGCCTTTCCTTCTCCGTCAACATGCATTTGTTAGGAGATCTCATTCAGTCTGACACCTCTAAATAACACCTAGGTGCTGACAACTTCCGAATTCATATCTCCAGCTCAAATCCATCACCCGAACTCCAAACGCACGTATCCCACTGTCCACTTGACATCTCCATTTGGATGTCGAATATGCATCTCAAAATTAGCATACACCCTTCCTCCCCAACCTGCATCTCCCACAGCCTTCCCCTTTCAGTAAGTGAACTTTCCAGTCGCTTCAATCCAAAGCATTCTACTCCTCCTTGACTCCTGTCTTTCCCTCACACGTGCTACATCCAGCTGTAAGCAAATCCCATGGCTCTATCTTCAACATCTCTCTTGAACCCAATCACCTCTCTCCATGCTCCTTCCCGCTTCCTCCCACCCCATTATCATCTCCTAAGCAAGCATCACAATTCGCTAGATGCAGCTGTAGCTGCCTAAATGGTCTCCCGCCTCCACTCTTGTCCCCCTAGAGTCTTTTCCACACAGCAGCATCCATGGGAGCATTTTAAAGCATAAATCATCTCATGTCGCTCCTCTGCTCAAAACTGTTCAGCGGCTCCCGTCTCACTCAGGGTAAGAGCCAAAGTCCTTACAAGTCCTTAATTGTTTCTCAGACAAACCAAGGACTCTCATATTTCTGAGCCTTTGCACTGTTTGCTTATCCATCTTGGCCACGAGACTGTGGCAGTGTAAGGGCAGAGACTGGGCTTTCTCCATGCCTAGATCTCCAGCACCTAATGCACCACGCAGTGCAAAGCAGAGGAGCAAACATTAGGGACCACTTGCTCTGGGCCCAGTGAGGTTTTAAACTGTGTGTGCTTATCATCGTATTTAATCTTCACAACCACACTGTGAGATAGAAACTGTTAGTATTGCCATTTTACATGTGAGAAAACCTAAGCACAGAGAAGCCAAGTGTCTTTCTCCAGGTTACAGGCCTGGTGGAGGTAGACCAGGGATTTGATCCCCAGCAGTCTGGTTCCAAAGGCAGGTCTGTGCTCTTAACTAGTACATTATCCTGTCTCTTATAAGGGTGCCCTTGGCAGATGGGTGGTGGCCGAATCAATGAATGAATAAATGAGTGGCAATGATGATAACTAGCCCCCACGAGCACTCCCTGTGTGCTAGCCACCAGGATGCCTTAGATTACGTTCACCACGTGCAGTTCACTGGGGAGTGCTCTAGGGAGATACTCGTGTGAGAGAGTGAGGAAAGAGGCCAGAGGAATGAGGAGGGGGTACCAAATGATTCCTGAGGCAGCAGGACATCCCAGCCCACCACACCTATGTCATCCAAGGTGTCGTGTCACCCAATCCCCAGAATTGGGCAGAGGGAATGGTTGGCAGGCAATATGGTTTGCCCCTGATACCTAGAGGAGGCTCTGGAGTTGGGAGGGCCCTTCAGAGGGGTCCCAGATGGAGGCAAAGGGGCTGGGCTTTTGTATCCAAGTCACTGGCCAAGGGCTGGCCCCTGGGTGGAGGGGTACCCTTGGATGAGGCCGCAGAGGGCAATTGCTGGTGGGGGTGCAGCTGTGAGCCTTCAACAGCTGATATCCCTGGCCCTGGGTGGGTGAGTGCGAGGGCCCTGGCAAGGAGCCTTAGGGAAAACACTGTGGTATCCCCTAGACAGACTGAGGATTTTGCATAATTTCTCATTTAATCCTCGTCACCATCCTATAATGAGTTAGGCATCTGTTATCCCCACTTTATAATAGAACTGGAGCTTGGAGAAGTTAAGCAGCTTCCCTAAAGCTAATTACCTAGGAAGGTGAGGCTGAGCCTGAGTAAGTGGCCGGGTCATTAACCTAACTTACTGCCCAGGCCTGCGTTCATCATCTTATTGCCGGCGCAGTGGTGTGGTGGGTGTGGACATCCATCACCTGGGGCTGCCCAGGGTCTCATCTCCTTCTGCTAAATCACTCCCCCTCCCTTGAGCACGTGTTCCTTCCCACTCCCTGCACCTCTGTTCCTTCCCACTCCCTGCACCTCCCACTCCCTGCACCTCTGGTGGGACCACCAGCCTGGTTCACTGGGGCCTCCAGGATGGCCACACACACCAAGCCTGGTCAATCATTTAGTGCCGTGCCTGGCCCAGGGATAGGCCAGCTCTTCTCCAGGAGAGAGAACCTTCTTCCTCTGAGACTAACAAAGCTAATATAGAAGGAGGTAAGCCTGGAGCTGCTTCTGGCCATGTTCCCCAGACTTTTCTATGTAGAGAAAGTCCACTTGCATAGGAGGAGCAAGAAAGACAGAGATCTCATGGCATTACTTAAGCTTCTGGAATTTCTGATTTACCTCTAAACCTCCCAGTTTTGTGAGCCAATAAATTCTCCATTGGTATCTAAGCTGGTCCACATTGATTTTCTTTCACTTGCAGGTGGAATGACAGCCTTAAGTCAAGGTGCTAGTTTCAGTAATGTATTAGTCAGTTTTTGCTATGTAACAAACAGCCTCAGAATCTCAGGGGCTCACAAACATACTCATTTTTCTCATTTATGCATCTGCACATTGGTGAGGGTATGGCTCAGGTTTAGCTGGGTTTTACTCCAGGCTGTAGGTCTGGTTCAGGTTTGTTCCCTGTGTCTTTATCTGGGCTGAGACTAAAGAGACAGTTGCCAGGGACATGCTCTTCTCACAGAGGATCGCAGGAGCACAAGAAGCCAGGCCAAACCGTGCATACACTTCAGGTCGCTGCTTGCTGCAAGTCTGCTACCATTCCAGGGGCCAAAGCCAGTCACGTGGCCAAGCCTAATACCAGTGGGGCAGAGAAAGGTTCTCCGCCTATGCTGATGAGAGGTGCTTAAAAGCCGCCAGGGAGAGGGCAGGATGGGAAATACTATTATGGAAAGGGAGTGAGGAATTAGGAACAATAACAACCTACCACAAAGAGGCCAGAGGAATGAGGAGGGGGTACCAAATGATTCCTGAGGCAGCAGGACATCCCAGCCCACCACACCTGTGTCATCCAAGGTATCGTGTCACCCAATCCCCAGGAGAAGACCGGCTTCTGCTGATCGTCTGTTAGAATTACAGCAGAGTCAGCTGAACCCCAACACCTTCTCAGAACTGCACACACCATCTCCAGGCAGCAGCTCCGTGTGTAGAGAAACCAGATCCTTTCTGAGAGAGCAAAATCAACCTTAAATAGACACAGCTGTTCCCTAGCGGGGCATGGGAAGGGAGAGGGAGAAACACGATAGGAAATGTTTCGTTTCTTTTTGTTTTAAGTTGTTGGAAAAACCAAAGAAGATTTTTAAGGTTTGATTATTAATTTCTGGAAGAATCAGTTGCCAAGTTTGCCATCATTTTCAAGTAAAAGTAGTGTAAAGATCAAAGGGACACTTCTTAGCATCGGATTTCACCCCATTTTGAGTTTGGAAGTTTTTCACAACAGCACGAACAGAAATAGAGCTAGTTTGTTTTTTTGATGTGCCACTCAGATGGATAAATCAAATGTCACAATTTATTTCAGTTCAAAAGATGCTTGCTGAACATCTCCCATGACCATGTGCTCACTTATAAAAACATAAACAAATTGGAATAATAGGATTGCTACTCCATGGCTGGATCATCTGGGCACGTCACATTATCTCCGTGACTCTCAGTATCTCCATCTGTAAAGAAAGTGTGTTGACCTATGAACTTTGAGGTCCCCTCCAGGTCTAAAATCTGTCCATCAACTGGGTAATGTTCTTTTCTTACTTGCTGATAATTAAAGTGACAGAGGTATGCAGGAAGGAAATCAGCTGTTGAAGCCACGAGCATCACGGGACTGAGCAGGGATGTTTGAGTTTCCTCACAATGGTAAAGCTAAGAATTCCTGGATCAGATGACGGATGACTGCACTCACAGACATTGTTCCCCTTCCACCGTTCTCTCCAGAAAAGGGTTTATTGATCCATTGCCATCCTCAGTTTGGGGGTGTATATAAGTCCCATCTTTACTACGCTTTTCGCTTCAACAGTACAAATGGCAAGTTGGGGTATAAGGAGGTGATACAAAATAGTAGTAAAGTGGAGTCCACTGGCATCCCATTGACATGAGTCCTAGCCCTGCCACTTGTTAGTTGTCTGATCCTTGGTAGCTTAACCTCCCTGAGCTTCAGTTTTCTTATCTGTAAAATGCGAATAATAATAGTAGCGTCTTCCTCCAGAGGGTTGTTGTAAAGGATGTAAGTTAAGTACTTAGCGCCAATGTAAGAACCCACTAGAATCATGACTGTCATTATCCTAGCACCCCTTCCATGCACACTTTCAGGCAAAACCGGATTCTGAATCTGGCAGCTCATTTAGCCTCTTCTGAGAAAAGTCTAGAATGCTTCCAAAAAGAAACGGTTTATACTATCACTGGAATTTAATGAAAAATGTAAAATAACATCATTCAGTGTTCATATAAAAGTGTACATAGATTTGTAAAAGTATGTGTTTCTTTGAACTAAGACAATAATAATAATAAATCTTTAAGAAAAAACTGCTAGTTCCATCACAGAACCCCTCTGATTTAAGGTGAAAATCCAACTGGTGATCATTTCCTGCTAAGTTTCCAAAGGGAACTAACACAAGATTGCCAGGGCTCTGTTCTCTGGGTCTGCACCCTCAGTCAGGGCTACGTGTGCCTACAAGAAGGGGACACATCTTTTCTAATTTGTGCTTAGGAGCTCTGTGGGGTAGCCAGGGCCCTGGACTGGTCCACCTTTTAGCAGACATTGAAGTTCACACTATGATTTGACGCCTCCTAATGAAAGACAGGATGAGAACCTAGGTCTGTCTTTCTTTTCTTCCCGGAAGCTGCCTGCAGGACTCAGGCTTACTACTCTTCCCCAAAGCTATCAGGATCCCAGTGTTAAGTGACTTTTCTGCAGGACTCCCTGGGGGCTCCTAACTGGCTGGGGGAAGAACGCAGCTCTGTTTCTATTTTCCAGACAGTCTCATCTCTTTGATACAGAACAGCTGTTTCAGAGCCTGGACAGATGGATGGTTGCTCTTAGGATCCCCATGGTTTGAGGAGCTAGGTACGAAACCAGTGTGCTGGACGGAGGGTCCAGGGCTGTGGACATGGGTGCAGGTTGCCAAGGAGCACTTGGCAAAGAGTAAGAGTGAGCCTCTCCCCTCAGCACTTGTTTTTACATTCCCCCTCACCCCCTTTAAAATCAAACCGATTTTTTTGTTTTTCAAAAGGAAATATATTGGTAGCTAGCTGTTCCTGGGCAAAGGTGTCAGAGTGCCGTTTCACTACCAAGATGGCTGAGGATGCTGACGGAAAGCATTGTAACTGACGTTGCTCTGAGCAAATACAGTTCCCTCTTGAACTGCACACACGCCCAGCAACGTGGCCTTGTGGTTCCAAATATTGGATTATAAATCGTTTTACATCTCCCCAGCATAAAATAAGGCAGGTAAACAAAGGGGCAGTCAATTAAGATAAATATGACAACTTCACAATTTACTGGCTAGGACACATTATCCCAATGAGCCAAACGTTGGATAAGATAGCTGTCTTCTAATTATGTACGCAACCGGCTAGATAATCCTAATACCAGGACAGATGTTCGCAGGACTTCATGACACACTGGATTGAACAGTCTATACTATTTGGCTAATAACTATTTTTCCCAGGGCACTTTACTGCTGGGAAGGTTTAGTGTTGACTCAAGGGACAAGATTCCAAGGCCCTTTCCTACTCCAGCTACTTCTAATTCCTAAAAAAGACCATACACATCGCTGTATCTGAGACGCCTCTGTAATGAGTTGTCGAGGGGCTTTAGGGTCTTAACTCCTTTGGTTGGTTGGTTAGTGTCTAGTATAGTGACTCCTATGTGGCCTTGACTGAGGGTCCCATTCTTCTTTATTGTCTGGAAGAGGGAGCACTCATCCTTAGGAGGGACTTGCTAAGTGCGTCAGTTATCCTAGGAGTAGAAAAACATGAACTAAGAAGGGCCCAGAAGCTCACAAGAGTCTGGGCAAGGGGTAGGGGTGGGAGAAGAAATGAGTGGAAAAACTCTCCTGCTGAAGGTAGCATTTAGTTAAATAAATGAGAGAGAGAGCACGATATGGTGAGAAAGAAGTCCTGAAAATTCCATTTGTGGAAAAATCCACTCTGCTCCTTACTAAGTCTAATGCACTTCTGTTAAAAAAAATATATACCCTCATCACTGCCCCCTTCCCCCCACAGAAAACAACTTTTATAGGATGGAGATCAGAAGAATAATACCATCAGTGAGAAAAGAATAAATTACATTTAGGGTAGGTCTGTAAAGTATTTCAAGCCACTGGGGTATCATTTCATGAACCAAAAGAACTAATTTACCAAATGGGTCCCCAGGGCCTGGAAGAGCTAATGCACTGGTCATTGAGGGGCAGCTCCCTCACCTGCTTCTCCATCAGATCGGTGCCTTTGCAGAGAATGAAGGACACAGAAGGTCCCTCCGTGCATCGGCGTACACGGGGACGAGACTGCATTCATGGATCGTAGGGGAAAATAGGAAAGAAAGAAAAGGCAGAGACTTTAGAATCAGACACACCTGGGTTTTAATCTGGTTCTGCTACTTTTTAGCTGGGTGAGCGTGAGCGAGCCTTCCAAGCCTGAGGGTTTTTTTCTGATCTGCTGATAGGGGATCATAATGCCTATTGTCAGGGTTGGGATGATTCAGCCTGAGTTAGTGGGAATCAGTGGATGAGCACAGTGGAGGGCCCTTGTGGGTGTCCAAAGGATGGGAGCTGCCCTTACAACTATCCCGGTCGCCATGACCTTCATCATCTCCACCACCTGTGTCTGCATCATTGACAACGCCTATGGAGTTCTTCCCGGACACCAGGCACCGCCCATTGCTTCCCATGCATTGCCTCCTTTAATTCCTCAACAAGTCTATGAAGTAGATAGACTTATCCTATCTTATCCCAGTATTATCCCATTCTACTAATGAGGAAATTGAGGCTTGGAGAAGTTAAGTAACTCATCCAGTGTCACAGAACTAGTGAGTGGCAAGGCTCGTTCTTGAACCCTTATCTGACTAACTCCAGAGCCTATGGAGTTGAAGCTACTGTGGCCCTCGGGGAAGGGTAAGATCACTGTTGACGTCAGCTAGCATAGCCTGGCCATTAGGCTGTAGCGAGGGTGATTCGCTGAGACAAGGAATTAGAGCTGAAGAATGAATGGCCGGAAGACTTGAGTCTATCCTCTTTAGCCCTTTGAGGGCACCTTCCAGAGACCACTCTGGGCTGCTGGGAAATAAAATCCCCAACGCATGGAGGTAGCCAAGACGTGAGAGGGCAGGAGCTCCTGCAAGATACCTAGGGGTTGGACCAGTTCTTTAGGGTGTAGTGGTGATTCTCTACAGGTGGACATGTTTGTCTCAGGGTTTTGTATTTTGCTTGGCTGTTACTATTTGTCCACTATGACAGAGCCAAGAGCGAGGAGACCGGACCATCAGGCACATTCTCTTGTAAGCCCCGCATCACGCCAAATAAGAAACACAACAGAAAACCAAGGAACCTTCAAGGGTGGGGGTGAGGGGAAGTGCACGTCTATCAAAAAATAGATGGTATAAATATCTATGCTTATGTGTTTGTCTATGGTTACTGTGTATAGTTAATATTTATCTATTTCATACGTAGGAGCTTCTGAATTATAAGTGATTATTCAAGAACTGTTTGCAAATGGAAAATACGCAGAAGTGACCTGGTTGGTTAAAAACATGCAGAGAAGGGATGCACCTGACCAACTTCCCAACTTTTAGATGAGAAATTGCTTGGGAAGTCAAGAGGAGAATGGCAGGCTTCACACTAGTAACTGTGCTCGGTGTGCACACTGAAGTGTGTGTGTGTGTATATAGTGTACATATATACCTATATGTATACACACACCCCCCTCTATAATCAACACCTGTACACATACATCCCCATCTTAAACCTGCGGGCTGATTCCCTGAGCCCCAGAGCCCTCTGCCCTGTTTTCCCTCCTGGTCTCTTTTTCTCTGTATCCCTTCATTTCATAAGCGTGGTTCTGAGGGTGACTCACGGAGGGAGGTAGGTGGGCACTGCTGGGAAGGGAATATGGCTTAGCTGGTAGGGTTCACCACCTGCACACTCTCCTCTATGTCCTTGACTCTGCCCTTCTCCTGGTCTTCTCACCCGGAGCCCGAGACCTGATTGCCTCTGCCTGAGAGATGCTTTGCCCTTTTCCCCAGAGCACATGTTAAAACCCACTCAGCCAAAGTAAACCATGTAAATGTACAAAAGATACATCTCCTAGATTGGCCGGGATTCGCATGTGACAATTTGAATAAATAGAGCATCCATCTGCAGAGAGAGAGGGGGATTCCCTGGGGACTCTCGGGTGGAGGGGGCTGGGAAGACACGGGACAGACAGCATGGAGAAGAGAAAGAGCAGGGAGCCCTTGCAGCCATTCCTGGGGCTCAGAGGTTCCTGGAATTTATGTATTTGACACGTGTGCACGAGATTTATGAGCACCTGCCCTGGGTGCCTAGAGCAGTGAGTCTCAAACTTCACTGCGCCCCACATACTCCTGAGAACCTTGCGGCAAATGCAGATCCCCAGAACCTCCCCCAGAGATTCTGGTTGGTCAGGATTAGGGCTCAGGGTCTACATTTTAATGAGCATCTTCTGGGGACTCCACATCAAGGGACCTTCAGCCTCACTTTAAGAAACACTGACACCAGCCTGCTGTCCAGAGGTGTGCCTCATAAAGCCTGGTAAGGGATACTGATTGCAGGAAGTGAAAGAGGCAGGACCACATTTCTTCCTGGCTCCTATGGGCAGCCACATGCCAACCCAAAGAAGCATCAAGGTTTCTCAGGATGCTGACTCCTGGGCTTCTCCTTCAGACCTCCCCTGTGCCACCAGGTCCCATGTAGGGACTTAACTTTGCGAGGAGAAGCATTTGAACTCTGCCTCCAGTCCCTGAGCCGGACAGAAACCAGATGCCTGATTGACTCAGAGAGAAAAGGAGGCCACATGTGGGGATACCCTAGGCCTGGTCCCAGCTCATCCCCTTGACAAATACGTATTGAGTACTAAGGGCTAAGAGGAAGAAGGACATGCCGACATGGGGCTTGTCTCAAGGACCTTTTAGTCCAGTTTCGTGGTATTAGGACAAACCCTTTAAAAACCAGTATATTCATCTGCCAAATGCAGATTCCAGGTACCGCCTCTACCTGATGGATTTGTTGCAAAGAGAAGATAAGGAGAGAGATGTGAAAGTACTTTGTTAAGTAATATGTGGCGAGAATTCCTGGGGAGACCTAGGATGAGAAGGGTTTTAATGACAGAAGCAAGAATCTTCGTGGATATGAAGTTATGGGGGATGGGGAAATGAAGTTGTGCAGTCAACCAGCAGCTCTTGGGAGAACCAAAGTCTCTGTTTCTCCTTCAGTAAACAATGAGGTTGCTGGAGTAAAGGATCCCAAACTTGCCTTCTAGGACCAAATAGCATCATTTGGTTGTAGGGTGGGGCAACCACATATATACTGGGTTTCCTGGGACCATTCCAGTTTATGCCACTTGTCCCAGCTTCATTATTCATAGCACCCTCTTTCACTCTCTAAAGTGACCCAGTTTAGACATTACATTATAAAGTCACTCTATTTATGGAAGAAGGGAGGTGGGTATGACACTTCTGTCAGCAATGAGTTAGGCTCTTTGCCTTGGTCCTTATCAGGAATTTTCTTTCTCTGAGCTGGGATGGTTTTACAGACTTTCCAAAACGCCCTGGCAAGCTTTGACAGGCACCCAATGTGCATGGCATAGTTTACTCATTCTGCTCAGAAAGATCAGACATTCAGCACAGACTGACGGAGGCTGGTGACCGCATAAGGGCCAGTGCACTGCCTGAGCCTCGGATGGGGTTTTGCTGATGGCGAGAGACGGCAACCGGTGACACTGGGAGAACAGCAGCAGGTCCCTATGAAGTGAGCACATTTTCTGGCTTGGTTCTTAACATCAGTTTGCTGCGATGGGAGGTGGGGGCTATTTTAGGAACATGCGGAAGGGAGAATCTTGAACCAGAACGCACAGCACTGTTGAATACTCATAGTTGCGAACCCCAGAGAGAGCTATGGATGACAGCTCTGGGAGCCCGTCAGCCAACAGTTTATATGTGTCCCCCAAGAAATGAACTGTAAATGCATATTAGCCCTACAGATAGGCAAGCGGGAAAGGACACAGATTCTGTGATTATTTTGTTACCTGACATCACCTAGGTAGAAGTGCCGGTGGAAGTTGGGGGAGGGGGAAAGGTAGATTAAGTAAACTTTTCAGTTTAAATCAAGTGGATTCTAGAGGGTAATTAATCTCAGGCTTTACGTCTGAGAGCTGATCCTTTTGCATGGAGTGAACGTAAGGAGACACAGCTGGGAAAAGCCCCTTTTTTCATTTTAGAAAAAAAAAAATCTCAAAAAATAAAATTCTTCAAAATCCTAGGAGGCACCCCAGGAATTTCTAAGGAGAGTTTCTTGAAAGCTCAGAAGCACAGTTGGGGAAGAGAAGGGCAGAGAAGGGCAGAGAGAGATGAAAAGGGGCCCAAGGAATGGGTGTCTTTGCTTTCTTTCCTCCTGGTTAGATTTTCGGGTTTGGCTTGTTTCGTTTTGACTTGATTTGAAGATGCTGGTGTGTGGGAATAATCTCACTGAAGAGGAAAATGGGTAACACTTGGTCAGTTTGTTTACTGTACAAACTGCTCACACATTTGCAGAGCGCGTCCTCTGGGGGTTAGGTGGCAAGGATGCAAAGAGAAATAACACGTAAAAAATGACCACCCTCCTCCCACGCAGAGCTCTCCGTGAAGTGGGAAAGAGACACGTAAACAGATCAATTACTGTGCCTACTGATGGCTGCTCTACAGAGGTGTGAGTGCGCGCACGTGCGCGCGCACACACACACACACACACACACGAGCACGCACACACACACGAGCACGCACACAGCTCTTCAAATAGAGCTGCTCTTAACTGTTTTCTCAGAAGGTTTGTTTCCAGGACAGCCCTTTTCCTCTTTTTCTGGTACTTGCTTACATACTTTTTTTTATGGAGGTGAAATTTATGTAACATACAATTAACCTTTTTAAAGGGAATAATTAGATGGCATTTAGTCCATTCACAGTGTTGTGCAACTACAACCTCTCTTTATTTCCAAACCATTTTCATCACCCCAAAGTAAAACTCAGTCCCTGTTAAGTAGCTCTTCCCCATTCTCCCCTCCCCCCGGCTCCTGGTAACCACAAATCTGCTTTGTCTCCATAGATTTACTATTCTGGGTATTTCATATAAATGGAATCATATAATATGTGACCTTCCGTGTCTGGCTTCCTTCACTTAGCGTAATGTTTTAGAGGTTTATCCACATTGTAGCGCGTGTCAATACTTTATCCCTTTTCATGGCTCAGTAACGTTCCCTGTATGGATATACCACAATTTGTTTAATCATTCATTTGTTGACAAACATTTGGGTTGTTTCACCTCTGGCTGTTATGAATAATGCTTCTGTGAACATGTGTGTACAAATTTCTGTTTGAATATCTGTTTTCACCTCTTTGGGGTATATACCCAGGAGTGGAATTGCTGGATCATATGGGTAATTCTATCTTTAACTGTTTGAGGAACCAGCAAACTGCTTTCCACAGTGGCTGAACATCACACCCCTCCCTTGAAGACCCACAAAGTTCTATTTTTGATGGTTCCTCCATAACAAAACTGAAAGACTTCAAAGAACTAAATCCTGGTTTACGAAACTACCAACCTAAGTGCCTTGGTTGGCCCAGTGGCTCAGAACTTTTGCTTATGGGACTAAGGTCAGGGGTTCAAGACCCAGCTGGCCAGTTAGCTGAGTAGAGTGGACAAGTGAACAATTAAATCTGCTGCCACAGTCTCCACTATCTAACACTGGCCTTCTCTCTTACAAAAGCTTGTTAGTGCTCATAGGGGGACGGAGCAAGAGTGTTTTTATGGTTACATATAAAAGGAAAACAAAAATCTAGCATCCAAGGCACAGTGGGACTAACTTGGAATCAGCTGACTGCTACTTCCAGTCCTGGTTTCACCTGATTTCTGCAGGCCCCTTGGGTAAACTGCTTAACCCTGCCCAGAGGCTGTTTCCTCACGTCTAAATGGGGAATAATAACCCTTACTCCAGAGGTGATAATGCATCCTAACCACTTTGCACACAGTAGGCTTCCAACAAATGCTCTTGAATCTGGAGAGTGAGCAACCTCTGTGCCTGCCAGAGACCATCGTCAGCTTCTGCAGTTGGCTCTGAGCTGCCCTCCTGAGGGTGACCCAGCTGGAATTGGCGGTGCACGCTTGTTCAGTTGTGCCGGGTTACACTGACTGTTTTAAATGGTCCTATTTGCATGGAATGAAGCTTGCTATGGTAACAAGGTCTGGTGGCTGGAATCCAGGGCCCCAGTGAAAAATGCAAAGCCTGTGCTCCGGAAGAAAGAGGCCCTTGATGGGTGTATCAACTTTAAGGTTACCTCTGTTCTCCCAGGAAGAAGGAGCAGGTAAACTGAGGCAGCGGGGCCTCAACACTCCTGCTCCCAGTAAGAGGAGGAAGAGGGAAGCCCCACTGACGCCTTCCAGCCTTCCCTCCTGGTTTGCCCCCCAGTATTTAGCCCAGCTAAGAAGCTTAGGACCACCTTAGAGGCACACACTGGTTCAGGGCGGTGGGGAGGCCAGATCGTCACTGATCCACCCCGGGGAAGGACAGGGTGCTCCTTCGGAGAAGGGGGTCAGCGCAGGTTGGGGCGGCAGAGGTGGGGGTGGAGGTGGACAGTGAGATAGCCCAGCTTCCCGCTGAACAATTCCCACCCACCTTTTAAGGAACCAGCAAAGCAGGAACTCCACTTCGTAGCTCGGGCGTGCGGCTCCCTCCCCCGGAGCTCCATCCCCGCTCCCCTCCCGGGCCCCTCTTCCGAGTAGCCCTCTCCCCCAGGCACCCACCGCCTCCCCAGCCCCTGCGCCGCGCTAGGAGCGAGTTCGCCAGGGCGGGGGCCGCCCCACGGCTCCAAGGAGGGGACCGAGGTCTGGCCTTGGAGCTGGCGCCCCCCACCCCTAGCCAGGGGCGCCACCTCGGCCCACGCCGGGCCACCGGCCACCGCCCTCGCCCCCCGGGGGGTGTGTCCCCGAAGTCGGGGGCGCGGGAGGCCGAGGCAGCGGCCCCGCCCCCAGCCCGGGCCCCCTCCCGAGCGCGCGGCGAATGGTAGGCTCCACGGAGAGAGTGCGGGCGGCGCGCGGTGTCCGTCTCCGAGCCGCGCTCGGCGCCGGGGTCTAGGCGGTCGCCGCTCCTCCTCTTTCTCCTCCCCCCCGCCCGCCCCCCCCCCCCCCCCCCCCGCCGCCTCGCTACCGCCGCGGATCAGGCTGGAGGCGCCGCTGTCATTCCTGCGCCGGAGGAGCCGGCGCTGCCGGTGCCTAGGGGTCGGGGCTCGGGGGAGCCGGGCCGCGGGGGACCCAACAGGTAGAGCCGGGGGTGCCCGGCCGCGCGCCCCCGGCGCATCATGCAGCTCTTTGTCACCTCTCTCGCCCCCAGGCCAAAATCCTGAGCATGATGGAAGACAATAAGCAGCTCGCGCTCCGCATCGATGGGGCGGTCCAGTCGGCCAGCCAGGAGATGACCAACCTGCGAGCCGAACTCACGGCCACCAACCGGAGACTGGCGGAACTGAGCGGCGGCGGCGGCGGCCCCGGCCCGGGCCCGGGAGCAGCGGCCAGCGCCTCGGCGGCGGCGGACTCGGCGGCGGCGAACATGGAGAACCACCAGCACAGCGCGCAAGGTAGGGATCGTACGGCGGCCGGGGCGGAGGAGAGGCGAGAGAGCAGGACCCGGACCCGGAGGGGGCCGGGGACTCGGTGCTCCCACGGCCGCGGCGAAACCGCCTTGCATTGTGGCTTGTAACCCTTTCCGCCCGGCGGTGGCCGGCGCTGCTCCCCTGCTGGGAGTTGCAGGCTGCTGTCATTAACGAAAACCCGGGTGCACGCTGCGCCCGGGTTCACACGGTCACGCCTGTCCTGGCCAGCGCGAGCGAGGCGCAGCCGGCGCGTCCCTGCCGGTAGCAGAAAGTGCCCTTCAGATGGCACACAGCCCCCAGCTCCTTGGGCAAACTTTTCATGCCCGGGCCTTTGCCCTCACCCGCGGCAGGGGTGAATGCCACAGCTCCCCCCAGTTCCGGAGGCTCCTTCCTTTGGAATGACTCCCGGAGAGGGAGCTCCAGACTCTGCAGCCGCGCTTGGGGTAGAGGATTGGACTGGTTTGCACTTTTCTCCACGGATGCCAAATCCCTTGTCTCGATTGCATCTGGACTTTATTTTCTCCCCATTTGAGATCGCGCAGGCAGTGGAATATATCGATGCAACAGTAGATGCTGTGCTCAGCAGGGAGTTTAAATTTCCAGCAAATATAAACACTGTGAGCACTTTCCGGGGGGGGGGAAATCTTAGACCTCAAAGGCTGAGTGATGGGCTCCTGGCGAAATGAACGCTTAGATGGTGGATTTCCAGGTAGCCGCCGCTTGAAGGGACTCTTTGCAGTTAGGAGGAGGGAAAAAAAGGACAGTCTGTGTTGACATTGACAGTGATGAAGCTCTGAAACCCTCATGCATGGGTTAAAGGTGGAGGAAGCATCCCCCCCAAAAAAGAAAAAAAATACTGTTTGGTTTCTGTGAATTAAAAAGTAAAAGGGTAGGCTGGATTTTCAGGATGTCTTTTCTTTTTTTGCTTAATTGCCCTTTAAGAAACGTTGTCACCGGTTATTAATGTCATTTGATTGTAAGCTAAACAGCTGAAATCCAGAATATCACAGAAGAAATATCCAGTCCAGGAGGGCCACTTGTGTAAATATGTCACTTGATGAAGTATGAGGTACCAAAGGCTCAGTGGCTTAGAAAGATTTTCTACTTTTGTTATTATTTCAAAGGCTTCTCCTAAGTGTTGAGAGAGAGAGAGTCTGTTTTCATATTAATGCCTTCTCTCCATCAGCTTCTGTTTCCTCTTTACCTTGCTGGGGTAGGTATGCTTTTTTTTTTTGCTGTGAGATGTTAAGCCTGAACATTAGCAGTGTATGTTCAATTCCAAGTCAGATCTTAACTTGGTACTTCAGGAGTCCGTCAAGAGTCTTGGGGCAGTAATTTGGTACCAAAGTAGCATGACGTTATGGTGGGAAGGTGTTGTGAGCCTGGTGCTTGCTGCACAGTTTTCAAGGTGGGTATCTGGTTATTCTATCATTTATCCCTTGTTATGTCATTGTGTGTGGAAGATGCTCTCTGCTGGCACCTGGGCAAAAAAGGGAAGTTAGACTGCATGGTCATGCTTTACTTTTTATAGGCAGGGACTCTTTCAACCTTAAAGAAATAGCGCAAAACTGGCATTTTGCTGAGAATCAAAAGCCATGGTATGGGGGACTGAACAATGCTAGTTCATTTCCCACCATCTGCCCCTTTCTCAGCGGAGGAAAAGTTAAGTGGCTTTTATCTGAGTCCTGGGTCTAGTTGCAGTCTGAGCATGCTAAGGAGAGGTCGGTGCCGCAATGATCTACACATTCAACTTGGAAATTGTGATACTTGGCTGATGGTTAAATTGTTGTAGTGGAGCAATAGGGGACTGTTTCCTTTTTGTTTTTTCCTACAAAAATGCACAAGGCTGTGGAAATGGAAAAATGGCTTTTGGATTTCTTGATATCCCTAAAAACACACGAAACCAACAGCTTCCTCATATTCTTAGAAACATGCCTGCCCAGGCCAGTGGCTGTCTGTGGGTGGTTGGATGAAGGATGGTTTTGATTTTTCCTCTGTGTACCATTGGTATTTTTCAAAACCTTTACTAGGGGGAGTTTAATGATTTGATAATCAGAAAATAAAATGTTGAAGATTTTAACTCAGCTTAATGGTTGGCCACATATCCCTCTAAATTGATGTCAATTTAAACTGATGTGATGGTTGAAAAGAAAACAAGACCCCCATATAAATCCAGTGGGGCATCATTTACGTATCTATGGCAACAGTTCCTCAATACAGTACTTTTTACATTATTTAGCCTCTGTGAGTGTTTTGGGTTTTGTTTTTATTTTGTTTTGTTTTGTTTTGTGTTCTCATGACATGTGGCAGCATTCTGCTGGAACCGAAACCTGCAGAGGTGGTCTGGTAGTTTCTTTTGCTAGTGCTTTCGTATTCCTAAAGGAAAGCACCCGGCTCTCTCAAGTTAATTTCAAAGTGTGGTTCATTGGCTTTCACATGCTTCTTTGTCATATGCCTCCAGGAAGGCTCACAGAAGCTCACTTCCTGGGGGTTCCTAATTCTTCCGAATTAGTCTTCTGTTTTTATTTTGTCTGTGTTGGTGCAAGTCAATGGGCTCAAACCCTATGAACATTTAGTGTTATTGAGTTATCACTTTTCAAATCAAGGTTTTGAATGAAATGAGTATCTTTCAAAATGCAACTGTGTAAGTCGTCTTTTAACTAAAGGACATTATGCACATATTAAGTGCGTGCTAATTTCCTTTTAATAATATTAGCCCAGATGGTTACAGGGAAGAGTCACCTTTTGCTCTCCCTGCTGAGAAACTGTTAGATCCATCTTCAGATTTTTTAGTTAAAAATTTTTTTATTAATAAATTAAAGAAGCTCTTCAATCCACCAGTGGATGTTTTGTTCCAGTGAGGATATCTGACAGTAGGTAAGTTGATGAAGAAAACTTGGGTTTTCCTAGAGAGTTAATGGAGTGTGTCATTTAAACAAAATATTAACTTGGTTGGTACCCTCTGTGAGCTGGCATGGTTGCTACGTAACAGTCTAGAAAGTGAACTGCTGAAAATCTGGGCTTTCGGCACTTTGCAGGATCTTCTTTCAGAATCTGTGTTGAAAGAAACGCTTGGCAGCCAGCCCATCTCCTCTCTCCCTGCTTCAAGTGAGTCGGATAATCCCTAATGAGGATGCTGGCATGCGGAACATAGGGCATCCGCGCAGGGTGGCACATCTCAAGGCTCCAGAGCTGCCTCTTAGGTTGGTGGGGTCACAACTGCCTTTGACAGGTGGACAGAAGGAGCCTTGGAAAGAACAGAGCCAAGCAGTTGTTCCAATTTGTCTTGTTGTTGGTAGCCAGAGAACGGATTTGTTTAAAGTCACATTTCTAAGCTGTTTTCCTCGGCGTAACATCTCTGGGAAATGTGTTTAAAATGCTTGCTATTCTTTGAGGGGAAAATATAGCAGTTTGTTTCTCTGAAAATGTTTTATCTGATGAATGGCTAATATTAGATTCAATTGGTTGCTTTGCTATGCATAGAATAAAACAATTAAGTTCCATCGTACCCAATTCAAATAGGTGTTTAACTGTATATAACATAAAATACCTACACCCAGTAGGATGTATACCTACTGCCAGTATTTTTGTGGTTTGTTTTTTTAAGGAAATAATTGTATTTATATGCCTATGTAAGTGGAAATGCTCATAGCATCTTTCTTGGGTGTTGAGGACTTAACTGTTTACTGCATCTGTTAGATGAGGATGGGGAAAAGTGTCATTTTCTTACACCTTTGTAAATTTCCATAAATAGATGCAAGTTTTATTTTTTTTTCTCCCCAGGCATTAAAATAGGCTGTTACTTCAGGTCTGATGGCTCTTATCTAGCATTACTATAACACTGGAAACTCTTCGGTGAAGTATAAATTACCTTGGGACTGAATTGAATGTGTGAGTAGCCTGCAGAGATGCTAGACACTGTTGCTTTTCAAAATCAAAGAATCCCCTTTGGGGATCCCCTTTGGCATCCCCTTCCCAATTTGTTCTGCCTCTACATATCCTTGTTTTCCGAAGCAGACGTTTATCTTTTTTGAGAAGAGGATTTTCACGTGGCAGAGAGGATGGAACAAAATGTGGCGGATCTCGGGGGCCCTTTTGTTAGCTCACCTGTAAGTTACAGGGCTCATCCAGTACCTATGGCTTGGTTTTCCAGCCATATCAATGGGCTGAAAGAGGCTTGTCTGTCTTTTCCTAATCTGGTAGGCTGTCATGAGAAGGGACTTCAAAATTCTTCCTGAAAATCACCATGCATGGTCACAAAGAGAATAGGTACAGATCAGCACAGCCCGGTTGAAATTAGTTATTGATTGACTGTGATTTATTGTCTTTCCATTGTCTTTGGAAAATGCCCTTAAGTCAAGTTTATGGTTCTGGTTAATTTCACACTTCCAGCATTTCAGGATTTACTGAGGTTTTTCAAAACTTCTTTGATACTAAGTTTGAGCCAATCTGATTTTTATAATAGGAGCCTAGTCACACATCCTCCCAGCATAAGACAAGGCATGTTCTCCCCATGCCTTACCCCCTCTACTCCCCAAGACTGCTGGCACTTTTGAGGAATCCTGTAGCTTATAATTTGTGACTTCCTGGCTGCCAGTGAGCTTCTAGCAGATGGCCTTGGCAGGTGGGGGGTGCTTGTTGAAACACTGCCTGCTCACCATGCAAGTCATATGGGGCCCAGAAGGTCAAGCCTGGGTCCCGGCCATATTCATTGCATATTTCATTTATATTTATTCCTGAGTTACATAGCTAAGGAAAGTGAAATCAGCATGAATTTCTCAGTTCTTTTCAGACCTTTTCCAGTATTGGTTTGTGTGAGCATTAGTGCTTAGCTTCTCACCCCCTGCCATCCGTCAGGCAAGAACGGAACTCGTTCTGCCTGCTGAGGCCAGGGAATGGGTTTTTAAGTGATCTTGTAAATGAAAATTAGTCCATACTGTTTGGGCTGGATATTAGGGTGAGTAACACATGGGATGACAAGGGTAACACATGGGATGACAAGGGATGCCACCAACAGCAGTCATTGCAATGTCCTAGTCATCAGAAATGCAGGCAAAGAGGGTTCAGGCAGAATCCTTTAGGAAAAGACAGCTTCCCTGAAGCCAAGAGGGTGACCGTCCATTGCCGCGGATTGTACCTGAAAATTCGGGGCAGGTAAGCGTCCCACTGGCTCATGTCACCATCCTCAAGGTCCCCTACCAGGCCCATCTTGACTGTGGAGAAGCTGGAGGGAGACCAGGCAAAGGAATCTCTTCTTCTTTCCCATGTGGTTGGATGAGACCAGAACATTCTTGCTTGTTTGATGCAACCTCAGATCTCGGTGGCAGACTCCAGGCTGTGCTCTGCGGGCATTCTTGCTTCCCCCTTGAAATCCTGAGCTGCTAGAAACATGAAAGAAGCTGAATGTAGTTTTAATGAGTTTGGCAAGGACAACTGTTTGAGCAGGTGGCTTCTGTGTGATGGGATATCATTGGCTCTTGATTTGTTTTAGTGTCTTTGTTGACTTGGCCTTGCTGGACCTTTGGGTCAGACTTCTGAAAAGCCCCTGTCCCCTTCACCCTCCAATGAATTGAGACCCTAGCACGAAAGCTCGTATGGAGCTTGTAACAGGCAGGTCTACCAGCAAAGCGCCCCCCCGAGGCCTCTGCGCCTTCTGTGATGGGCAGTCAGGCTGGGAGGATGGAGAGAAATGGGAGGAGGGGCTACCCGCCCAGCTCCTGCCCCTTCTCTTCTCTTCCACCAGAGCAAGTGCTGGAGTGAAGGGGATGGAAAGGCCTTCCATTCCCAAGATTGTCTCAGCTCTGCAGATTGTTTGAAGTAATGTGAATAATTGAGAGCAAAGTGCCCTCTAAAGGAAGGTGGGTCCGGAGCTAATAGTTTACACTCACCTTGGGCACTTCATTATGGTTCTCGGAGCTCACCTCTTGGGCGTTCTGGAACCATCCTGATACCATGTGATTTTCTGTTCAGTGAAGGTGAATAGTGTAATGTAGGACTAAATTAGAACTAGTTTCAGTGCTTTGTCAAACTTTTCAATAAATAATAACAATAAGGACTTCCAACATGTCACGTACCTTCCCGAGTGCTTAACATGAATAATTGTATCTGGAGCCCAATGAAGTGACCACTGTTGTGCCCATTTTTGAAAAGAGGAAACTGACTGGGACCCAGAGAGGTTAGGTCACCTGTCTACCATGACATAGTAATGACAACGACGGTGACGATGACAGCAAGCTTTGACATAGTCTTGCTTGGAGCTAGGTACTGTTCTAAGTGCTTCTCTGAATTAATGCATTTAATTTTTGTAATGACTTATGAGGCAGGTACCATTGTACCCATTTTACGTATGAGAAAACCGAGGCACGAAAATGATCTATTACTTGCCAGAGGGCCATTAAGCGACCAAGCTCTGGCTCCAGAGTCCGTGTTCTTACTCATCTCACTTTGATGCCCAGCGTCACTCGGCTGGTAGTGACTGATCCAGGAATTCAAACCCACCGAGGCTCTCTGCTCTTTAAACCTGTATTGTCTCCTAAATCAGAAGTATCTTTCGGTTTGTTCATTAGGAAGGTTGACGGAGCTATAGGCTTGTCTCCATTCTTAATTAATGTTTTCCTAAACTGATGGTAATTTCTGGGTCCTTATATGAAATCATAGGGAAGCAGGAATCCCTCTCCCTTAGGTGTGAGGTTAACTGACAAAGAGGGAATTGGGTCCTGCTTACAAGGTTAGCAACCTAAGGGTCACTTGTCCCCGATGAAAAGAACCATATTGATCCTGGCGTTGGAGCCTCCTACTTCTCAGACTTTGAATGCATTCTCTCTTGGGAAGGATGATTCCAGGCAAAGCTGGTATCCTGTGGTCCTATTATTCTCCCTCCTACCCATATCTTCCCCTTTTCTGAGTTCTCTCCCAGTGGCCTCGGTGGCCCCCAGTGGCCCAAGACCATGCCCAACAAAAGACGTATAACTACTCACAGATTCCCTTACACTAGGATTTCCCAGTCTTGGCATTGTTGTCATTTGCAGGCTACTTCTTTGTTGGGGGGTGGACATCGTGTCCATTGTAGGATGTTTAGCAGCGTCCCTGTCCTCTGCCCACTAGATGCCAGTAGAACCTTCCACACCCCAGTTGTAACAACCAAAAATGTCTCCAGATGTTTCCAAATGTCCATTGGGAGGCCACATCATCCCTGGCTGAGAACCACTTTGTATGCCGGGCATTAGAGGAGACCCCAGTTGTGAGTCTTAGGATGGCGGCTCTGTGAGAGCAGAGAGTTTCATCTGTTTGTTTTCTGCTCCATTCACAGCACCTAGAACAGTGCCTGGCACATGGCAAGAGCCCAGTAAATAGTTGTTGATTGACTGAATGAATGAACGAATCCATGATTTTTAAATTACAGTGTGCGGAATTCGGTCAACTTGTCATGTTTTACATGAAGATCATTGGTTTAATGATAGATGGTTTTAATTGTGTTTATTTGCCATATGTCAACACTGTTCCAAACCCTTTCCCTATATTATCTCAATTAATCCTTTTAACTACCTTCTCAGGTGAGTACTGGGTTTGCCACCTTACAGATGAGAAAATTGAGGCCCAGAAAGGTTATGTGACTTGCCCAGGGTCACCAAGCTAGCAAGTAGCAGAGCCAGGATATAAACCCAAGTAAATGTGCCTCCAGAGACTGCCTGTTGTCCCAGCCAGGATGCTGTACAGCTTTGCATAGTTTTTCCCATTCCTGCCCAAGAAATCATTTTTGTTCTAAAGCTGGCGTTGTGGCAATTATAGTTATAGGATTTGCATGTCAGACACTACGTCATTCATCATAAATCCTCAGAGCTCCACTGTACGAAAGATGCTTTGTCACTGCCGGAGAGTCTGTAGCCAGGAAGGATTGGTGTGTGGCCAGAGGTAAGAGGGCAGTTCAGTGGCTGAACCGTGTTCAAATGTGAGAATCTCCCTTCTCTCTGCCTCGCTGCTGGGCTTCAGCTGGAGGGAGTCACATAGAGGACTGAAATTTTCAAGGAAAGGGGACAGTGGCCCCCAGAGCTTCTTAGCAGGGGTTGACTCATTTTTAGGAAAAGGGATGTTCCGGGATCAGAACTGGGGGGCTGCAGAGACTTTGAAGGTGATCCAAGAGGATAGTGATAGGAATAGTCAGCACCTGTTGAGGCTTTTTGTTTTTCTGGACTTTCCCAGACCCTGTGGGGTGTGATTGATGACATTTTCTCATCTGACTTCCTATCACAGCGAGTTAGATAATGTTCTCACCTCCATTCTACAGATGAAGAAACTGAGGCTTAGAAAGGTTTAGTTGCTTTTCCAAGATCTAGACAGTGGTCTTCTGCTGGATTGGAACACAGGTTCACCTGACCCTGGAGCCCGCCTGCTTCACCACAGCAAGAATATTGAGGACTACCCTAGTGGCACAGTAGTTAAGAATCTGCCTGCCAATGCAGGGGACACGGGTTCAATCCCTGGTCCAGGAAGATGCCAGATGCCACAGAGCAACTAAGCCCGCGCACCGCAACTGCTGAGCCCATGTGCCACAACTGCTGAAGCCCGTGCACTCTAGGGCCCACGTGCTGCAACTACTGAGCCCACGTGCTGCAACTACTGAAGCTCGTGTGCCTAGAGCCCATGCTCCACAACAGGAGAAGCCACCGCAATGAGAACCCCGCGCACTGCAATGAAGAGTAGCCCCTGCTCGCCACAACTAGAGAAAGCCCGCATGCAGCAACGAAGACCCAACACAGCCAAATATAAATTAAAAAAAAAAAAAAAAGAATATTGAGATATTGTGCCAGGCAGCACAAAGACATGCCAGGAGGATGGCTTTGTCTTTTTGCTTCCAGACCAACCCTCCCACTCCCCTTCTTTTTTCTTTTCTTCCTTTCCTCCTTTCTTCTCTCTGTCTCCATCTAGCTTGAGAGATTGAGCACATAGGTTCAGGGGCCACAGATTTAATAAGATATGGAGCAAGTTATCTTGGAGCTCTTAGGCTAGTAGGTGTGACTGACATGGAAGTATAATTACATTTTATAATAAAGGTCTAGACAGGTGTAATGGGAAAATAGATGATGAAGTGACAAATACAGAAGCCTTCACAGATGTACATGACAGTGGCAATATGTAAGAAAAGCATGCTGGGAAAATACATTAATTTCTCTACTAAGGTTAAACTGCCCATGAGAGATTATTAGAGTGCAACTTTGGGGGTAGGCTGGGATTGGATACTGCAGAGAATAGCTGCTGGCTTGGACCTTCTCCCTCAAAGAGCATTTCTTAAGGAGAAAGAAGATGTGGATGATATAGGGTTTAGATCTTGAATAATAGTTGGGTTTTCTTCTCCAGAGAGAACAAGAAAAGATATGAATTTCAATGCAGGTATAGCTCTGCATCTTTCAAAATAAACTCACCCCTTATATATATTATCTTCCTGGCCAAGGCTGGCGCTTCTTGTCAGCTGCAACAAATGAATTAGTTCATTTTCCTTGATTAACTTGAATTTTTTTGAAACCATCGAGGATGGTGTCTTTAATTCAGTAAGTGCAACTTGGAACACAGTGGGATTTATGTCACCCTTTCCCCCTCATTCTTGCCATTTGAAATTCTGTGCTCACCATTTCCTGACGATGGCAAGGTATGAAGTTTAGAAATTTGATACTGACCCTGGAGAGTGCAGCTGTGGTACCATAGAGCTTGATGAATGATGGCTGGGGAGAACTGACCTGTGATTATATGTATACTGATTATCTTAATTAATGCATTCATCAAGTAGATTGCTCTTCCTGTTCTTACAAGGTTTACCATGTGAAGCAAGAAAAAACCGGGAATATTTCTCGACACAGCTTTAGATTTGGGAGTTAACAGAAAGGCAAGGCCTGGCTGCCATTTTGTAGAGACTGTTAGCCCGTTAGCTAGCAGACGTGCTCGGATTGCTCTGTTCACAATTTGACATGGTACCAGGCAGCCCTGCAAGGAGGCATGTTCAAGTCTTAATGGAAGTCCTCTGGAGAAGGATCATTATTTCTGGTCAGATTTTCTACAGTGTGGGTGAATATCATGGACCAATAGAATAGAACCTTGTTAAAACTCAGCTGGTCAATTCATGGGTTGGTTCCACCATGGGATAACTCAAAACCCACCCTTCAACACTTTCAGTGTTATCACCTTGCCTCTAAAGCAAAAGCTTGGTCTAGCATCCTCATGCTAGACCATGAGGATGGATGGATGGATGGATGGATGGATGGATGGATGGATGGATGGTCTAGCATCCATCTAGCAAAAGCCAATGCTCAGAATCCTTTTTCCAGGGTTCTGCTGCTTTTATCCACTCTTCTTTCCTTTGCACCCAGGAGACACTAGGGAAGCACTAGAGCATATCACTACCCATATCTTTGTAGATCTTTGCAGATCTTTGCGGTATACAGAGACTTGCACAGGCATTGTCTCTGTGGATCCTACCAACTGGCGCATAGGATAGAATTGAAGTAGACACAGCAATCTATTTCTCAAATAAGGAAACTGAGGGACAGTGATTTAAACTTATTTGTTCAAGATTGTTGAGCTTGTCGTTGAACCAAATTCTCCTCTCTTTCTCCCACTGCAAGATCCCACCGTGACTGCACAATGGTGGCAGAGGGCTGCCCTGGAACTTACAATTGGGTGAGATCTGACCTTGCCTTGGCCAAGCCCTCTTGAGCATGGGCCACCCTGTCTTGTAAGACCTGGATGGTGACACCGTCACCCCAAGACTGTGCTTTCATACTCTGAGCTCCCATGTCCAATGTCTACCCATGGTAAAGGGACAATCCAGTTTTACAGATTTAATCTTATTTTTTACACTAAATTCTTTCATCCTCTCCGTGGGGTTTTCAGTCATTTGACTTCTCTTTCAATGACCTATCTTATTCATGCCCGAACATAGCGTTTCTCTTCTTCTGGCCTCCCTTAAAAGCAGTTAGAGACCTGTAAACCAGAGCAGGTTTGCACCCGGGGAACTTCCTGATTGTCTTATTGGATCTGGGAATGACTTTCATATGGAGGACAATTTTTTCCACCTGACACCATCGTCGTTTAGGATTTTTGAATATGGGAAGCACGTCTGTGAGGGGACCTATGGTCTTAGCACGTGGATGTGTGTGTACTCTCTGAGTGTCGGGGGCAGGATGTAGCCATCACAGTAAATCTGCCTAATTTCTCTCTCTTCACTGTCCCTTCAGGGAGACACTTTGGAACCTTTAGGATCTCTTTTATCAGAGTCTTTGAGTTAACATCCATCCAAAACATGTTGGTTTCAACTGTCCACCTAAACTGTTGGCTGTGCAGGCACATGTTCTCAGCGCTGCTGTGGCTGTAACTGCCTATGTAGTTGGTGGACCTCCTGCTGCTCCAAGCTCACATCTAGACCTTGAACTCAGATCAGTGGAATCTCATCCACAGACTGAAGTCCAACAGTGTGGCAGAAAACTCAGGGAAAATCAGAATGGGGTCTTTTGCTGTGCACCCAAGGAGAGTGGAAAGGAAGTATCAACCCGGAGGCCTCTGCAACGCAGCAGACGACCCGCTCTAGTTAACTGACACCTAAGCAGCTAATCTGTCGGCTGGGACTCTGATCTCTGTTTCATTTCAGTGTGACGAGGAACAGTCGCTAAAGGCTTCCCAAACCTCTGATAGCAAAATAGAAATAATACACATTTGAAATGCATTTGAAGATCTATTTATAATAGGCTCTAGAAGAGCAGAAAGTATTTTTAAGGATCAAAATGTTTGCTTGTAGTACCTCTACAGTGTGACAACCAAAAAAGTCTTTAGACATTGCCCAGTGTTTTTGAGTTTTAGATTTGTATTAGCATTAAACATTTCGGATTCCCGCCACTGACAATAGATATTATAGCTGCACGTGGAGATGAAAGAAAGTGCTTCTTGATTCAGTTGGGAGTTCACTTCAGTGCTTGCTCTTGTGGCTTGAATGATGGAGCTAGTGTAGGAGTTGGCAAACTTTTTCTGCCAAGGGCCAGATAGTAAATATTATAGGCTTTGGGGACCATAGGATATCTGTCATAATTCCTCAACTCTGCTGCTGTAATGTGAAAGCAGCCGTAGACAATAGGTAAATGAATGGGCGTGGTTGTGTTCCAATAAAACTTTATTTACAAAAACAGGCACTCCTTGGACTATAGTTTGCCAACCCCTGAACTTGCAGTTCTCTTCCATTTGCCTTCTGACCCATTTCTATCCCGCACCTTTACGGTGCTTAGCATACAGAAGGAGCTTAATAATGATTGATTAAGCTAGTGAATTAGATGTGAGCAATAAAACCACCAGATTACAGTGTTAAAGGAGCAGAAACAAGAAGTTAATTACTAGGGGTGTAATGGTTAATGGACAAGAGAAAGAGACATTTGTTGGCAGCTTCATGGTCTGAGGTGAAGTCATTTGTGATTAGTCATCATTACAGACCTCGAGCTGTGAAGGGACAAAGAATCACCAGTAGCAGTGAGATACAGAGCAAGACACTTGGCATCTGAGCCTCAATTTCCTTATTTAGGAAATGAGGAGGTCATTTCCATCTTCAAGATAATATAGCAGATACATGGGTTTAAGGGAGTGAAACAGATCCGATCCAGATCCTGGCGATACGACTTGGGTTGTGGGACATTACAGCTCTCAGTTTCCTCCTCTATAACGAGGCCGATAATTCCTCCTTTCTAGAGTGATTAGGATGGTTTAGTGCAGGGTTTCTCAACCTCAGCACTGTTGACATGCTGGGCCAGAAAATTCTTTGCGTGGGGGCTGACTTGTGCATTGTAAAATGTTTAGCAGCATCCCTGGTCTACACCACTAGATGCTCGTAGCACCCCTATAACGTGACAACCAAAAAAGTCTTTAGACATTGCCCAGTGTTTTTTCCTGGGGGCAAAATTACTGCCTGGGTTAATGGAATAACACATAGTGTGCCTGGCACAAAGCTTGGTGGACTTTGGGATTCAATAGATAGAACTCTTCATTATTAATAACATAGTATATTATTGAACTCTGAATTCTCCCACCTTGGAATGAAATTCTCTTTATTTCTCCAGCTGATTTCTGTCCCCCATAGGCAAGATTGGACAGGCAAGATTGGATCCCCCCCACATCCCAGGTGTTTCTCCTGATATCTTTGTGTTGCTTACAGGCCTTTCTCCTGGGAGGAGCCAGACTTCTTATTATGTCCTGCTGAGTATGCTTTCCAGCCCTTTAAACACACATGTCCCTAGACTTGTATTTGAGGTTACGGTCAGAATCCATAAATGGTCATATGAGAAATCATACAGATGTCTGCAACAAGAATGGACAGGGAGGGTAAGGACTGAAAAGCTTAACTCACAAAGGCTGGCAGGCTGAGGTAGTAGGTGGTATTCAGATGAAACAGATAATAAGGTACCCAAACTAGTACCAACAAAATGATCACTTCCCTCGTGAGTATGCACACACTTCTAACATTAGCCAGGAGCCAGTTTTCAATGGTTTAACCTTTAGCCAAGATGGCTATTCCAGCATTGGTTTACATCTGGATTTAATGTTCTGCCATCCATATTTTTACATATATTCTTTTTAATGATGGAGAGCGAGAGACAGAGAGAGATAGAGAGAGAGAGATTTTCAGCGAATTCTGTCCCTTACATATTAGCAGTTGTATTTTCTATCTGTTTCTCTGGGGAAATACATAAATGCAGAAGAATGCATTGAATTCAGTGACATTCTTAAGCGGCTGCTTCTTCTGCATCTACATATACTTGAAAGATAATGGCACATATGTGCAATAAAAATGCTTCATTCTGTCCACGGGCAGCACATCGGAGACATGTGGATTTTGGACTTCCTCTAAGTCACTATCTCTGGCCACCCAGAGTCTCTGTGGCCCACAGCTTGGGACTGCGGCTACAGAATGCATCTACCTGGACATGTGTGTTCAGCCCTGTGCAGTGCGGTTCTCAGCAATGCCATGTGCAGTTAGGTGCTCAATAAGTGCCTTGGAAACTTACGGCTACTGCCCCAGGCCTTGAGTCTTCTGATTTTAAGGGATTCTTCTGTTCCTCAAACTCAACTCTGCCTCGCTGTGACACAATCAGATAAATCTATGATTTGGACCCTTGGCTTTAAGAAAACCCTTCTTTATTTCGGCAGAAATTTCTATGGTGACTTCCTGGTATGGATATTGGAAAGCACCGGTTATAGTCAGAATAACAAAACTGGCCCTAAACTAGATTTCGGGCAATATGATTTGACTGGCCAACTGCCACTGCTAACCAGCATCATCCTGCCCCATCTCCGGCTAACTCCTAAAACCCCTCAAGCATGTGATCCATCATCTCATTTTCTATTTATGCCAGCGCTGCATAATGGCCTAATCTCTCCAGTAGCATACAGATTTATTAGAGAAGATGGCATTTACAAAATCATTTCACTGTTCCACTGCAAACACCCTAAGCTAATAGGCACCTTCGTACTCTAAACCTTCCTTTTAGCAATGGTTTATTACCTGCAATTAAAATCAACTGGAAGACCCAGTGAATGGTTTTCATTTCTTTTGTGTTTGGTTAATATTTAGCTGGTGGGGGCTTCCCGGGTGGCACAGTGGTTGAGAGTCCACCTGCCGATGCGTGTTCGTGCCCCGGTCTGGGAAGATCCCACATGCCGCGGAGCGGCTGGGCCCGTGAGCCATGGCCGCTGAGCCTGCGCGTCAGAGCCTGTGCTCCGCAACGGGAGAGGCTGCAATAGTGAGAGGCCTGCGTACCGCAAAAAAAAAAAAAAATTTAGCTGGTGGGCCACCAGGGACTTAGGCGGGAACATCAGAGAGAGGCCAGTTTTGGCTCACAGGAGAGCTGTCCAGAGGGATGCGGTCGTCACCAGGGCCTAGATGACCATCTGCCAGGCGTGTTGGGAAAGCTACTCCCACACTGGGTTTAGAAGTTCGGGAGGAAAAAAATAGGAAGAACACGAAATGTGAGCTTCCCTTTCTTGTGTTTTGCATTCAGACGGGCCATCGAAGACAAAAGTTTAGCAGTAACAGTATGCTGTCATTTGGGCACAATGCAGAGAAAGTTGAGAAGACAGTAATGACTAGGACAGCATCTCCCTGGCTTTCACTGTAATGCCTTGTTTGAACAAATTAAGATGCCGACACAGGTAAGTTCAGCGTTTATAGCGTAGGGCAGAAATCTCGAGTCCCTCGCGTGGATGCATATCCTGTTCTCTTAACACGTGTTAGCTGTGTGTGGTGGGCAAGCTGCTCTACAGCCTGGGCCCCACTCTGCCCCCAGGGATAACACTAATCCCGACATCCCATGCTGTGAGATCGCAGGAGAGGGTGTGTTGGAGAGCCGAGCACACCGCCTGGCACTTGCCACGTCCTCCAGAAATGTCGTAAACTGTGCCATAAACGTGCGTACATGTACGGCCTCCCAGCAGGCCCCGGGTGGGTCTAGGCTGTTGTTTGTTTACTCGCTCGGTTAGCCTCCACCAGGTGCATTTTCTGATCGATGAGGCCCGGTCCTTGGCGCTAGGGTGCTAGGATATATCAGGTGCTCACCTTCTGCCGGAAGCCGAAGGAGGAAAGAGCAGAGGGGGAAGGACCCAGCGGGAGACCAAGAGGACTGGATGCTAGCCCTGACTGTACCTGAGACTAAAGAGTGACAAAAAGGGAAGCTCCAGCCTCTGTCCCGACTGGCAATGCCAACTGTCTGACCAAAGACCCGGGTCCTGCACTCCCACCTCCACCTCCACAACTTGGGAGAGGTGTCCCAGACGGCCGCTCAGGGGCTGGGACATTGGCTCGGTCAGAATAAGCCCGCTGGATGAGACCTGGCTAAAGGCCATCCCGTTTCTGAACTTCTACACTTGGTGACCTTTAGCAGTGTTGCCAAGTCAATCAGGTCCTCCTTAAAGAATATCTTAGATTGTTTAGTTTGGGGAATATTGTCTTTCCTGGCTTAAGCAGAGCTAATGTAAGCCTGTGACTCTGCCCATTAATGGAAGGGGGGGGGGAGGAGGGGAGGGCAAGAGAAGAGAAGAGAAGAGAAGCACAAGCCAGATGCGCAAATTAAAACACTAAATTTTCTTGGAGTTTATGTGCTCCAAGCAATGTAAATAAAGGTGAGGGCTGGGCCCCTCTGCCCATTCATCAGCCTCAGCCCCAGGCTCACTCTCTGGTTTGTTTGGGCATTTCAGCCCATCACCCACATCTCTTGGCATTTCTGAGATACAAGGGGGAGGCGTCCATCTGCCATCCTGATCGTTCTCCCCTGGGTTTCTTGGAGTGGCGAGTTTCAGTGTTGCCTTTCGCATGAAATATTACACTCAGGGGTAGGACCAGGGCACTTCAATGCAGGCAGGATACACTTGGGAAGGCTGGTTTTCTGCCCCCGTGGCTTCATTTGCATTTATTTTGCTCCCAGCCATTTGTAATATAGCGGTGGGTGTCCATCAAATAGCTATTAACTCTTGAGCCAGCTCCTCAGAGGACTGTTTGAGCTGCCTCTTACAAGTTCAGGGGATAAGATGGCTCATACCTTTGGTCATTCTGTTGGTGTCATGAGCCACCGTGGATGTTAGAACTTCCCGTTTTGTTTCTCTTTAGTCTCTCAAGGACCCTGCAAGACAACAGCCTTGTTTGTATGACTGCATTCCTTCAGCTGGACTCAGATTCCCGAGTTTAACTACCAGTGCCACCACCTCCTAGCATGTCATCTTGTTGGTTCACGTAACATCTATGTAACAGGGCTGATAATAGTTCATACCTTACAGGGTTTTTATATAAAGATTAAGTGGGGGGCTTAATCTGGTGGCGCAGCGGTTGAGAGTCCGCCTGCCGATGCAGGGGACACGGGTTCGTACCCCGGTCCGGGAAGATCCCACATGCCGCAGTGCGGCTGGGCCCGTGAGCCATGGCCGCTGAGCCTGCGCGTCCGGAGCCTGTGCTCCGCAACGGGAGAGGCCACAGCAGTGAGAGGCCCGCGTACTGCAAAAAAAAAAAAAAAAAAAAGATTAAGCGGGTTAATATACATGAAGCCCTGTGTTAAGTGTTCGGCACACATGTGCTAAGGGTTCCATAAATATCAGCTGTTGAGTATTGAAAACTGTGGCCCAGAGCCTCCCACTGAAGACCTGTGGTGCCAAAGAGTGACTTCTCTTGAAAGCAACAGCAAAAAATCATTCAAGGAGGGGCTAGTTTAAGTAGGAATCTTGGCATTTCAAATACAAATCCCAGAGTGTATGAAGCCTTAATGTCCTCATTTATTCTGTGGTTTGATCTATGAGGTTTCCCGTTCGGTGGTGGCAGAAGGGACTCCCTGAGTGCCCACTGCTATCTGCGCTCCCCTTACATATGCCCGACCAGACTCTTATCTCCGACAGCTCGTGCATCATCCTCCCTGGGAGAGAGAGCCCCACTGAGGCACTCACAAACCCTCAGTTAAATTCTGCATTATTTTTTTTCCTCCATTAACTTATAGCTTGCCTACCGATATTGCAAGCTCTCGTTGTGAAGCAAAGAAAGTCCTTAAGTGCCGAGAGGTGGCTGCCAAGTCCAGCACTGGCTTCCCTGTACTTGGTCAGTTTTACTGGGGCTGCATGATCTGGCTTGTAAGGTGTATAGCCCATGTCCGTGGAAACACACTGGAATACTGCCCTGTGTGTGCTCTGTGGCAGGTCCTGTGCTGGGCTCACGGAGCTCGTAAGCTACTGGGGCCGAGGGAGGATGATGGTGACGAGGGGTTAATAAGGACACTAACGTTTACTGGGTGCTTCGGAAGGGCAAGGCAGCGTTCTCAAAGCTGTCTGTGTATTTCTGTGTTTGACCCTCACATCGAGTATTACTCTTAGCCCTCGTTTTACAAACAAGGCGACTGAGGCTCAAAGCGGTTAAGTAATTTGGCCGTGCTCACACGGCAGGTAGAGTTAAGATTTGCACGGTGGCCCAGTGACCCCAAAGCCTATATCTTTAACTAGCATTAAGTGCTCCTCTCTCTCTAGTATGAAAGCATGTGTTACAGTACACTGTGATGAGTACCACGATAGTCGTACCTGCAAAAGGTATGTGAAAGTGTCAATAAGGGACACTTTGCCCAGGTGGAAGTGAGGTCTCAGTTGCAGACGTCACAGGAAGCTGTGCTTGAGTTGAGTCCTGAAGGACAAGTGGGTCTTCTCTTGGCACAGAAAGTGTACGAGGGGCTCTGGGCGGGGCTTCCTGCAGGAGTAAAGGTGCGGTGGGGGTGATGCATGACTCGGAGGGGGGAGTAGCCACACTCCAGGTCTGGGTGGGATGGGAGAAGTAACTAGTGGGAGTTGAGAGAGAATGAGCGTGAGTGTGCGGGTGGAGAGGAAGATCTGGAAGGTTCTTGTAAACCAAGATAAAGAATCTGGATTTTACCCCGTGTACGATGAAAAAGGTATATTTTTTATTGTGGTAAAATACTCACAACACAGAATTTAATACTTCAGCCATTTAAAAGTATACAGTTTAGTGGTATTAAGTACATTCACAACTTAACCACTATCTAGTTCCAGAACTTTCTAATCAACCTCGAAAAGGTTGTACCATTAAGCAGTCACTCCCCTCCCCTCCCCCCCATCCTCATGGCAGACACTTAACTGCTTTCTGACTCTATGGATTCGCTTATTCTGATCTGATCAGCTCCTCAGATCCATTTACTGTAACCCTCACCCTAAGTGTCAGTTTGCCCATTTGTATAATGGTAAGATCTATGTATATATGCATACATCTATATGTGTACGTATGCTGTCTCCGAAAGTGTGCCATCTGCTTCTCCCTAAATTATAAGCGTAACGGAAAAATTAGATAACTTTGAAATTGTTTGAAGCTCCAAAAATTCTATTTAAATTGAAAGTTTCCTCAGGCGTAAAATGCGGCTGATAAGAGCACCCGCTTCTGAGAGTTGCTGAGGTTATTAAATGTGTGCATTCGCGGAAGGCACAGATAGCGGTTCGCGGCATAGCAGAAGCAACCAGTGAGTGTCGGTTGTGATCATTACTGTAATTATCATCATTGTTATTATTGGCAAAATATCCCCTTTGCCCGCCCCCGTGTTCCCAGCGGGAAGCTGGGATAGGTTTCCTGGGTGTTGGCCAGTCCATGAGGGAGCCCTGCTGTGTAGGCTTTGGGCACGTGTTGTCAGAGGAAACTCGTGACTGTGTAACTGCAGAAACTTTCCCTTTCTTTCTACAGTACTTACCGAGTCCCTAGTATGGGACATCACTGTGCCGGATGGTGAAGGTGGGCAGTAGTTCGGACCTAGATCCGTATCTGGGATGTTTACAGTCTAGCGTTTATAGCAACAAACAGTGACAAGTCCAGGCTGCTGAGTGGATGGCCTGGAATCGAGTCCTCGCCTCACTGCCTGCTTACTATGTGCCCTGGGCAAGTTATTTGACCTCCCTGGGCCTCAGTTTCCCCATCTGTGAAACAGCACAATACCGTAGAGTCTAGCTCACTTTGAGGTTGGAATGCAGTGGTGAACGCAGAGTCACTTGGCAGTGCCTGGCACCTAATAGGCTCTCACCTAATATTCTTTTAAAAGAGGAGAAAACATTATGTGCATAAATTACATAATACAAGTTGGAAAGGGAATTTCTAAGAGAAGTTTTAACATCCTTTAGAAGTTCAAAGGAGAGAGAATATCTCTGGCTAAAATGGACTGTGAAAATTTGATTGGGGACTTTGTAAAGAAGCAATAGTAGCTCTGGTTTTTTAGAGCTTATTATATTCCAGGAATTGTGCTAAGCACCTTTAATTTTTATTATACTTGACTACATACCTACAAACTGGTGTCCTTTGCTGAGGCGGATTACATTTTTAAGCCTTCTCAACAATCCTGTGAGGTACTAGTGTGGATTATCCTTAGTTTCTAGATGAGCTAAGGCCTCGCCCAAGGTCACTCAGTATATAAGTGGTGAGGAAAGGAATTGAACTCTGCCCCCCGAGTCCCTACCAGCAGGTCACTTGGAAGCGAACCTCAATTCCATGTGGGTAATCCCTGCCATCAGGAAGATGCTTTGGTGTAGATAATCCACTGAGGGATTCCCACGTTGCGAGGATTTAACTTGAAAGTAAATTTGTATTCTGTGAGTGTACAGCACCACAAATTCAAAAGAAATGGCCCAAGAGGGATGTAGGGTAGCAGGAGCTAGCTGGTTACCTCAATGGGTAAGAGGCTCTGGAATCAAACCATTGTGAGTTCAGGTCCCAGCCTTGCCACTTCCTGTGTGTGACCTTGAGCAAAGTACCTAATCTCACTAAGCCTCAGTTTTATCATCTTTAAAATGGAAATAATAATAACACCTACGCTTTGGGGTTGTTGTGAGGATCCTAGGAGATGATACACATGGAAATCTCTCAGGGAGCCCCTTGCTAATACTAAACATACTAAACTTCAGTGAAAGGGTCTTCGTCATTGTCGTCAATGTGCTGGTTCAGTGGCACAGGTGGATCTCCATCACCTCTGCCTGTCCTGAAAGCTGGAGCCATCCTGGCAGCCTTTCTGTATAGGAACTTCCTTGTTGGCCTGGAGGAGGACCACAGAGCAGATGGGCAGTTCCAGGGAGGGTGCTTTGCTGGAGCTTTGACCTCCCAGGGGAGCTGCCGACGGAAAAGACAATTACTAGAGATGGAGGCTGAATCCTTTGTGCACTGGTCTACTGGGGACTGGACCAAGGTCACCCAAGTCACTTGTCATCTGCTAATTGGGCTAATCAGTGGGCTGGAGGGTGGAAAGAGGGGGGCTACTGCCTGTAGCACCCAGACCCTCGCCGGGGTCTTCAGGGTGACTGTGCTGCACACGTATTTTTTTGGAAAAATATATGCTGCATTTCACAGATAGATTTCTGTTGCTTCTAAATGCAGAAGGTACATGTGTTTAATCCATGCGTTCATTAAGTAGAGCTCTGACCCTCCTAACTTCTGCTGGACCCTCCTAACTTCTCTGGTTTGCAAAACAATGGAGTATAAGAAACCACTGGGGCATCCCCTCCCCTAACTACCTCTTAGGATCACAGTGGTTCCCAAAGGCCTCTTTGCAGACTGGGCTGTGCAAGTCTGCAAATCCCAAGGAACCTTACAAAGCCCGCTTAGGCAGGGCATAAAGTGTGGGAGCATGGGGACCAGAATCTTCCAACCTCGTCCGTTGTAGATGGTCAGCAACCAAGTCAGCACCTCCCCTCCCCGGCATCAGTCAAAGGGGCAATTTTAAAAGAAGGATCTCCTTTGCCTTGTGAGCTTCTTGAGGTCAGAAATGCTTCTGACTTCTTTTGAAACCCAGTGGACATTTAATAAATGTTGACTAATCAAAACTCCCCGAAAGTGAGCCTGCTGAAACTCCATCTTGGGAGGGGGGAGACTGTATTGATGTATTTTGATTGGAAAGTATGGGTTTGTTTAATATTAGGCCTCCATGGTCCATTAAAAAAACCCCACAACGGTGATAAACGGTATCATACTTAGCAAAATAAGGTAACCTTGAGATTTCTTATGCTTCTGTAAAATATTAATTAATACCTGTCAAAATCCCCACTTCCCCTTTAAGCCTTACCTGAAATGAAATTCAGATCATGCATTGATCTAGTCATTCTGATTCATCTTGTAATGGAGGCGTTTGGAATCCAACAAACCTGGTTCTAATCCTGACTTTGTTCCTTAAATAGCCGTATGACCTTAGAAAATTTGCTTAACTTCTTTGGATGTCAGTTTTTTAGTATATTTTTTAAATTGCCAAACAAAAAAGAGTTTTGAGGATTCAACAAAAGCCCCATAGACCGTGCATGGCCAAACAGCATGCGTTTGACAGCTAAGGACTCGGTAAAGAGAGTTCATTCATTTGTTCAGCAAACCTTTATTAAGTCCTTACCGGGTGCTGAACATGACCTGGTCCCAGTCTGCAAAGAGTTTACACTCTAATGGTGGAGCTTGTGGCTTTGTGGTAATCAATACCGTCAAGTTCAGCCTTTCATTTTTGAGGTACGTTAGTGACCCTAGAGGGAAAGACCTTCTCCTTCCCTTCAGCTCAAGCCTCCCACCTACCCTGGCCCCCACCCCCCGCCCCCTGCTCCCAACAGACATTACCCAGAACTTCACCTGAACAAACAGGAACAACATTTAGTTTTTGATGAGGTGATGTCTGGTGTTTTACATTAAATACCACAGGTAAATTGTTGGTCCCTGCCAGAAACCAAAACACTACCATTTCTAAGAAACCTGCATGAGCCCAGCCTGTGTTACCTGGAGGGTGCCTCCACCCTCCCACCCGGGAGGATTACCACCCTCAGGTAGTAACCATGGAAGAAATTAGCCGCAGCACCCATGGTGCGATGAGCAATGCTTTATTAGGCCTTCTTTGCTTTCCCCTCGAGCGTGTTTTCTGCATGTGTTGAATTTCTTTAAGCTTCTGCCCACAGTTCAGAGGGTAATACCACTAATTAGACCAACAGGGTAATGTAACAACAGGGTACAAGCCTTCAGCATACACTAGATTCATCCCTGGTTAATAGAGTGGTCCCCCTCCTATCACGCAGCCTCCCTCCATATTATCCGAGGGTAACGCTCCGTCTGTAATTAAAACCAGGGAAGAAATTTCACTCTTCTCCAAGAAGTGGAAAATGAACAGTTTAAAAGCAGAGGACCAAACTAATCACTTAGAGAAGTCAAAGAGATATCCCCAAAAAAGCCCGTAAGAGGCTCAACTTACAATTAGCAGCTAAGAGATTTCCAGTGATAGTTCATCAATCTTTGTTTAACAAAAAAACCCCCAAAACTTTAAGATTATTTTGACAAGATGGAGTTTTGACTGAAGTTGGGGGAAGCTAAAAGCATTATTTTAAAATGTAATTATGTGAAATTTCAATTATCAGCCTCCTTTTCAAAAGTCTCTCAATTCAGCAGACAATTAGTCGATATGAAAGAGGGCGGGAGGTTGACGTGGTACAGTGTGATTTCTTGCCAGGGACAGACACACTCGCTCTCGTGTAGTGTTTCCAGCTAACTTGGAAATGAGAGGGTGTGAGGTGGGGACGGTCATTTGAGCTGGCCAAGGAATCGAGACGTTCTCTCCCTGGCTGCACCCACAGTCATACCTAGACACCTACTGGTTTTTTGTCTTTCAGGGGACCTAAGAGATTCAGAGGCATATTTGATATGTCATAGATTTAGCTCCAGATGCTATTCTCTGAGGACTGACTTGAGCCAGAAGAGCTGTCACAGCGCTTAAAGATTCTTTTCTTGCTGACCATACCTGGTGGAGCTGAAGAATGAAGGTGCCGGCCAATCGGACTCAGCCCTGCTGGGAGCGTGCAAGCGCCATCAGAGGCCTTTCACTCTGCTCTGTTCCTCTCGCGCTGTCTGTACACGTTCTCCTGAATTAATGACTCTGCACTGTCAATCAAATGGCACCATTATTCAAATTCATCAGGGTTTCGATTCCGACACTTTCGCTAAGTGCTACGCGAGGATGAAAACGTAAAGCTTCAGCCATTAGCCCGTGAAGCTAGTCATCATCATAACAGCTTGCTTTTGTAGAACAATTAACTTTGCACTCCAGCAGAAGCGACATTACTGACACAGATTCCTACAACTGCGGGCTGTGCTGTTCGGTATGCCCATTTGGCAGATAAGACAGTGGAGGTCCGGTGGGTCAAGCACGTTTTCCAAGGACGCCAGGGTTCCTGAGCCAGAGCCAGGCTTGCTCTCTCCAGGGCTGCCACCTGGCCGGGGTCTCAGCATCTCTCCCCACTGACCCCCCTGCAGCTGTACCTCCAGCCTGTCGTCTTGTCTGCTCTCTCCAAACTGCTGCCCAAGAGGGCCTTCTGAAATGTAAGGCCTCCTGTGTGATTCTGCTTCTGGAAACCCTCTATATGGCTCTCCGTGGCTCCTCAGGTACTGTAGGGCCCGCCCTGCCCCCTTCCCTGTTGTCATTTCTCACCTTTGTCACCGATGGCCTGCCTTCCCGCCACGCCAACATTCTCCAAGCCTCTCCCAGACTTCTCAAAGCTGTTCATGCTGCTTGAAGTCCTCTTTTCTGTTCTTCACTAAAAAAAAAAAGCTCAACTGACCCTGGAGGGCCATTTCCGGGAGGCTTTCCAACCTCTGCCAGAGACTGTGGTCCTACTGTGCGCTCCCATAACACTTCTAGTCTCTTATCGTGACTCTCGGGAAATATAAGTTGAGCATCTGCTCTATGTTCCGGGTGCTGTTGGAGGCCCTGGGGAGAAAGCAGTGAACAGACAGACGGGCAGGGGAAAGAGATAGTAAACATATGTGTCTGTAATATGTTGGATGATGCTAAGGGAAATCAGCAGGATAAGGGAGACGGGGAGTGAGGGGGGAAGGGGCTCCTTTACGTCTGGGTTAGGGAGGGCAGAGAGCAGGGAGGGAAGGCGAAGAGTGAGCCCTGGGGGTGAGCATCTGAGCATTGAACAGGAGGAAGAGCAGATGCAAAGGCCTGTGAGGCTGCAGCCTCTTGGTGTGCTTGAGGTGTGCAAGGAGGCCGATGTAGCTGGAGCTCAGCAAGTAGGAGGGGGTCAGTAAGAGATGGGGTCAGAGGGGAAGCTGGGCCAGAGCATGCAGAGTGGGCGAGAACGTAGAGCTAGCGATCTGGGAAGCCTGAGGAGGCATTTCTGCACAGGCAGGCCTGGTGCAATCTGACTCAGGAAGTTAGGCACTCAACCCTCCCTCCCTCCCCTTGTGTTGCTGTTGATGGAATCTGCTCTCTTTCCTACTGCCCCGTAAGCTCTGTGAAGGCAGGGGCTGGGTCTGATTTGATCGCCGTTGCATCCCTAGGGTTTAGCACATTCCTGCCTCCTAGAGGGTACCTAATAAATATGTGTGAAATGGTTCCCACCCCATCTTGCTTCCCCTGAGACTCCACAGCCATTGACAAAGCAGAGGGTACTTCGTGTTCCGTGTAGTGTGACCCCCTGCAAAAAACAACCACCCAGAAGGAAGCTCCGCACCCAGGCCTGGCATGTGCTGTGCGGGTGCATCCAGGTGCCTTGGGAGCAGGCCGTGCTCAGGGTGCACCGGTGTGTCCTATGCTCATCAGGCCCCTCCTTGGCATTTGGGTTACATGTAAATACAGATGCTGTGTCCGACAGGTGATGACAGGGTGGGCAGGATAGATATGTAACTTTCTCTCTTCCTGTCTCTCTCGAGCTGACTCTGTCGCCCCCTCGTCCACTTGTGAACAAATTTGGGGTCTTCACTGAAGTTATCTTCTCCGCTTGGGATGGGGCACCCCACCTCCACTACTACAGGACATGATAAAGAGCACCTGGCCTCCTGCTTACGCTGCCGAGGGGTTGGATTCGGGGGCAGCTCTGGGTGCCTTGTGCGCGTATGGGTTCTGCGGATTTGTTTGAAAGGACGACCCTTTGTTGGCGGAGTAATTTTAGTTTTAGTTGGCACCCGAGACAAAGCGGTCTTTGAACTCACCCGCAGCATATAGGCAGCCAGGACTTCTTCAATGAGATTGCAGGGAATTTGCCAAGTCGTTTGGGGCCTGTAAATTAGGCCTCGTTTAAAAATTTAGATAAAGCCCAGTGTGAGGGAGAAATGCTTTCATAACATTAAATGTGAATTACACTGAAAACCCCTTTCAAGTTAAATGGAACTGTTCTCTGGGAGCACAGGGACATGAAATGCTCCAAATGTCAAAAGAGTTTTCATTTATTGTCCCAAGTGAAACGAAGGCATTTTATGTGGTTTAATAGTTCAGATGCACACGTAAATGGAATTCATTTGGAGAATGCCGGGCCTGTTTTCGGAATCTGTTTTCACAAACCTGCCTGATTTCATTTCATCTCCGCAATAACCCTGCAAGGGGTGGGTACCACCAACCCTGTTTCAGAGATGAGAAGAGCCTTTCCCGTCAGCTGCGTTCTTGCCACCGACCTGTCGTGCTTCCATCATTGATCCATAACAGAGCTGGAAGTACTGTCACATCTTAGATGATCATCTTGAAGGCACCGATCATTGGACCATCTGGAGAGATCTCATGGAAAACCAGTGGACGGTGCTGAGGTTGGCTTCTGTCTATTTGTCAGTGTCCGACACTGTCAGAAGCATTTCTTCTTTCCCTGAGAGCCTTTTCTGTGCGTTGGTTTGCCTTATTCGCAGCTGCTCTCCGTGAGGGCCCCCTCCTCTGTAGGCTTGTCCCTTTGATGTGCGACTGTGTCACTTAACAATGTGGTTAAGCTGCAAAGAACAGAAATCCCAGGGAAGGCTGGCTGAAATGGTGAGGGTCTCCCCTGATTGAAACCTCAGGGGCTGCGTGCACTTCCAGCATGGCCCGATGCCACAGCCTGGCTGAGGTGGCCCGGCCCCACGCATCTTTGCCTCCGCAGTGCTGACTCTGTCGTCCATAGCGGTCTTTTCCCTTCCTGTCCCCAGATGGCTGCCACTGGCTCCGAGGTACCTTGCCTTCTTGCTCACACCCAGTGGGTAAGAGCTAACTCTGTCCAGTCTTCGAGACAAAGTCCCAGACAGGTCTGATTGGATCAGTTGGGTCATATGCCTAACTCTGATGCAGTCCCTGAAGCGGACGTGGGGCGGGGGATGAGGGAGAGTCATACGCCGGGATATGCTGTTTACCTAGACCCAAGCCACACGCCGTGGACCCAAAGTTGGCATAAACCCAGTGGCAGGCTGGTAAACGTGTAGCACTTGGCTCTCCAAGAAACAAACAAAAAGTAACAACAACACAACAACAAAAAGAAAACTGCAGCATTTGCTGATTCCTCTAGAGTAAGTTTTCCTGCCATGGATGATTGTAAGCAACCAGTGCAATGCCACTGAACATGCAGTGTGGGAACGGAAGCACACAATTGGCTCTCGGGCCAGTACAGCACTGTGACACCTCCCCTAACATTTGTGGACCACAAAGAGTGTAGGATGGATCCTCAAACAAGAAGCAGAGCAAGGGAGGGGCTTCCCTGGCGGCGCAGTGGTTGAGAGTCCGCCTGCCGATGCAGGGGACGCGGGTTCGTGCCCCGGTCCGGGAAGATCCCACATGCCGTGGAGCGGCTGGGCCCGTGAGCCATGGCCACTGGGCCTGCACGTCCGGAGCCTGTGCTCCGCAACGGGAGAGGCCACAACAGTGAGAGGCCCTCGTACCGCAAAAAAAAGAGAGCAAGGGAAAAGACACGGACGTGGGGACACTAAAACGAACCGTCCCTAGGATACCCCAAGCTCTCTCCTGATGCTGCGTTCAAACTGGTCCTTCACAGTCCAGCTTTATGCCAACTGCTAGTGGGTGTTTCCTGTCTCTCTGCAACAGTGTGCATAGTGGAGAGAAAAGAACTCAGACTAAAAGTCCAGGGTCAAGCCAGGGCCCTCAGGCAAGTCCTTTTGCCTTTCTCAGTACCCTCAACCATAAAAGATTATAGGAATGACCTCTCCCCCAAAGGGCCATCGTGAGGATTCAGCAACATGCCAACTGTGGCCATGATTTGAAAACAATAAAGTGCTACGTTAATACAGTTGATCCTCGAAAAACTCGGGGGTTAGGGGTGCCAACCCTCCCACAGTTGAGAATCCAAGTACTGCTATCTCTGCTTCAAAAACAAAGGAACGGATAAATGACACACCCAAGGGCAGGAAGATGAAACATCTGGATAGGCTCAAGACTTAAACCCTAGTTCTTTTGATTCCACGTATCGTGATCACTAATCGAACAGAGACTTTGCCCATACTTAGTTAATTTAAAGACCACAAAAGCAAAATACAGCTACCATATTTATGAAAAAAAATCCACATATGAGTGAATCCGAGCAGTTCAGACCTGTGTTGTTCAAGGGTCAATTGTATAAATATAAGGTGTGTCCATGATTCCCCCTCTAATGTAGTCTCCACCCTACGTGGACCACAATTCAACACCAGTGTAGTCCAGCAGACAAACCATGAACTCTGAAGTCAGACAGGCCTGGGTTCATATTCCAGCACTGCAGTTTATGTGCTGTGTGACTATGGGGAAGACACTTAACCTCTCTGAAATTTTGTTTGCTCATCAATAAAAAAGTGGGATAATAACATACCTTATCTGGAAGGATTGCTGCAAAAAGTGAGGAAGAGAAAGCATATAAGGGCACAATAAATATAAAAGTCATTATTTTATGACATAATTTCACTAGTAGTACACATTAATTACCCCCTACCCCAAATCCATTGCTCTTCTGGCAAAAGCCCCCACTTTGGGTCTGGAGATCCATCTTTTCCTGACTCTTAGGCTATGAGGTTCGTGGAACATCCTCTATCCACCCCCCCAACCCCCGATTCCACATCCTGCTGTTTAAACCAAATAGTATAGTTACATCCCCTGACCACCAGTATTAGTTTAGAGGTCCAAGCAGAATGAATTCGAGAGCTTCTGTGGAAGTTACTAGGAAGTGACCCTCTCTGCACTGGGACCTGGAAGATTAAAAGGGTGGAGCTGCTGCATCTACCTTGCTACCAGGAGGTAAGAGCTGAGTGGTATATGAGCCAAGAGATGGTAGGAACTAGTATACGAGCATAGTCGGAGCCTGGATCAAGTCTCCCATCCTTGTATATTTCATTTGCACGCACCCATATATTCTATTTATTTTTAAGCTAGCTGGGGCTGGAAATCTTCATCAACTGCAACCAAAAAAGTCCTGTTTGATGCATCACGGCTGGAGAAACAGAGCCGGGGAAAGGTTGCACGGACGGGAAGAGGTGGCACTACTGGTGAGCGGTGGAGTGGAGACGGGGCGGGGGTCAGGCCCTCTGGCTCCAGGTCCGGTTTCCTCCCACCCCAGGGCTCTGCCGCCACCGCTGCAGTATCGCTCTCCAGCTTCCAGCAGGCGGCTCTGGCGTGCGCGGTGGGGACGTGTGACCCCAGACTGTGCACACCACAACTTCTCACGTCACACTGTGTGCTTGAGAGGGAGCTCAGGCACACGAGCCTGCGTCCTTGGGCTGTTTGGATTTTCCCCAGAAGATCCCCAGGCAGTGGCTCCCTTGTGTTGCCGAGGAAGCTTGTGGATAAAATGCACCTTTGTGGGTTGTGTATCTGAAGCTGTCTGCTGTTTTTTATAAAGGAAGAAAGAAAAGTGGTGAGAGAGACCCGGGGTGGGGCGGGGGTCAACTCTCTTAATATCACAGCACAAATTCTGGCAAGCATGCCCAGGTTTTTAATAAATGTTATTTTGATTGGATTCAGAAATTTGGAGATGACAGAGTGACACATTTTCACAGTTCCCTGTCAAACCAAAGCATGATTGCCAAACTGTTAAGTTAAGAAAAGGCAGGAAAGGGAGCAGCTTTGTGAAGCATCCCCATCTCGAGTTCAGGTTTCTTGGGGGCTTTGCTCTAAGTCTCATTTCTCCCCATTGTCGTTTATAGGCGTCCCTCACTTAATGTAGCTAACGCTGTCCGGGGCAGGGTAGGGGTGGCATCTCCCCCGACCCAGGAGAATGTTTACAATAGTGCGATCAGTTAAAACCTCTTCTGAATGCATTGGGGGCGGGGGATACTTGTTATTTTACATCAAACTTTTTTATGAAGCATAACATCTCTAGCAGTTGCTTTTTAAGGGAATTAGATGTAAATCTTTCCATAAATAGAAGAATCCTTTGATCAGGGAAAGACTTACCCTGGTACCTACCTGGGAAAAATGCTTCTATGGTAAAAGCTGGGTTAGCGACATCCAAATGATGAGGAATTGTCTGTGTTAAAAGGAGTAAGTGGACTGAAGATTTAGGTGGGAGTTCCAAAATGTTAGAAAGTCAAACAGCGGGAGAATCCTTCCTTTGGGGTTGTCTTTTTTTATTTTTTAATTTTTTTAGTTTGCTCCTCTCAATTCTGCCCATTTTCCTGCCCCACCTCTGAAGCCACAGATAATAATCTCTCCCCATCCAAGTGAACTTGCGTTGCTCTCAGCTAGGACTCAGCAAAGGAAGCCAAGGCTCCATGTGCCGACCCTGCAGAGGCCCCCTTGTTTGCCTTCATCCCACAGGCATCATCTACGTTCTCGACCTCGACCACCTTCGCTGGTGCTTCTTTCAAGCTGAGCCAGGTGTGGTGTGAGGCCAGAGCTGAGCAAATGTATCTCCATACCTGGCTGAGAGGGTAACTCAAGATACTCCCTCTTTATAAAGATGGTCCCCTCTTTGGGAGGGAGAAAAAGGTGCACTTCAAATGATCAGCTCTTCTGGTTGTGAGACGCTGCAGTAGGCAGAATACTGGCTCCCTCAAAGATGTCCGCATCTTAATTCCCAAAGCCTCACGTGGCAGAAGGGCGTTCGCAGATGTGAAGTGGGGAGGTGATCTTGGCTGTCTGAATGAGCCCAACATCATCACAGGAATTCTTACGAGGGAGGCAAGAGGGTCAGTGTCAGAAGGAGACATGAGGAAGGAAACAGAGGTCAGAGAGATGTCGTTGCTGGAAGGGGGCCACGGGCCAAGGAGTGTAGGTGGCCTCGAAAAGCTAGAAAATTCAAGGAAGTAGATTCTCCCCTAGAGCCTCCAGAAGGAACATAACTCTGCAGACACCTTGATTTTAGCCCTAGAAGACCCATTTTCAGACTTCTGACCTCCAGAACTGTCAGGTCATAAATTTGTGTTCTTTTAAACCACTAAGTTTGTGGTAATTTGTTATAACAGCAGTGGGAAACTAACACAGATATCCACTGTATAAAGCATTAGAATAAGACACAGTCCTCAGCTCTCATACTCACAGAACACAATTCATTCTTCCTCTGATGCTTCAGAAGTTACTTTAGGTTCCTACTGTGCCTTGGGGACATGATTTTGAAAATAAGTTCCCGTGATATTAATGCTGCTTAAGAGAGAGCTTGACTAGACAGATGTGAAACCAGCCTGCTTTTACTATTCTGTTTTTAAGAAGCCAACCAAAAAATGATAATTGGGAGTGGAAAGAAAAATCCCTCAATTGCATCACCCAGAACCTGACTTTTGGGTTGTGCACTGCTCTGTTCTGATTTCCATGTCATCCTGCTTACCTTTCTTGCTTTGGGGGGCTCCCCATTGGAGTGTCCAGCACTGTGGGACTGGGGTTACTGTTAAATATGGAGTTTGCCGAGAGGGACCCATTCTTCTCCCTCTTTGCATGCCTACTTCCTATTAATGTCACAAGGAGTTATGTGTGTGTATCTAGAAGGCAGTCGATGCCATTTATTGTAATGCAACTGGTGCACAAAATACCGCACTTACACGACGCTCACAGCTGAACTCCTCCTTCCGAGTGAACCTTCTCCTGGGTGGTATGTATCAAATGCCTCCCAGCTCCATTTTTTATCAAGCCTGGCTGATAGAAGATGAAAGAGCACTAAGGATTTTTCCTCTTTTGTCTTAAAAATTTCCATTTCATAACCATACACAGAGAATCTGTCTTCAAAAAGTGGATTATACGTTAGCAGGAGGTTGGATATTTAGGTTCTGTTAAGCCTGCGGCACCCTAAACAAAGCATCTTATCACTTCTAATCCCTGGTCACTCAATAGCATACTGATTTGAAGGCGAGGAACCAGCCCTTGTCATCTGTGGGGTGGGGGGCTCTTGCCTGCCTGCCTGTGTTTGGGGCTGTGGATCTGGACAGCTCAGCTTCCTTCCCCCACCCATTCAGTTACATCCTGTTTATGTAGCCCAGGACAGGCTGGCTTTGTTAGTGAAGCTGCCTTTTATAAGGGATGGCAGGCGGGGGCAGTCGGGTCTTTCTGGAGAGCTAACGGCAGGCTTTAGAGGGGGGTCCTAAGGGCCACAGAGTGCTGACAAGGAAAGACGGTTCCCAGGGCTGGAATGTGCAGAATGCTTCCAGGCCACTTTTCTCCCCCTGCAGCCGGCTGACACCTCTTCCTCAGCACGCATCCACTCAAGGGATGGGTAGGTTTGCAAGTTCACCCTTGCTTGTGTGTGCACGTTAAAACATGTTTAGGAGGTAAGTGGCTCAGAAATCAGGTTGTGGAGTCCAGCTGCTTCAGGTAGAACTTGACTTCGTCTTGTAATAGCTGAGTAAACTTGGACAGGACCCCCCAACCTGCAAAGGTCAGTCTTCCCATCTGTGAAATGGGAGGATGAGAATGGTACCTCCTCCATAGGGTGCCATGATGGGGTATGATGGGGAAGGGCATGGAGAAGGGATGTAATGAAAGTCCAGTCAAGTCACATGTATTGGTTAATGCTAAGTGTTCAGAAGTATCAGTTTGTTTGTTGGCGGTGTTAACTGGGTGAGGTGATGTAATGGGTCACTTGAGCACACTGTTTTGAAATGCAGAAACCTTCTGTGCAGTGGCCTAGCTCTGGGGCTTTGGGCCAGTCCCTAACTGCTCTGTCTGGGGTGCCCCGCACAGCCATGGGGGTTGATGTGAGATCCCTGGCAAGTGCCTGGGTCAGGGCTGGGCACCCACCCAGCACTAAGTCGGGGTTCCTTCGGCTGCTGTTCCTACCCTCTCCGCTGCTACTTGTCCTGTTATTCATAATGGTGATGTCTCTTAGGCCCCTCTGAACAATCCCGTCCCCTTGCCATGTTCTCTAAGGAGATTGTAGGAGATGCAGTCCTTCCTGTACTTATGGGGTCTACACGTTTCAGGTACAGCTGTGTATGGGTTGTAGCTGATGTGAAATACAGGCACACCGCGTTTTATCGTGCTTCCCTTTATTGTGGTTTGCAAATATTGAGTTTTTTACAAATAGAAGGTTTGTGGCAACCCTGCATCAAACAAGTCTGTCAGCACGATTTTTCTAACAGCATTTGCTCACTTTGTGTCTCTGTGTCACGTTTTGGTCATTCTCACAATGTCTCAAACCTTACACCAGCAAACAGATTACAACTTGCTAAAGGCTCAGATGATAGCATTTTTAGCAATAAAGTATTTTTTTAAGTTGTTAATTTTAAAAATTTATTTATTTATTTATTTCTGGCTGAGTTGGGTCTTCATTGCTGCGCGCCGGCCCCCTCCAGTTGTGGCGAGCGGGGGCCACTCCTCGCCGTGGTACGCGGGTCTCTCACTACGGTGCCTTCTCCTGCTGCAGAGCACGGGCTCTAGGCTTGCGGGCTTCAGTAGCTGTGGCTCGCCGGCTTCAGTAGTTGTGGCGCACGGGCTTAGTTGCTCCGCGGCATGTGGGATCTTCCTGGACCATTGGCAGGCAGACACCCAACCACCGTGCCACCAGGGAAGACCCAGCAGTAAAGTATTTTTTAATTAAGGTATGTACATTGTTTTTTTTAGACATAATGCTATTGCACACTTAATAGGCAACAGTAGAGTGTAAATGTAACTTTTATATGCACTGGGAAACCGAAAAATTCGTGTGACTCGCTTTAGTGTGATATTCACTTTACTGCGGTGGTCTGGAACTGAACCGGCCATATCTCCGAGGTCTGCCTGTAACTGGACCAGTGGTTCTCAACCAGGGCAATTTGGCAGTGTTTGGAGACATTTTTGGATATCACAACTAGGGAGGGATGCTACTGGTATCCAGTGGGTGGGGGCGAGAGATGCTGCTAAAAAGCCTACAATGCCCAGGACAGCCCCAAACCCAAAATGTCAACAGTGCCAAGGCTGAGCGATCCTGAATTAGACGCTGTCGCTGGTGATGCACTGGTTCTCAACACGCTGATTTGTTTTATTCTCTCAACGGTGCCTGTTCACATCCCGGTCTGCTGGCATGCGGAAACTCATGGTTGTCAAGTGAGGCAAGGAGTAAAAATATACTCTCCTCCCCCACCACAACTATTCTTGCTGAACGAGGAAGGATTGGGAAAAGAGTGGAAGAGACAGTGTTAGTGGGACCCTGACAGGCAGCCAGAACACCAGGATTCTGTTCCCCTCTCCAGTGCTTCCGGGATAAGATGACTTAAACGAGCCACCTCATCTCTCTGGCCTTCGGGTTTTTCATCTGTCAAGTGAGGGGGTGGGATGAGATGTAAGTGACCATTCTGTTCTAAAATTCCTAATTATAATGAAAAATCAGACCCAGAGGTCAGCCTTTCTAAGAAGGTCCTGGTGGGGAGTAACTTGGATGGTGACGACAATGTTGTCTGACACCCAGCTCAAAGAAGGCTAAATGCACTGATGTAGTGTCTATGCCACGCCTTGAGTCATGTGGATTGGAGTCTCCTCGTGTTTGCTAGGTGATTCTGGCTCTCCTCTGTCCCTAAAAACCCTGATAATCATGACAGTAACAACAGCCACTGGCACTGAGCACACACTGGGCGCCAGCACTGTTTGAACAGTTTCCTGTGTGAAAGATTTGATCCACTCATCAATCCTGGGAGGCAGGGGCCACCGTTTCCCCCACCTCACAGCCAGGGAAACAGAGGCGAAGAGAAGGCATTTTCCACCACTCTTGATCACCAGTGGGAGAGCTGGGCAGGTTGCCGACTTGACTACAAGGAAGGGAGAGAGGCTTCTACCACTTTCAGGGAGCGGACTCCGTCCCAGCAAGCCTGAGCCCACGCTTCACCGCTCAGCTTGAACAAGGAGAACCTAAACATTTAATGTTCAGATGAAGCTAATTTGTGAGATGCCAGCCTCCTTGGGAGGGGAGAGAGAAGACCAGAGGAAATACACAGAGGAAATGACAGAAGTTATGTCACCCACCTGCCCCAAATGCAAGCTAATACATTTGAGGGGAAATCCGACCTGAAGTTCAGACATTTCACAGGAAGACAAAACCTTGAGAGGTATAATTTCAAAGGAGACTCCTGGAGTGGCTGGATGTCGTTTTCAAGGAATGTGAGCTGACACTTCATGCCCGGCTGCCTGGAGAGCCCAGGGACCCTTCTGACTTCCCCATTCCTTCGTGAGCCAGTTGTATATTCTCTCCGTGTATCTCTGTGTTGGGATTTCCCTTGTACCTTGGGTGTGTAATGGGAAGTGTGCAGTGAAAATGGTAACCTGTGTAGAGCTCATCAGAAAGTGTAAGAGGTGATATAAATGGGCATGGGCGGAGTCACTTTTGACCTAATTATATTCAGAGGAATGCAGTCATAGGAGCTTTCACATTTACTGCGCACCTACTCCATGCCAGGTCCTGGGCTGAGTTCTTTGCTTGCGTTAACTCATTTCAGTGCCACAACAATCCCAATGGGCAGGTGAGAATATTATCCCTATTCCACAGATGAGGAAAACTCAGGCTCAGGAATGTCACAGGCCCTGCCAAGGTCGTAGGGTGAAAATGGTGGAGACGTGGGTAACTTGACCCCACAACACCACTCTGCTCAGATATCTCTATACAGCATTGGTTCTCGAGGCTGGCTCTCTGCAGAGTCACCCAGGAGCTTTTATAAATGATTATACCTAGTTCCACCTTCCAGTGATTCTGGTTTAATAAGTCCTGGGTGGATGGACCTAGAGTCTGTCATACAGAGTGAAGTAAGTCAGAAAGAGAGAAACAAATACTGTATGCTAACACATATATATGGAATCTAAAAAACAAACAAACAAACAAGAAATGGTTCTGAAGGACCTCGGGGCAGGACAGGAATACATACGCAGACCTACTAGAGAATGGACTTGAGGACACAGGGAGGGGGAAGGGTAAGCTGGGACGAAGTGAGAGAGTGGCATGGACATATACACACTACCAAACGTAAAATAGATAGCTAGTGGGAAGCAGCCGCATAGCTCAGGGAGATCAGCTCACTGCTTTGTGACCACCTAGAGGGGTGGGATAGGGAGGGTGGGAGGGAGATGCAAGAGGGAGGAGATATGGGGATATATGTGTATGTATAGCTGATTCACTTTGTTATAAAGCAGAAACTAACACACCATTGTAAAGCAATTACACTCCAATAAAGATGTTTAAAAAAAAAAAAGAACCACTGTCACGTATAAATGTGTGTGTGTGTGTGCGCGCGTATGTCTATACGTATACATGTGTGTGTTGTATGAGTTTCTAGGGGCTGCTATAACAAGTACTGTAAACCGGGTGGCTTCAAAGAACAGAAATGTATTCTCTCACTGTTCCGAAAGCTAGAAGTCCAAAATCAAGGTGTCAGCAAAGTCGGTTCCTTCTGGAAGATCTGAGGAAGAATATGTTCCATGGCCCTCTCCTGGCTTCTGGTGGTTTCCCACAATCCTTGGTGCTCCTTGGCTTGTAGACTTATCACTGAAATCTCCGCCTCCATGGCAGCCCCCGTGTGTCTGTGTCTTTCAGTGTCTATTCCTCATCTAATGAGGACCTCCATCATTAGATTTAGGGTCCACCCGAATCCTGTATGACCTCCTCTAAACTAATGACATCTGCAAAGTTACTATTTCCAAATAAAGTTGCATTCTGAGGTTCCCGGTAGACATAAATTTTGGAAGGAACATCATTCAGCCTACTACGCGTGTGTTATAAATCATCGGGGTTGCTTTAAGACATGGCTGTCCTGTTGAGACCTGTTAGGGCAAGAGCCTGCCACAGTAGAAAACCACTGTGTGTGTTTGTGGAGGGGAAGGCAGCAGGCAGGTGAGGGCCCTTCTCCAAGGAGGAGGTTTACTGTACCTCTTGAATGGGTCTTGTGTCCTATTTCTCTATCCCCACGGACACTCATGCAACCGGCCACCACCATCTGTCACCTGCATTAAAAAAGCCCTCGTATCTTCCATGCTCTGCAAGCCCCCGCTTCACCCCATTCCACCAGTTCATCTCCAGCCAGTCTTCTAAATGACAAATCTACACTTGCTACTTCTCCACTTAAGACCCTTCAGTGGGTCCTCTTGTCCTCCTGGGAGCTTCCTCAGGCTCCCTCTCCAGCCTCACCTAGTGCGACTGCCCATCCTGAAGTTGCTTCAGTCCCTGAAACACGTCTCATATGCTCTTTCTTCAGGCCATCCTTTGTGTGGTCCCTCTGCCTCGAAGGCCGGACAGACACCACCCCAAGCCCAGTGAACACCAAAGGCTGATGCACTCAGTCAGGGCTCCGGTCCCCCAGGTTTCCATAGGCAGAATGGAGTGAGAGCAGGCCTCCTATTTGGGCCTCTCCTTGACTAGGGCAAAGAAACTAGTAAATATCCCCTGTGAGATTCCTCCAGCCACTTTCCAAGCTGGAAATGAAATGGCCAGTTGTGAAAATACGATGCATAATAGGAACCCGCTTAATGGTTTTCTGAAACATTAAAAACGTTGAACATCAACACTTTTAGTGGTCAAATGCCCCCCGTGGTGCTCAGTGCCTGGAAATTGGCCCCACAGGGGCCACTGGGGCCCGTGGCTATAGGTCGGTTTGGGAGGGTATAAATGCCCTGCAGACGAGAGGCCATTTGTGGGTGAGGTGGGCTTAGATGGCTCAGGAGTGAGGCTGAGTTTTCTCTCTTCCTCAGCCCCGGATCTCTGCTCTCTCCAGCTGTTTATAAATTTCAGAGGCTTTTTATAACCCTGGCTGGATCGTTTCTCCTCTAACTCGGTATGCAACGCGGAGAGTAGGCCTGTTGATGAACTGGAGTCGGCCAATCCGTATGGCCGCTGGACACTCAGACCCATCTCCTTTGATTTTTCTTGCCATCCAGGGCAAGGAGGTGAGGCTCACATTCCCGGTGGCTGCCTACAGGGCTGCCCATCTCCATCGATCAGCCATGAATCTTACTGGCTTCCAGAATTTGTAATTCCCTGCTCCCACTTCCCCAGCCCTAGGAGGGCAGAGAGAAGGTGGTGTGGAGGGACGGTGGCCGGGGACGTCTATCTGTAACGCGTGGTTGCCAAGCACCCTGGGTTGTGGAGGAGAGGCAGGACCCACTGGCACAGCTTGGAATCTGGAAAGCCACAAAGGTTGTTGGAGAAATGCCTCTTGGTTTGTTGGGCCTGAAACAGCAATATTTTTGAAAACTCAGTCTGCTGCTCAGCTAAGTTTAAAAACACCCCTTTATATTTTAGATAATAAAGCTCAAAATTATTCACTACATTAAACGCTGCTTAATGAAATTAGGGTCTAATTTGTGTTTGCCAGGTTTCACCCATCTGGGACCTGCTGGGATTCGCTCTGATATGGCTGATTCAGGGCGGGTGGAATAAGCTTGTGTTCTGTTAACGTGCCGGAGGCCACAATTTGGGATTTCCATCATTCCACTGAAGCCTCTGAAATGCAAAAGGGTCCAGAGCACTCCATGGTACCAGAGTGGTCTCTAATTGTAGCCGTCAGCAGGGGCAGACCTTGGAGAGATTTGCTATGCTTGGTTTCTCTGCTGGGTTAGCAGTATCACCTCCCTAGGTAATTAATAACTTCTTGTCTTAATACTTTTCAGAAGTGTCCATCCAGTGCATTGCAGGTTCCTTGGCAAGAACCCTGAGAGCTACAGTTTGGTACAGATCCACCCTTTCACTGCCAAGCTCAGCCCAAACAGAAAGTTTGCAACCTGTGCTCTGACCTGGCAGTCAGGCTGCCCCTGGGCCTTTGCACGTGCTGTTTGCCCCACCTAGATAGCTCTTTACCCTCACCCTCTATATCCTCACCTCCATCCCCTTTACACATTAACTCCTCTTCCTGCTTCAGGTCTGAGATTGAACGCCACTTTGTTTGGAAAGGCTAACTGAGCTCCCAGGTCCCTGTTCTGAGTCCCAGCACATTTCCGTCCGTCTCTCAGCTCTGCTTTTTTTTTTTTGAGCTGGCTGTATTCTCAGGTAGGCTCTCTTTTTAGCGGCAAAATGGCCATGGGTAACGGTGAACTCATATTCCCCAGATGAACCACAGGGCCTCATTCCCAATGGTTCCAGCAAAAGTCCTGGGTCATTTGTCCCTCAGTGAAGCAATTCCACTGTGAATCTGACTGGTTAGGCCTGGGCCATCAAGTTAAGAAGTAGAATCGGTCCGTTTCAAACCATATGATTTTATCCAAATGATACACTGAGGAGGTAATGCCAGAATCAGGAGGAACACTTAGATTATTAATACCAAAATAAGGAGGTGTTCTGGGCAGTCAAAAACGTCAGATGGCCAGTTTAGCTCCCAGTGGCCCACAGGACACCAAGGTGAGTTACATGAACTACCCCTGTATCCTCCTGCATCAGATCAGTCTAGATTTGGCCGAGGATAATTAGAAGATCCAAAATAACAGTAGTCTAAGTAAAAAAGAAGTTCACTATTTTTTTCACATAAAAGCCAGAAGTGGTCAATCCAAGACTGGCTTGAGGGCTCAGCTCCACAAAGCCCTCAAAAGTGCCTTGTCTTCAGCTTTCCACTGTGCCATCCCAGGATGTGGCTCACAACCTAAAGGGCCAGGACAGTACTCCAGCTGTCACAGCATCACTCCCAAGAAGAAAGACAGAAGCGGCTAGAAGAAGGAGCAGAGGACGCACACCAGCTGACATTGAAGGAGGGTTTCAGGAACACATTCTATCGCCCAGAACTTGGTGACATGGCCACCCTTTGACACAAGAAAAGCTAGGTGTGGCCATGAGCCACTTAAAAGTTCTGTTACACTTGGATGTGACACCAAAAGCACAATCCATAAGAGACAAAATTGATAAATTAGACTTGATCAAAATCAAAATCTTTTTCTCTATGAGAGACACTGGTAAGAGAATGAAGCAACAAGCTACCAACTGGGAGAAAATATTTGCGTGTCACATATCTGACAGGACACTTGTATCCAGAATACATGATGTATATATATAACTGATTCATTTTCTTGTAAAGCAGAAACTAACACACCATTGTAAAGCAATTATACTCCAATAAAGATGTTAAAAACAAAAGAATTCTCAACAGTGAGAAAACAAACAACCCAAGTTTTAAAATGGGCAAAAGATGGAAACAGGCACCTCACCAAAAAGGATATATGGATGACAAATAAGCCCACGAAAAGATGTCCAACATCATTGCCTATTAGGGAAATGCAAATGAGTACCACAACGAAGTACCACTACACATCTATTAGAGTGGCTACAATTAAAAAAATGAACAATAATGGAAAAGAATCTAAAATATATATGTATATATGTATGTATAACTTAATCACTTTGCTGTACACCTGAAACTAGCACAACATTGTAAATCAACTATATGTCAACCAAAATTTTAAAAAATAAAAAGATGGACAGCACCAAATGTAACGAAGATGCAGGGCACCTGGATCTTTTATGAGACTGTGAAGCGGTGCAGCCATTCTAGAAAGCGGTTTAGCAGTTTCTTATAAAGTTAAACATGTATCTGCCATATAACTCAACAGTCTTACTCCCGGATATTTAGCCCAGAGAAATAAAGACGTATGTTCACACAAAAACCTGTACATGAATGTTTATGGCAGCTCTATTCGTAATGGCCCGAAACTGGAATCGACCCAAATGTCCTTCAACGGATGAATGGCTAAACAGATTGTGGTACATCCATACAATGCAGAACGGCTCAGTAATAAAAAGGAATGAATTATTGATTCATGAGACAATTTGGATGAATCTCAAAGGCATTATGGTGAGTGAAAGAAACAGCCCCAAACGACTATACGCTGTATGATTTCATTTATATGACATTCTCCAGAAGACATGGAGGGTGGATTCCTGGTTGCCGAGGGTTAGGGGTAGGGATAGGGTGTGACTGTAAGGGACAGTACCAGGGAATGTGGGGGGTGATAGAACTGTTCTGTGTCCTGCTTGTGGTGCTGGTTCCATGGATCTATACATGTTTTAAAGTTCATAATTATACACCTCAAAAAAGTTGATTTTATTGTAAAAACGTGTCATTACTATGGTAAAGAGGAGGCATGGATATTGGGGGGGGCAGTAGCAATCTGACCACCTATGCCTCACTTTCCAGCACATTCTCTTTGTTGGGCTCAGGCAGGGCTTCTCAAACGCCAGAGCTATTGAGATTTGGGGCCAGATACTTCTCTGTTCAGGGGCTGACCTGTACATTGTAGGATGTCTGCAGCATCCCGACCCCCTACCCACTAGATGCCAGAAACATCCCGCATCCCCAGTTGTGATAGCCAAAAATGTCTCCAGACCTTGTTAAATGTCCACGGGGAACACAGTCACCTCTGGTTGAGAACTGAGTGTGTTTCAGTTACTTACAACTGAATAACCTCCAGTTGGTTGTTTCCTTTCTCAGAGACTCTGTTGTTTTCAGTCTGTCTCCATTGCCTCTTTTGTGACAGTTGCCCAAGAACTTGCAAGGTGTAAGTTGGATACACCGGAGGACAGGACCCCTGGGGCATGTGAGGCTGTTTGCTGAGCGTCCCACAAGTCCCCGCTGTCTCTATATCCTCCCTCCACACCCTTGTCACCCCGTTTTGTCCCCATATCCATCACATGGCAAAGGAAGGCTGAGTCCTGGGCAGTTATTGGTTCCGAGTGCTGAAATGTTAAGCCTACGTTGTAGTTACATCTTAAGCCGCAGGTATTTCCCTGGGCTCATTTTAAAAAGCCATTCCAGGGCTTCCCTGGTGGCGCAGTGGTTGAGGGTCCGCCTGCCGATGCGGGCGACGCAGGTTTGTGCCCCGGTCCGGGAGGATCCCACATGCCGCGGAGCGGCTGGGCCCGTGAGCCATGGCCGCTGAGCCTGCGCGTCCGGAGCCTGTGCTCCGCAACGGGAGAGGCCACAACAGTGAGAGGCCCGCGTACCGCAAAAAAAAAAAAAAAAAAAAAGCCATTCCAATATTTAAATATAGAAGAGTAACGTATTTTAATAATCATGCCCCGGGGCATAGTTTTTCCTGTTGCGTGAAAAAATAATGGTCGAAGCAGCCCACAGCCGATTGCAAAATTATGCAAAAGTAATGGAAAGAAATCCGAACCCACATGCCTTCTGTCATGCTGGACCACCTTCGCTGCGGTACTGCATTTCCCATTTCGCACACTCCCCAGCCCAGGATAAGGATCATAGAGTCGTTGTTCAAGTCTTTATTTCAGAAGGGCTTCTCTTATTCCACAGGTGGCTTAGGAGGGTGAGCTAGAGAAGGACCTGTCCATTTCTATCCTTAACTTAGGGACCAGCAATGGAATTTACTGGATTGTCTTAAAATTGGGGGAAGATCAAAAGACCAGAAGTTACTTTAGGATGTGGGTTGCAAACTGCAGGGCTTGCAGACTCTAGGCTGGTAAGTTAATGTTGAAGTGGGTGGAGTGGAAATTGCAGTGAACCAGTTAGAAGGGCCATGCCAGGGCTGAAGACTGAAGTGGCTTCTCACGTCTGTGTCGTTGTTGCCATGTGGGAATCCGGCCTGGTGTGGTGAAATCTTATGTGTTTTTGATAGAAGCTGTAAACCTGCATCTTCTTTTGGTCCCTTCTGATTAGCAAATGCTGCAGTAAATTCAGATGGAAAAGAACAGTTCTGAAGTCTGTCTAGCTGTGTCCTGGGGCCCATGAGTTTGTGATTTCTCCCCCACCCCAATCCCCTGAAGGTCAACTCTGCAGGAACCCCGAGAGGAAAGCTTAGCAGGAATTTCCATGTTATCACTCCCCCCACCGTCAGCTTCATTCACCCCCATCCTCCCAGTCCTTGTGGGTCCTTCCTTCCCAGCTGGCCTTTCAGTTTCTTCTACCACCCTAATCATCCCAACCAAGATGAGAATGAGTCCCTTCTCCCCATCATTCAACTAAACTAAGTTGGAACCTTTCCATGGGGACCTTTCAATTTAACCCTAATCACAGCCACACAGAAAACATGCACAAGACAAGAAGCCCAAGTGAAGAAAGCAGGGTATAAAGTTGTATGGATGGAACGATCCCCTGTATGTAAAGATCACAACCAGGAAATTGGGAATGTAAATTGGTGCAGCCACTATGGAATGTCTTCTCAAAAAATTAAAAATAGATCTACCATATGATCTAGCAGTTCCACTTCTGGGCATGTATCTAAAGGAAATGAAAGCACTGTCTCAAAGAGGTATCTGCACCCCCATGTTCACTGCAGCATTATTTACAATTACTAAGATATGGAAACAACCTAAGTGTCCATCTATAGACGAATGCATAAAGAAAATGTGATATATATATGCAATGGAATATTTGTCAGCTATGGAAAAGAAGGAAATCCTACCATTTGCAACTACATGGATGGATCTGGAGGGCATTATGCTAAGTAAGATAAGTCAGATAGAGAAAGATGAATACTCTGTGATCTCATTTGTATGTGAAATCTTAAAATACTGAACTCGGATACAGAGAACAGATTGGTACTTGCCACGGGCTGTGGGGATGTGGACAAAATGGGTAGAAGGGGATAAAAAAGGTACAAATTTCCAGCTATAAGATACATAAGTTCTGGGGATGTAATGTACAGCATGGGGACTGCAGTTAACAATACTGTATTGATGTTCAAAAGTTGCTAAGATAATAAATCTTAAATGTTCTCATGACAAGAAAAAAATTGTAACTATATGAGGTGATGAATTTTAACTAAACTTATTGTGATAATTATTTTGCAATATGCACATATATCAGATCATTATATTGTACACCTTAAACTAATATATTAAATGCCCATTATAATCTCAGTAAAACTGGAAAAAAAATTACGCATAGAAAAAAAACTAGAAGGAAATATGGCAAAATATTGACAGTGGTTAGCTCTGGGTATGGGAATAGAGGTCATTTTTTCCCCCATCAACTTTCTTGTATTTATCAAGTTTTTCATGCTGGAAATGTGCTGTTACTAATTTATAATGGAAAACATTTTTTAAAAGAAATCTTATTTGGAGACTGAGAAACATAAAAAAGAGAGAAAGTTCAATAGTGACATTCAGGGAGCATAGATTCATTGATGGATATCCACAGGTTTATTGAACTTGCCCAATGGTAGGGCAGCTGATCTCAGCTGATCTAAGACAAACCAGGCTTGCCCCCCGCAGCATACATCTTGGACCAGACTGTTGGGAGGGGACTAGAGTTGCAGAGAGGCTGGGCTGGACGTTTCTACCCTGGAATTCTGAGAAGGAGGGGTTGGAACTGGGACACTTCAGAGAGGAGTAATTTCCAGTCCATCATTTAACACAAGGACAGAGCCCTTGACTCAGAGGGTTTTCTTTCCATGAATATTTACAGGCGTGAGAGAATGGAAGTCACAGTGGTAAAAGTGGAAAAATAATAGAGCTTGCTAATGTGAAGTATAGGCGTTGGGTCATGTCCCAGTGGGTGAATTGCAAATGGTTAAGGTTACTTGAATCTTTTGGGCATGAGGCCATTCTGCCCTGAGACAAGTCCATTCATAGCCTTAAATTAAAAACAGGCAGTTTGGTGCACCCAGTTCTTTTAAGTTGGCAGCAAAGGAATTGGAATTCATTCATCAGTTTTGTCCACACATTCGGATTTTCCAGAATGGTTTTCCAAACCACTTAGAATAATGGAGTACGCCCTGAATTGTTTGCCATTGGATCTGAGCATAGCAAAGCACACATCCATTACTCTGGAGCAGGCATCATATTATTGCTCTGATGGTAACCAGGTGCTGAGTTCTTCAGCCCAGTAAAGCCTCGTTCCCAAGGCTTGATGGATACCGCACCTCACAGTCTCTGATTCATACCCTTCTAGAACGTATAATCTTCAGACCACTGACAGGGCACTTTATGCCAGACCCAGTCATAAATTCTTTACATTTAAGAGATGAGGAAGGCATTATTGTTTTTTGCACTTTATAGATGGGGAACTGAAGCACAGAGAGGTTAAGTGACATGCCCAAGGTCACACAGCACATCACTGGTAGAACTGGGATTTTAACCCAGGCAGTTTTCTCTATAGTTCTTAATATTGGGAAGGTTGTTGTTGGCTTACATTACACCCGGAGCCTGACTGATCCACTGCCATAAGCCAGATTCACATTTTGCCTTTTACAGTGCCTGAGGGTGTTTATACACATGTGCAACCCAAGGAAGGTCTTAGGGTTTGTCTGCTGGCACATTACAGAAACATTACTCTAATATTAAAGTATCCTTTAAAACAGACCAATCCTAAAGGCAACCAATGAAGCTAATGGGTGGTTTTTAGCTCAGGGTTAGGAAAAAATATACGGCATGAACTATGATGAACTGAGGTGGAGAGAAAGCCAGAAATCCCACTCCAACATGATTTCATTCTAATAGTCATCATGATTCCATAAAATCCAAAAGTGTTTCGTGCCTACTTGCTTTTTGTACATTTTAATGTAGTGTGAATTGGTGGAATGATGTTAAAGGAAAGAGGATAAAGTTTAGGGAGATACCATTTGTTGAAAAACCTAGTATGTGCCAGGCACAGTGCTTGGCCCCTAAATCCTATGCCATTTAATCCTCTCAACTATCCTTCGAGGGTAGGTGCTGTTACTGGCACCCCCATTTTACTGATAAGGAAACTGAAGCCCAGAGAGGTTTAGTAACTTTCCCAGAGTCACACAGCAAGTAACAGAATAAGTGACAGAAATGACTATTTGTGTGTGTGTATGCATGCATGCACATTTGTGGCAGGGTAAGCCAATAGGTTTTGTGGGCATCCAGTGTCATATACCATTATGCCAAATACATATTAAAAATTAATTACAAGGAAACATTAAACCAAACATTATAATTCATTACAGAATTATAATGTTTCCAAAAATTAACAGTGGTGCTTTCTAGTATTGTCTGTGAGAACTTTTTTTTTATCAAAACACTTCCCATCCCATATGATGTAGCTCAACTTTTAACATCTTTTGACTGATAAAAATAACTAACACAGAGGCTATGAATTCAGTAGTGTTTTAGTTAAATTTGTACTTTATTAATCAACAGCCTTTTCATACAACTGAAAACCACGCACGTTTATGTGACGGGTATCTTGGTCAGCCCGTCCAAAAGTAGTGCTTGGTGCACCTGTGGGTCTTGGGACCATTAAGTGGCACCAAGGGCCCTTCTCCTCTGTTGGGGTCTGTGGCTCCCCAGATTGAGAGCCTGTGGTTTAGGGAATCAAAAACAGGACAGATCAAACATTGTCCCCCAGTGCTCCAGCGCATATGGAGCGGGAAAGTGTGCTACAGTGAGAGGGAAACCGCCACGCTGAAGGTCAGGCGGTTCTCCTAAAACTGTATGAATTTCAAATTCAGAGAAAGTCACTAAAGCTCATTAAACACATTTTAAATCCAAGAATATCATTAAGATAAAACCGTTTGTTCTTTAAGTGACCAAATTAGGCATGATCACAATTAGAGCTAAAGCACTTCCTGGTAATTCCTCATCTCATTTTCCACTTGCCTGTTTGGCTTTATGAACCTTGAGAAAGAAGCTGTTGTTGAAAATGGAATGTTGTTTTCACTAGCCGCAGTGTTTAGAAGAAATATTTAGACTTGCTTTGGTGGCAGGAAGTCCTAGCCTTCCTTTTTTCTGGGCGGGAGGTCTCTGTACATGTGAGCTTCCTGTCAGTTTGCTGGTGATGACTGGAGAGGTTTTCTTTAACTTCCATATCTGTTAATGACCAGGAACCAGAATATAATAAGTAAGAAATCTGCCTGTCTCCTCCTAATCTTTTCTACCAAACAGATGGGGTTATATGTATAAATCCTGAAGGGCAGGGTTTATACCCCGTCCCACCTCTGAAATGAAAAATGCTTCTGAAAACAGACAGGAATCACCTGGTACAAAACTATTAACTCAGTCTTGATTAATGTTATTCTGTGGAAGCATCATTGAAAAGAGCAGCAATACTTGATTGGTTTATTTTTCCAAAATTTTGATTGGGGCTTTTTTTCCCCAAAAGAATAATTGCAGGGTCTAAAGGAACCATTTGAACTCCAGCATTAGAAGAAAAGACAAATCGTAGTGTAGCTCATGAGGTTTGATGGTTGGGAAGTGCATCTTAGCCTTGATTCAAGGGCCAGTGTGCCTGAACTCAGAGCCCCCTACTCACATTTTCAACTCTTTTAAGTAAAAGAGGGGTACTTTGAATGACACTGGTGATCCCATGAGACGCTTTCAAGCCGGAAATAGTCTCCGCAAGGGGAAAATCATTCAGCACTCTGTAGTTTCTCAAACTTTGCCTTTGCTTGCTTTAAATTAATTGTTACAGAAAGAACATTTTGGTCCTAAAATGAGGTCTGCACAGAATAGATCACCAGACCACAAATGAGGGCCAGCTTCAGGAACAAAAATAAAAAAGCTAAGTTGCAGAAGACAGATTCTGTTTAGGAAGCTGTATCTTTAAGTGTGTAAGGTCCTACCCCAGCCATGTAGTCTTAATCCTGTTGTAAATCTGTGACAAAGTAAAGTGTTCTTTACTTTAAATAACTAGCAGCAACCCTGAAAATTTGTGTGGGATTGTAACCCATTTCGCTCTCGTTTAAAATTGCCATTTCAGAGTCACTGTATTAACTTCACCTTCATTATTTTTCAATTGGCTGTGCCTTGGATTTTTCTACCTTCGTCCTCCCCCTGCTCCTTAGACTTGGTATCATATATTTATTTGTTGGTTCACCCATCCATCCATCTATCCACCCATCCATCCATCTGTCCACCCACCCATCCACCCATCCATCCATCCATCCATCCAGAAAACATTTCATTGCTGTGTGCCAGTACATACACCAGCTTTGTGACCTTTCAAGTGGGGACAACTTTGCCCTCCCAGGGCTATGTCTGGGGACGTTTTTGGTTGTCACAACTGAGAGTGACGGGGGTGCTACTGGCCTCCAGTGAGGAGAACCCAAAGATGCTGACAAATACCCACAATGCACAGGACATCCCCCAACAACAGGGAATTATCTGACCCAAATATAATAATGCTGAGGTTGAGAAATTCTGCTGACTCAGAGATAAATAACTGGGTACCTGGCCATATGGAATTTATAGGATTGCAGGAGAAATTGACAGCTAAACAGAAATTGTGCTGACGCTACCGATGAGATCATCGGTGTTCTCCATCATTTCTGCTTTGGAGGGTGGTTCAGCAATGTCATGGATCTATGAGAAGATTCTTTTCTGGACAGTCCAGCAGGAATTGGAATTCGGGGGAAAGAGGTTGGGTGAGCAAAAGCTTTGCAGATGCGGGTTTGGGACATATCATTGCTGGGATGAAGGTTGGAACCTTGAGTGTGGATGAAGACTCTGAGGCAGAGGTAACAGGTTCATACACCTGCGGGTGCCACGTGAGGTGAGGAGAGCAGTGACGAGCAGCAGCTGGTACAGCTCCCTGGGGAGGGTGGGGACCGTGGCAAACTTTAGAGCAGCTGAAATAGGCAGTGGCTCCAGTCAACTGCCTCCATCAGAGAATGCAGGCCCAGTGTGGCCAGATCCTTGTGATTTTTTAAGAAAAGTTAGAAGCCAAGACTTCATATGAAATCTCCGGAGTTTTAAATGTTAACAACTAATTCAATATACATTTAAAAAACCAAAAAACATCAAGCACTGCTCACACCTTTGGGCTGTATCCTATAGAGATTTGACATCTTTTCTCAGGAGTAAATGATTGAAGGCACGTGTTACCCCATATGGTACCTGGAAGACAGTAGGTGCTCAATAAATATCGGCCAAGAGTGAATACTTTACCTAAATCAGGCGATTTCAGCCTTAGCACGATTGACATTGGAGCTGGATTATTCTCTGTTGTGGGGCTGTCCTGTGCACTGCGGGATGTTTATCAGCGTCCCTGGCCTCCACCCATAGATGCCAGTAGCACTCGCTCCACCCCCAGGTGTGCCGACCAAAGTGTTTCCAGACATTGCTAGCGGTGTGCTTGCCCGGCAAGTTACAATTTAACCCAGTGCCATGAGTACTTGGCTATGGTCTGCTGGTAGATCAGTCAACCCCAGGTAGTGAACCCAGAAAGAGCCTGAAAGGCATCCCTAAATCCTCCTGGCCTCCCCAGGACACACACCTGGGTCCCTCTTTCCTGGACGGAGGACATTTTATGGCTCTCTGCTGCTTCCGAAGAGAAGTTTGGCCTTCCAAGGCCCAAGTCACCTCTTTGGTTAATGTTTACAGAAGCACTTTGAGAGACTGAGTATACCTGCAGCTCTGTTCCACAGCTGCTCATACCTGTGTGCACCTGGCCCGCCCACCTGTTGGAGAAGGGCTGGCAGAATAGCCCCTCTGCTCCAGGGACTCCAGTACCTCTCACTCAGGTCTTTGGTGGTATCAGTAATGAAAGCAGAAGCTATTAGCTTTGTTGACGAACAACCAGCCCTTAACGAACTCAGGCAGGTGCTTCCCAAACTTGAGCCTAAGAACCACCCGGAGGGCCCATTAACAAAGACTGCTGGGATGGGACCTCCCTGGTGGCACAGTGGTTAAGAATCCGCCTGCCAGTGCAGGGGACACGGGTTCGAGCCCTGGTCCAGGAAGATTCCACATACTGGGGAGCAACTAAGCCCGTGCACCACAACTACTGAACCTGCGCTCTAGAGCCCGCGAGCCACAACTACTGAGCCCACGCACCACAACCACTGAAGCCCGTGTGCCTAGAGCCCGTGCTCCGCAACAAGAGAAGCCACAGCAATGAGAAGCCCGTGCACCGCAACGAAGAGTAGCCCCCGCTCAGCACAACCAGAGAAAGCCCGCGCACAGCAACGAAGACCCAACGCAGCCAAAAAGTTTTTTTAAAATAAAAAGGACTGCTGGGGCTTCCACAGTGGTCCCCGTCAGCACCAGTGTCTGCGTGGTGGAGGGAGCTCCCAGGAATGGCTGCCACCAGTGTCTGTGTCCCCATGGTGAGCTGCAGTTGCCTTCTGCCTCTCCAGGAGACACTCAAGACCAGCAGGTGAATGGAAGAGTCCTTATGTTGCAGTATGCTGCACTGCACGGGCTTTCAGCATCCTCTTCATACAGTAGCTTGGGGAAAAAAATGCCAGAATTCAATTGCCATCAGATTTCAATATGAAAAAAAAGGACTTATCGGCAGAAAATAATGGAAAGGATTTGGTTAACCCTTTTATCTCTGAACATTGAATGAGATAAATTTCCAGCCGCTATTCTCTATTTTTATTCGTGGGCCAATGTTCTATATAAATAATTAGGATGTAACCATTTAATACTCAAAAGAGTTTAAATATGTCTGCAACCATCAACCTCAGTATGTCACTACAATATACATTCTGCATATGTTAAAAAAAAAAAAAAAAAAAGAGAGGGCTGCTGGGCCCAGAGTTTCTGACTCAGCAGGTCTGGGCAGCGGGGGTCCGAGAATGTGCATTTCTTACAGGTTCCCAGTTGCTGTTGCTGCTGCCAGCCTGGGGGCCACATTTTGAGGACCACTCATCTGGGCTCCAGTCAAGATCCCAGCTCCCCGTCTCCACCTGGCTTCTACCTGCAGTGGAGAAAGCAAAGCCTGGGAGGCTGGGAGGATTTAGGGATGCCTGTCCGGCTCTCTCTGGGTTCTCTATCTGGGCTGACTGATCCACCAGCAGACGATAGCCAAGTATCATGGCATTGAGTTAAATTGTAACTTGCCATGCAGTATTTCCCTGGTTCAATAAAGTGAATTCATATACCTACCAGCTCCTTCGTTTTTTAATTATTTTTCTCATCCCCTTGATAATGTAGCATATTTGGATGGGTCTCCCGGTCATTAGAGTGAATTAGTGAAATCCCTCTTTATAGGTTTTTGTTTGTTTGAGCTTAACAGAGGGGGTTTAAATCACTGGGTGTCTGAAATGCCTTCTCCAGAGAGTGCTTGGGTAATACTTCATTATAAGCGGGCTTAGCTGCTGAGACACATTATAGATTTTAGGACAATTTGCTTCTCTGCTGATGAAGAAGCTGTGACATTTTGGCGGCTCTGATGCAGAACTGTCTGTCAGAAAGGAAAGCCTCATATTTCTGTTCGGTTCTAAATAATTTAGCTTCATGTGCCTGAGTGCTGGTGAGAATCTGGGGCAGGGAGCAACCACAGTGGGGTCTTCAGGCTGGGAGGTAGCTGCTTGTGACCAACTCAACCTGGTTTGCCTTTGAGAATCTGATAAGAACTGTAGACGTGGGGAAAAATACATATGTAACGACATTTTGCACACAGGGTCAGAGGCTTTGACCCCCTAAACCATCACTTGAACCAGGTTTCGATTCTCTGCAGTAGAAGGGCACTCACAAAATGAGACACTTAGACCACTGTCCACTGGTGAGTTCTCAGTATCCCCGTATTCCTTCTCTCCACCCCGTATTCCTCTACAGCAAACCCCCAGTACCATCTCTACCAGGTATGTCCACTCCAGGCTGTTTCAGGGCATTCCAGGTAACCCTGGAGTTGTTCTAATCCACACAGGAATGTTTAGAGATTGCAAGAGTTTTTACTTTTGCTTTGATGATATTTATGTTTTAAAGGAGGCTGCCAGGTAAAGGTAGATCTAGCCAAAGGAGTGTATTGCTAATGGTGGAATTACAGGTAGTTCTATAGGTCACCAAGGAGAAGAGATGCCATTTAGCCTTCATGAAATCTAGGACACTTTTTTTTTGGCGGGGGTGGGGTGGGGGAGGGGGGATAAGTATTAGTAGATAAGGGAATAAAGGTCATCAGTTACCTAGCCTCTCTGCTTACCAGTAAGCCCGATTAGTTCCTTTTCCATTCATATCTCCCACAGGCAACACTATATGTTATATCCTTTATAATCAATGGAAACTTCTAGAAAGTCATCCACCTCCTTAGTCCTGTCTGGGAAAGTAAAATGTTATGTTTTCCATAAATACAAGATGAACAAAGCATTTCAAGCCTGTCCCTGAATTGGATATATCATCTTAAAGCGAGTTTGTTGCTTTTAGAAACCGTGATCTCTATGGCCCTACAACAAGGCAATTTTCAAATAAGGCAGGTCCTGGCATCTGGGAAGACTAGCTGTTTCCTTTGTTGCCAGGGAAATCATTTCAAAATGGGAAAAACCCTGAATCCCAGCCCCCAACAATCTCCAAAACAATACACATTCTTTAAAATAAAAAATCCAAACAATGAAACGACAGACAACACAAAGCCCAATACATTACTGTACATTAGGAAGGTTTTTTTCCCAGCTGAAGGGATGAAAGGGCATCATAATTTTGTTTTCAAATGTGCTTAGGAAGCTGTTATTAAAACGGAATTAAACCCGAGTCCCAGGGCAGCAGCTCTGTGACTACTGGGAGATAATCTTGATAATGCGATTAGCCCCTGCTTGAAAGGGGCTGGGAGGGAAAGAGAAAGACAGACGCGGAAGCTGGAGCTTTACCGAGCCACCAGCAACTGCCCGTGTTCTGAACACAGATACGGCCTTCTCCCTACGATTGTGCAACGGACCCCGCCATCGGGAGAGGTTAGGGGCCTTAAAGGTAAGATGAATAATAGCGGCCCGCTATGTGCCGGGCAGTGTGCCAAACGCTTCACATGAGATTCCTCATTTCTGCCCTGTAGGCAGACACTATTAAAGCCACACACTGCGCCCCATTTTCAGATGGGAAGACTGAGGGGCAGTTAGTTCCCTGAAGTAACGACAGCTGACGAGCGGCAGAGCTAGGGTTCCAGCCCAGGTCGGCCAACTGCAGGGCCCTGCTCTTTACAGCTACAGCTGGGGTGGTTAGGCAGTGCCATGCAGTTGACTCGGATCTGTTGGAAGGCTTGTATGTAATAGCAGTCCCCACCCCGACCCCGCAACCTAAGAGCCAGGCGGCTGTGATCTCGGCTTAAATGCTTGCCCGTGAGGCACAGTCTGTGGCCGTGCAGGTAGGATGCGCCTTGTGTATGCTGTACTTTGCCTTTTGCTTCTGTATCAATCCAGAACGCAGAGTCCTCTCCGTACCTTGGCCTAATGGCCCATTGAATGGCAGGCTGGCGGCAGGTGCATCCTCCAGGTACCAGGGCCACCTGAAGTCACAGAATAACGTCGTGGGTTAGAGGCCCGAGGAAAGAGGGAAATAAGTGTTCGCAGAGTGCTGACTCTGTGCTAAGCCCTGTCGCGAGCCTCTTATCTCACAGAGCTCATTTAAATGCCGTGGAAATTCTACGAGGGAAATGATGCCGTTCTCCCCAGTTGTGGATGGGGAAACTGAGGCACTGAGAAGCTGAGTGATTCTTGAGCCAATGGGAAGGGATGATTCTAAACTCAAAAGGTCAGAGGCAGTGAGTAAAGGATGCGAGGATGGGTCTTGTCTCTGATGATTCCATCCGGAAGGTCTCTCTAACCCTCCGTGCATTGTCTGCTGAGGCCTCTGGACCTTTGACCAATTGAACATTGCTATGGTTAAGAACAGGGGCTGGCAAACTTTTTCTGTAAAGGTCCAGATAGGAAATATTTTAGGTTTTATGGGCTGTGTGATGTCTATTGCAACTCTGCAACTCTGTCACTGTAACAGGAAAGCAGCCGTAGGTGATCTGTAAATGAATGGGTTTGGCTGTGTTCCAATAAAACTTTATTTACAAAAGCAGGTGGTGAGCCGGGGTTTGCTGACTCCATAAAGGGCCTGGCTTCTGAACTCGAAAGGCCTGGGGTGGAATCACAGCTTCACCATCTACCGGCTGTGCGATCCTGAGGAATGTTCTTTACCTCCGTGGGCCCTAGTTTCTTCATTCATAAAAGGGCTCTGTGATCTTACCCGCCCCATAGGGTTCTATGGGGTGTCTTTGTGTGCCCTGGGTCAGGAAGGAGAGAAGAGAAGGCTCCCGGGGAGAGGTCAGCTGCATCTACTTCATTATCCCGTCCCCACAGGGGACAGGCTTTAGCAGAGGTTATACCGGACGGACTGGACAGCAGCCACTTCCTTGGGAGCGATTGCCCTGTTACAGGTATCTGTGTGGGCCCAAGTCCAAAGAGACTTCTGGGGCCATCTGCAGCATCAGATCAATGGGCTGCTGAGAGCAGGCCAGGCGGTTTGCTTGTTGTTCAGCCTTAGGGAGTGAAGCTTCTGAAGCTTGTGACTGTCTGAGCGTGTCCAGGTCGGCACGGGTGTCGTCTTCAGGCCCAGACGTTAGGTGTTAGCACACCAGGTCCCAGGTACCATTTGTAGCAGCTCTTCCCTCAAAAACGTATTTTAGGTCTTAAAATGTCTGTGTGTGTCAGTTTCTGTTTTTCTTAATGTGATTATCTTACCAATACTGACCAATCTTTTTCGGTCAGATACTTTTACTGGGTTCTGTGTGTGTGTGTATGTGTGTGTATGAGTGTGCATGTTTGTGCGTGTGTGTACATGTGTGCATGTGTGAGTATAAGTGCGGATGTGTTTGGGAAGTGGAGGAAATAGTTTACTCTCTTTCCCTTTCCCTTTAACTTTCCATGATTTTCCTAAAGATGGTACTATTTATTCATCACCTACTACGTGCCAGGTGCTTTTCACTCATTATTGCCAATACTTATATATTTTGTAAAAAGTACTTGTTAGGCCTTCTTATTCCTATTTGCAAATGATGAAACCAAGTCTGAGAGAGGAAGGGAACTTGACTGTCCAAGGCATCCCGACAAGACATGGGAAAGTTAAGGCCAAGCTCAGGCCTACTTAGCACAGAAGCACATTCTTTCTTTCTTGATCGCCAATCTGTCACCTCCCCCTTTAACCAGTCCCCTGCAAAGCCAGTGTTCAGGGTTGTTTTGCCAATATATATTTTCAAATAGAGTTTGATATTCCCTCTCAAAAAAAAGGATACCAACATATTTTATATCCTTCTTCTTAAAAGGAAATTAGCTATGGGACTTCCCTGGTGGCACAGCAGTTAAGAATCTGCTTGCCAATGCAGGGGACATGGGTTCGAGCCCTGGACTGGGAAGATCCTGCATGCCGTGGAGCAACTAAGCCCGTGCGCCACAACTACTGAGCCTGCGCTCTAGAGCCTGCGATCCACAACTACTGAAGCCCGCGCACCTAGAGCCCATGCTCCACAACAAGAAAAGGCACCACAGTGAGAAGCCTGCGCACCGCAATGAAGAGTAGACCCCACTCTCTGCAACTGGAGAAAGCCCGCGCACAGCTACAAAGACCCAACGCAGCCAAAAAATAAATAAAAAGAAAGAAAATTAGTTGCATGCATCAGGATGGCTATTATTTAAAAAAAAAAAAGAAGATAACAACTGTTGATGAAGATGTGGAGAAATGGGACTCTTACGCACTGTAGGTGGGATTGTAAAATGGTGCAGTCTCTATGGAAAACAGAACGGCAGTTCCTTAAATTAAAAGTAGAACTGTCATATGATCCAGCAATTCCTCTGCTCAGTATATACCCCAAATAATTGAAAGCATGGTCCCAAAGAGATATTTGTACACCCATGTTCATAGCAGAATTATTCACAATAACCAAAAAGTAGAAGCAAATCAGTTATCCACTGATGAATGAATGGTATCTACCTGCAATGGAATATTATGCAGCCCTCAAAAGGAAGAACTTCTCACACATGCTACAACATGGATGAACCGTGAGAACTTTATGCTCAGTGAAAGAGCCAGTTGCAAAAAGACAAATCCTGTATGATTCTACTTATATGAAGCACTTAGAGTAGTCAAATTCATACAGACAGCAGAATGGTAGTTGCTAGGAGCAACTATTTTGACATCAATTTGACCAGTATTTGCTTTAGTGAAAGAAAACCTCAGTGATTCCTCCCCCTATTTATGCGTTGGCATCCTCTGGTAATCTTGTTATGAATCGATCACTATGACTAATACAAGGCAGATTCCCACCCCCACCCAGATTTCCTTTGGCAGTGAGGCCCAGGAATCTGTATTTCTATTAAGCTCTTTGGTAATTCTGATTCCCAGTGTTTGAGAACCAACAACACAAACAATTCCTCCTCCCAGAAGCAAGGCTGGCTCTGTATCCTCAGTGAGGCATTTGGAGCTGCCTGTGTGTCCGTTTCTACCCCTGCCCCTGCAAAGGTGGTTCTCTCCGTACAGACACTATAACCAGAGGCTATGACTAGCCTCATCCTTTATCACACCAACAGCATCTCCTGTGAAAAGGACAACAGGGTGTTCAAACGAGCACCTGAGCAGACTAAGCAGACCTCTCTCTGTTATATTCTAGCAATCTCCAAATATATCCAGTGGTTGCCTTTTAAAAAAAAAAAAAAAAGATTGCATTGGAAATGTATTACCACTGTCTGCTATGCAGCCTCTTCATCCCATGGAATAGTTTGGCATCAGTAGAATGACATTTATCAACTCTGCTGCTAAGTGATTAATGGATAGGTTATGCGATGGCTTCATTTCCCATCAAAATCAATTATTGAAGTGCTATACACTTATATATCCTGTCGAGAAGCCTGATGTCACAAGAGTCAACCTTTGGGCACTTGTTAGGGTTGAGAATGAGACGGGGAGACGGAATGGTGGTTTAGGACACAGGCACTGCGGGCCTGGAATCAAAGCCGGTTCTGCTCGCTCAAGAAACTTGCTCTGGGTCATGGTTTCCCTTGTATGAGATACAGCAGAGGTGAAGATCGCCCTTACCTCCCAAGGATTTAACCAGAAGAGGCCCATAGAGCATGTGGCCCGGTACTGGCCCGTTGTCAAGAGCTGAGTCCTCGTCAAACATCACCATCATAGCTCTTTGTGTCCTTGTTTTGTCAGCACACAGACACTCCGTTTGGGTAAAAACCAACTCCTCACTTCCCACCAGTGGGATCCAAAGATTTCATCTTCCTTCGGCAATTTGGAAGCTGCACGAAGGAGAAAAGGTTTGCAGAGGGAGAAACCTAGAGCATCAGAACTTGGAGAGTGGCACATAACTAAGATATTATATTAGTTTTCTAGGGCTGCCATAACAAATTACCACAAACTGGGTGGCTTAAAACACCAGACATTTATTCTCTCATCGTTCTGGAAGCCAAAAGTACAAAATTTAGGTTTCAGCATGGCCACGCTCCCGCGAAAGCTCTAGTGGAGGATCCTTCCGGGCTTCTGCCAGCTGCTGGTGGCTCCTGGCGTTCCTTGGCTTATGGGAGCATCGCTCCAGTGTCTGTTTCCAGCAAATGTCTGTTTGTTCATCCTCACGTGCCCTTCTCCCTGTGTCTCTCAGCCTCTCCTCTTCTTACTGGGACGCCAGTCATTGGATTTAAGGCAGAGTAAATCCAAGATTTCATCTCTAGATTCTTAACTAATTACATCTACAAATAAGGTTCCAAATGAGGTTCCCATTCTGAGCTTCTAGGTAGACTTGAATTTGATGGGGGAGACACCTTTCAACCTACTACAGATATTAACTGCATTGCCAGCCCTGATATCCACATGACAGTTGAGGAATATTGCAGTAAGAGGAACACTTGCTTTCTCCGGAGCTGAAACATTCAGCCTCCTCAGAGCACTTGTTCTGCGGCTTCTCTTGGAGAATGGTTTGAATTGCCCTAATGAGGAGACTTGAAGGTGAGTCTATGTTGGGGACCTATTTAGCCCATGGTCGGTTGGCCCCCAACTCTCTCAGCGCACAGAAGCTGAGGAAATTGTTGTTTTAGCAAGAACATTAGTGGATTGTGCTATTCTCTTAACCTTGTACGTCTGATGATGCGTTTGAGGGTCTGAATTAATCAGGGACACTGAATAAATTGTGCTTTTCCAGTCAGGCTGGCTGTGTTTTATCTGAACCAAACATCTGACTTTCACCCCAGGCAGATTTCTCTTCAGGTTGTAACGATTCTGGAACAAACAGAGAAAATAGGAAGGGGCCTCTCTCTGTGGGAACCACGATGGCGCCTGTATGGAAGGAATCCCACTGAAAATCTTCAAAACAGTGTCCTTACGTGGATCCAGATAATTGCTATCTGAAGTCCTGCTTCCCTGTTCCCTGTAGATGAGTCCTCAAAATTAAAAAAAAAAAAGAAAGAAAGAAAGAAAGAAAAGGAAAAGGAATGAAAATAGATTTCATTTTCAGATTAGATACCATTCTATACAACTCTTGGTGATCAAATTGTTCCTTGGAGCCAAACCAGAAAAAAACCCTGATGCTCCACACTTAACACCTCCAAAACTATCTTCATCTTCCTTTTGAAAATCAAAACCCTTTAAGCCCCAGGGCAGGAATGAACTCTGACCTGACTGACGCTCAGATAGGAAGATAACTAGGGAAAAAAAACTCCGCAGATTCTGATGTCGCTCTAAAATGCTGTGATTTTATGGCTCCAGAGAGACATTTCTGCACCTCTACAGAAATTTCTTTAGTCAAAAAGAAGGAAATGGGGGGGGGGGGCGGGGGCGGGGGCGGGGGTAGGGAATCAAAGTCTCCAAGAAACTCAGAACTTTGACTGTAATTTCCTTTCTTGCAAGTAGAAGGATCGTGAATAAAAACTCTTGAGTACGTCTCATTAGCTCTGGTCCGTGGGAGCCTGACTCCTGCTTCAGAAGCTGCCCAGATGTCTCTGGGTGGGTCCATCAGCGGCCCGGTGGCCGTCCTCTGTCCCAGCTATCTGCCAAGTGATGGGTCCCCCTTCCAGCCTCATATGATACAACCTCTTTGATGTTCGCAGCCCTCTGGCTCCTAACTCAGCATTTTTTTTTTTTTTTTTTTTTTTTTGGCGGTACGCGGGCCTCTCACTGTTGTGGCCGCTCTGGTTGCGGAGCACAGGCTCCGGACGCGCAGGCTCAGCGGCCATGGCTCACGGGCCCAGCCGCTCCGCGGCATGTGGGATCTTCCTGGACCGGGGCACGAACCCGCGTCCCCTGCATCGGCAGGCGGACTCTCAACCACTACGCCACCAGGGGAGCCCCTAACTCAGCATTTTTAAAAGAAAGTCAGTTAGACATATATCCTTTTCTTCCATATTCTTTTCCATTATGGTTTATCACAGGATTTTGCAATATAGTTCCCCGTGTAAAAGAACGTATATATATGTATAACTGAATCTCTTTGCTGTACAGCAGAAATTAACACAATATGGTTAATCAACTATACTTCAATAAAATATTTAACAATAAATAAAAATAGAAAGACAAGACAAAAAAATAAAAAGAAAGGCAGTTTCTCATCCTTTCACTGCTCTTGTGAAATCTAGAGCTCTGGAAATCCTAGGCATGCCTTCAGAGGAGACCCCCTCGTCCGCCCGGCCAGCCCTGCCTACAGCCCTCAGGCCCCGTTTTGCCTCCCTGTCTTGAATCAGCAGGAGGGGGCACAGGAGGGCACCAAGCTGGTGGCTGTGGGCAGGGAGGTGGCAGGGGCTCTGCTGTGGTGCTGCCAACCTCAGGCCATACAAGACATCTGTCTGTGGCTTAGACTCAGAGACCACCGTCAACTGAACCAAGAAGGTCCCCGGAGAGTCTAGGGGGCCACTTAGTCCCTCTCTTCCTTTTGTCTCACAAGGCTCTTTGGTCACATGCACTCAAAGTGATGTTCTCACGTGACTCCTCGAGGACTCGTGAGAAGAGGCAGGGGGAGGATTTTTGGCCCCGTATCTCAGAAGAGGAGGCGGAGGTGAAGCCTCACCGTGACCTGCAAAGGTCTCCTAGGCCTCAGTGCAGAGCTCTTTGCACAAGCCAGTGGACTCGAGAGGGTGGCCCGTGTCGTGTTCCCTCCCCAGAGCATGCCTGAGTGAGGAGCGTGGTCCCTGCCTGCCTTCCTGTTTCCCCTCCCTTACCCGCTCGTCTCTTTGTGAAGCAGGAGGTGTTGCCTCCTTCCTTCCTCGCAGGATGTTGATGTCGGCACCCCAGTGTTCATTGCAGCTCTATTTACAACAGCCAGGTCATGGAAGCAACCTAAATGCCCATCGACAGACGAATGGATAAAGAAGATGTGGTACATATATAGAGTGGAATATTACTCAGCCGTAAAAAGGAACGAAATTGGGTCATTTGTTGAGGCATGGAGGGATCTAGAGACTGTCATACAGAGTGAAGTAAGTCAGAAAGAGAAAAACAAATATCGTATATTAACGCATATATGTGGAACCTAGAAAAATAGCACAGACGAACCGGTTTGCAGGGCAGAAATTGAGACACAGATGTAGAGGACAAACATAGAGACACTAAGGGGGGAAAGCAGCCGGGGGGAGGGGTGGTGGTGTGACGAATTGTGCGATCGGGATTGACACGTATACACTGATGTGTATAAAATGGATGACTAATAAGAACCTGCTGTATAAAAAAAAAAGAAAAAACCTATTTATTAAGTTTATAGACATGTGTGCAATTTAAAAAAAAACACACTACTGTTACCTTGAAAAAGAAATTTTTAATTTAAAAATAAATAAATGAATAAATGAATGAAATCTGTCAGCAGCCACTTCCCCACGTCCAGGTAAGGGGAGAGCCTGCCTCAGGAACTCAGGCTGCGACTGCGCTCTCCCCTCTGCGACGGGCATCTAAGAGCTCTTACTTTTGAAAAAAATAAAAAACAGAATAGGTGCGTGCTAATGGCATGGAGCTGGCTGCCGCTCATGCTGCTTGACGTCAATTTGTAACTGTAATCGCTTAGGTATTTAAAAGGAGTTGGGGTTTGGAATTCTCTTCTCCTGGAGCAGCACGCAGAATCGAAGGCGTGCAGAGACCCTGGAGACCCCCTCAGACAGAGAACATTTATCATGGACTTGGACAGAGGGGGATTTTCAAAGATTTATGTCATTCATCAGTATCTTTTAACCCATTGTGGTCAAGGAGCCTCTCCCATTGCTTAGGAATGAAGGGACATTGTTAAGATATTTATAATAAGGCGGGGGGACCCTCACTGAAGGCAAGGAGCCCAGTCTGGGGTGTATCCACCCCCTCCCTTCCCCCAACTTGGGAAGCCCTTACTCCCTTCTCTGGGAGGACAGACTTGGTTTGCATCTTCAGTCTGTTTGGAATCTCTCAAGGGTTCTTGGTTCTGCAGGTATTTGAGTGGCCACGGAGGAGGAGCAGACCAGGCTCAGAACTCAAGCCCAGGATGTTACTGACGTTTGCATGTTGGAAGCAGACGTGGGCATGGAGTTAGGAGTGTGGAAGGTTCTCGGGGAGCAGCATGTGTGAAAGGCGAGGGGAGGGAGAGCAGTGGTGGTGGTGAGGGCTTCTGTGGAGCCCTGACAAAGCTGGGGAGCCCAAAGGGAGGTCCAGAGCAGAGCGCCTGTTAGAGGAATTGTCTTCTGGGTGGCGGCACCAGCCCTTGGACTCTCCCTCCTCGCTCTATCCCTGGCCGGGGCCGCCCTGAGAAGACGGGACCTTGGCTTAAACCCTGAGGCTGAGTTCTCTCCTCTTTTTGCCCCTTCCTACCTATGATCCAGTGGTTCTCAGCCAGAGGAAATTTCCCCCCTGGAGGACATTTGGCAGTGTCTTCAAACATTTTTGGTTGTGATAACTGGGCCAACTGCTGTTAGCATCTAGCGAGTAGAGGTCAGGGGTGCTGCCAGGCATCCTACCTGAACAAGACAGTCCCTCCATAACAAAGACCTCTCTGGTCCCAAATGTCCACAGTACTAAGGCTGAGAAACCCTGCTCTAATCCAACCCTTTTGATTTTCAAATAATAGAATGGAGGCTCCAAGAACCTGGCCTTCCACACTCAAACCTCTCCTAGCTGAAACCATCTTTTGTGCCTTTGTTTTGAAGCAGTTTGGTGCGATGAGAATTTGTCAATGGCCGACCAACTTTCCTTGGGTACCACCTACAGGTGACCGTGGAGTAGAGATCTGTCCTCAAGGAGATTACTGCAGACTTGAGGATTCATCCAGGTATTCTTAGAAAGAAAATAGCCATGTAAGATGCCATCTCTTGCAGGAGAGCAAAGTGGTGGCCCCCTAGCTGGTCTGGTCTACAGAGGTGTTTTATTTGGCCAGCGAGTTTTCTTTTTTCTTTCTTTTTTTAAAAATTCAAATGCTTTGGGCTTCCCTGGTGGCGCAGTGGTTGAGAGTCCGCCTGCCGATGCAGGGGACGTGGGTTCGTGCCCCGGTCCGGGAAGATCCCACGTGCCACGGAGCGGCTGGGCCCGTGAGCCATGGCCGCTGGGCCTGTGCGTCCGGAGCCTGTGCTCCGCAACGGGAGAGGCCACAACAGTGAGAGGCCCGCGTATGGCAAAAAAAAAAAAATAATTCAAATGCTTTAATCTTTCTAGTATGCTACAAGTCCTCCCAGGATAGTTCAACTTTACCAGCCGTATGTGTGCATGTCCAGCCCCTGAAGGCCATTGTGTTTGTGACCTCCTAGTCTAAGACAGTGGTTCTCAAACCTCAGAATCACCTGGAAGCCTGTTGAAACAGATTACTGACCCCCTTGCATTTCTAAGACACACTTCGAGAACCACTGGTCTGAAGGAAAGATTCTCAGGTGATAGTGAACATCAGAGTCACCTGGCCAGCTGGCTAAACCCCCAGATGCCATGACCCTATGCTCCCAGATTCCGATTCCATAGATCCGGGGAGGGGCCAGGGCATCCTCGCTTTCAGCGAGCCCTGCAGGTGGTTCTGATGCACACCAGGGGGTTGAGAATCATTCCTCTGAGGGTCAAATGACGGGTGTAGACCGCTGCTTCTCAAATGTTTCATGTGCGTGTAAATCACCCAAGGCTCTTGTTACAATGCTGATGCTGATTTAAGTAGACCTGGGCATAGCACCTCATCAATTCCCAGGCGATGCCCATGCTGCTGGCCCGGGGACATACTTTGAATATCAAGGGGTAGACCAGTGGTTCTCAACCAGGAGAGACTTTACCCATCAGCAGACATTTGGCCATGTCTGGAGACATTTTTGGTTGTCACAGCTGGGGTTAGCGTACCACTGGCATCTAGTGGGCAGAGGCCAAGGAGGCTGCTAAACATCCCACGGTGCACAGCACGGCCCCACAACAAGGAATGATCCAGCCCCAAATATCAATAGCGCTGAAGTTGGTAAACCCTGGGTAGACAGAGGCATTGAGAGGTTAGTGAAACACTGATAAATGGGCCACGTGGTCAGCAAAGGCTTTCTGGAGGAGGGAATACTTAAATTAGTCCTCCTGTCCAATTTTAGGTTTCTTTCAGGGACAATAGGGCTGATGTGGAATCATGAGATTTCAACCCCCTTCCTGTCCCTCTTTCCTATTTTATTCTTTCTCCATAGCACATGCTGCTATCTAATATATATTTTTGCCTTACATGTATCTTACTTATAATCTGCTTCCTCTACTAGAATGTAAATAAACTTCAGAAGGACAGTCACTTCTGTTTGGTTCATTTCCTTATCCACAGCTCCTAGAACAGAGCCTGGCACATAGTAGGTGCTCAATAAGTAGCTATTCAATGAATGAGTGGATACAGAAAGGAAGTGGGTGTTGGGCTGTAGGCCTGGGGAATGGCAGACATTTATGTCATCATTCTTTCACTCACACATGTATTAAAGACTTGCTTTGCACCAGCTCCCTGGACACACACTCTTGATTTGCTCACGTCAGGCTATGAAATATACCCACCCTCTACTTTTCTTACCTTTCAGACATTCAGAGACGGGCAGTAGGGTTTTCCCTAATGGACAAACAACCCATCCCTTTTTTTTTTTAAGATGTTGGAGGTAGGAATTTATTAATTAATTAATTTATTTTTGCTGTGTTGGGTCTTCGTTTCTGTGCGCGGGCTCTCTCTAGTTGTGGCAAGCGGGGGCCGCTCTTCATCGCAGTGCGTGGGCCTCTCACTATCGCGGCCTCTCTTGTTGCGGAGCACAGGCTCCAGACGCACAGGCTCAGTAGTTGTGGCTCACGGGCCTAGTTGCTCCGCGGCATGTGGGATGCTCCCAGACCAGGGCTCGAACCCTTGTCCCCTGCATTAGCAGGCAGATTCTCAACCACTGTGCCACCAGGGAAGCCCCATCCCTTTTTTTTTTTTAAAGGACTGTTCAAAATATCCTAATTCATGATGCTTGGGAAGGAATCTAAAAGTAAAAAATGAAAAACTCCTTTTTAACTCACTCCTTTCTTTACTTTTTCCTTTTCAAACTCATTTCCATCCAGAAAGTTCTTGCCCTGTATTTTCTGAAAATTGGAAAACCAGACCCTTCATTTGTGTGTCTGCCTTTGCCAGGGAGTGAGCTGAAGGGCATGGATTCAAAGGAGCTCTTTGCAGAACCTTCTATTTTCCCATTAGCCTGAGTGTTTGAGCACCTTTATGTTACTCTCTTCAGAGAGGAGAGTATTACAAAAACATTTTCTAATTATTGTTGGCCTTTGGAGCTTCTGCAGCCTAGAAATGAACATCCTTGCCTGAGCATTTTGTCCTTTTTGTCTCTGGAGAGACATGTCATCCCCACGGCGTTATTTATGAAGCCGGAACTGGCAGAATTTGTCTAATTTGACGTGTGTGACATCAGAGAGGTCAAGACCACAATGAGAAGAACAGCTCTGAGTTCATTTGCATTCCCTCGCCAGCTCGGGCACAAAAGCCCAGCCCCCCGCCAGAGCCTTCACTGCGTGGTTTCCTTGTTTCTGTTCCTTTCCTCCAAATTGACAAGTAGATTATGAAAAAAAGGTCAGTTTTTCTCTCCAGTATCCTCTGTGCAGTATTCCCAGCCAGGCTGTTAATGTGGACTGGTCTTTGTCGCATGGAGAGAAGGAAGAGCTTTTGAACATGGCTGGGCCCAGCCCTCCCTTTCAACAGGTTGTTTCCATAGCTGTGTTTCTCTTTCTGAAGAGTTTCAGCTGAGGGCCTTTATAAAAGCTCAGTCGTCTTAGATCCCGCCCAAAGAATCACTTCTCCACCCACTCTGGCTGCATCTAGCGTATCACCTGTATCCAGGCGCTTTGGTGTAGATGACGGAGTTGCCCTCTGGCAAATTTAAGCAGACAAAGGCAGTCCGGAGCTCACAGAATCTCCAGGAGGTCAGACAACTGGGCTCAGGACAGCCACAAAGCAGGAGCATAGGAGGTGCTCTGCCCAGAACTTGTCACAGAATTGCTTTGTGAAAACACAAAGCAATTGTCTGTCTGCCTTTGTATCATCATGTTTGTATGATTGCTTAGTCAGTGTTGTTTGTTTGGCATATCTTAAAACTATAAATGCTATCGTACTGTAAAAAAAAAAAAAAAAAAAAAAGTGGTGCTGCCACCCCTGGGCACAAGTGCAGCTCTGATGCCGGACGCCAAGCAGCACCTCTAAGCTGCTGTCACAGCCGCGTCTCCAGGAACCGGATGGGGTGGCCGCGTCCTTGCCTGAGATCTGCCCGGTACCCATCTCTCCTGGCCACACGCTTCTACCTCGAGTCCAGCTTGGGCATATAGTCTGATTGTTGGAGCCCAGGCCACATGTGAAGGAGGCTGAGAAAGAAAGTTTCTTGTTTGTAATTTGAAAAGATGTGGGCTCAGAAGGCAGGGAACTCTCAAACCATGGAAATGGTGTACAGAGTTCAAGGTGACCCAAAGGAATGACGGATGCTCAACAGCCTGGGTGACGCCTTTCCTTGATTTTTTTTTTTTTTTTTTTTTTTTGCATCACTGTGAGCTAGAGGTTTCAGGGTACAAGAGAGGGAGACCCGTCACAGGATTTTCACTGTCTCTTACTTCCTGTCAAAGGCAGTAGTAAGCGAAGCTGCCCTGAAACCTCCCAGCCCTACTATCAGTCGTGGCGAAAGGTGGGCTCTGCAAGGGGTTGGCCGGTGCTGGACCCCAGATCCATGATACCACCCCCAGAAGAGCTCCTTGGACACCCCAGGTGACGGTTTCAGGGTGTCCAGGTGCTCTGACCGTCTTCCTTCCTTCCCAGAAGCAGCAGTCGCAAGCTTGTGATCATTTCATTATTTTGGATTAGAGACTGGTAGTGGATTGAATAAAGGCACTCACGATGGGAAAGCAGCTTGATTAAAGAGTACCCGAAATCTTGAATGTTAGAGAGCAAGGGCCTTTCCGGATCATCAGGGCCGGTAGGGGAAGGAGCTGGAGAAGAAAGGCAGGTGAAGAGATGCTGTTTCATCCATCGCGTATCGTGGCGCCTCAAGGATGCGGGCTGAAGAAATGGAGGCAAGGAGATGCCAGAGTGTCTGTAAATGAAAACTCACCGGCAACAGGTGCAGGTCCACGTCTTCTTCATACAAAACCTTTCCTGGATTCTTGGTGCCAGTACACTCCTCCCCAGCTCCTCCTTGAGTTTCCTCTTCCCAGGCTGAGGAATAGCAGTGCCTTTAGTATTCAGAATCTTTTCAAAAGGCCCTAATGGGTCATTGAGTCCAGGGTTTCCCTACTGTGGTCCTTAGTCCTCCCATATCTGATTCACCGCTGGACCTTGATTCGAATGCATATTTCTAGGCCCCGCCCCCAGACCTACTGCATCCAACTTTCTTGGGTGATGCCTGGGGATGTGAGTTTCAACAGTCCCCTCAGGTCACTCTCGTGCACATTGAAGTTCTAGATCTAATCTGTATTCCTTACCTTATGGATGGGGAAACGGAGGCCCAGAGAGGGGCAGAGGCTTTGCTCAAAGATGGACAGGTGGTCACCAGCAGAGCTGAGCCTAGAATTTTCCGATTCATAGCTCCAGGCCTTATGTCACTGACCCTGACCTTTCAGCAGATCTTTTTGCATCTACATGGGGAGGTATTGAAGGTGAACAGTAGAACTAGAAGTGAACCCCGTTTTATGCTAAGGAGATCTTGCCTGCAAAGTTGTAAAATGCATTCTCTCTTAAATGCAGCTGTGGTCACCAAAATGACCATCAGCCAGCTGGGTACGGATTTGTTAAGTTTAATGGATTCATTGATGAAATCAAGGTTCACCCTGGACTCGGATGGAGGGGCCCTTTGTACTTGCCAGGTTGGTGCTTGGTGGCTTACATACACCTCTCCTCTCCTTTGACACTGTCTGCCCCCCTGGGGTGGATACTACCTTCCCTGGGTAGATTTTATTCTTTTTAAAAAATTTTTATTGGGGTATAATATATAGCACAGGGAAGTCTACTCAGTACTCTGTAATGGCCTATATGGATTTTATTCTTGTAGCCCCAGGCCTTGCCGCTCACCAGGATGAGTTGGGCGGTTCTAAGCACTAGCAGAGGACTGAGGCCGAATGTCTCAGCCACTGGTTCTCAGCTGACTGTCGATGTTTCTATGGCAGCATGAGTGGGCCCTTAGCTGGAGACAGATGGAGGTTTGATTTAAAAACGAAGTCAATTATCTGCAGATGTGCTGAGTGCAATTTTATCATCAAGCATCCTCGATCCCTCATTCCAACGTGCTCTGTGCTGGCAGTGGGGTCAGTCCCTTGGTGTCAGTTATTTGGACAGAGTGACTTGACTACGCTGTTTTGTGTAACCCATTGGGATAGCTGGTTTTTTTCTCCTCCAGGGATGTCACTGATGCAGGAGCAAAGGCCGCAGGCTGTCACAGTCTGTGCTGCGTTCACTCTGCAAGTTCGGTCACACCCTGACCTGACACTGGTGGGGCAGCTGGGAAAGCGCCCCAGAAGTCACATCCTCAGAGGAGTCACAGATGCTCAGCAGTGGGTGGGGGCCTGAAGGGTGACCCCCAGACACGTGGTGGTAGGAGACGACTGGAGAGAGGATGGGACCGTAGGGCCTTTAGGGGGCGTTCCCTGGAAATCTTCCACTCCTACTTTGGCTGTATGTTCCTGCAGTATTGGCCCTTCCACTTGGAAGGCACTCCTGGGTCTTTCACACCTATACCCTCGATGCCTGGACCAGTGAAGCACCTGGTCAGGTGGGGCAGCCTGACTCCACCCCCTCCCCACTCTCATTTCCTTCCTTTATTATTTCCTTTTTTTCTCCTTTGTTTGCATCCCTCTGATCTGTCTCCATCAAGAGAATTTGAATGTCGGAGTTGGAAACACATTTCTTCTTCTGAGCTGCCTTCTGATGCTTCCAGGCCTGACACACGGTAGGAGCAGAGTAAATATTTGGGTGAAAGAATGCCGAATAAAAGTACACGCCCGGGCTTCCCTGGTGGCGCAGTGGTTGAGAGTCCGCCTGCCGATGCAGGGGACGCGGGTTCGTGCCCCGGTCCGGGAAGATCCCACATGCCGCAGAGCGGCTGGGCCCCTGAGCCATGGCCGCTGAGCCTGCGCGTCCGGAGCCTGTGCTCTGCAACGGGAAAGGCCACAACAGTGAGAGGCCCGCGTACCACAAAAAAAAAAAAAAAAAAAGAATGAAGTTGTGATACATGCTATGTCAGGCGAACCTTGAAAACACTATGCTAAGAGAAAAAAGCCAGACACAGAAGGCCACGTATTGTGAATTCATTCAGGAAATACCTAGAGCAGGCAAATCCCTAGAGACGGAAAGCAGATTAGCAGCTGCCAGGGGCTGGAGGAAGGGGAGAGTGGGGAGTGGCTGCTAATAGGTGTAAGGTTTCTTTGGGGGCTGATGAAAGGGTTCTGGGATAATATAGTGGTGATGTTTGCACAATTTCGTGAATATTCTGAAAATCACTGACTTACATAGTTTGAAAGGGTGAATTTTATGGCATGAGAATTCTATCTCAACAACAAAATAAGTAAACATATATACATACAACGTATAGGAAAAAGGGCTGAGTAAGCTGTAAGGAGGTATACAGTTGGAGTGTTATCATCAAAAGCATCATCTTCGTATTTCAGCATTTATTTAGTGCCTACTGTGTGCCTGGCACTGTGACAAGAGCTTTGCGTGCTTTGCTTTGCATAACAGATCTTATCATTTTCATTTTGTAGAGAAGACTGAGAATCAGAGAAATTAAGTCTCATGACCTAAGTCATGAGGGCTGCCGAGAGGCCAGCCTGGGACCTAAGCCCAGGTGTGTCTGATCCCAAAACCTAGACCCTTTCCTTTACCTCGTGCTGCTATCTCTTGGGTTCAGGGACTTCCGAATGTAATCAAATATATTAATTTTTGGAGACCTGACCATTATTTAACTTAAAATGGTTCTTAGAACCTAAATAGTGATGCCCAAGACTCTCCCACTGGAGACAGAAATATCTCCATGGTCAACATAAGTGAACCTTCCAAGCTGTAGTAGTCGACTGGTCCATGAGTAGCTCACCCATGAGAATAGCAGCCAGTCTCTTTGGCTTGGGGGTTTAGGAGTCGAATCCAAGAATTCCAAGAGTTAATGACAGCCTCTAAGGCACCCCAGGGACCCATTCCTAGGTCTTGGTGATGACAGATACCCACCACCCCAAAGCCAAGGGAAACTCCTCCAGAATTCCCTCCAGGAAGAGTTGCGAATAAGCTTGGCAATTACATCATACACAGAGGAGGCCGCTTCCAGGTCTCGGGAATGACTGATGGGGATCCCACGAGCCAGCTCCTCTCTGTGAAGAGAGACCAAGGAGGTGGCCTGCCAAGTCCGACATGATTTCAAGGTCTGCACCAATGTATCAAAAAGCTGCTGAGTGGTGACGGGAAACTCTGTGAGGACTGAGAACAATGTCAGTTGGGTGAGCAAAGGCCAGCAGGCCAGCAAGGAGGCAATGCAGAACTTCCTGGGCATCCACGCAGTTTTGCACGTGCAGAATTGAACTGTTTGGGGGCCTGGGCTACTCCCCACAGCTTACAAAGTCAGACCCCAGATTTGGGGGTGACCGCCTGGCCTGGGCGAGGGTTCTTGAGAGTCAAGGGGCCTGACACCTTAGCTCCAACCAAATGCACTGTGTGATTTGGTGAATCATCTCCCTTCCCTGGCTTAGATTTCACTATCTCTGAAAGGAGGGCTTGGGACTTCCCTGGCAGTCCAGTGGTTAAGACTTCACCTTCCAATGCAGGGGGTGTGGGTTCAATCCCTGGTGGGGGAGCTAAGATCCCACATGCCTCGTGGCCATAAAACCAAAACATAAAACAGAAGCAATATTGTAGTGAATTCGATAAAGACTTTGAAAATGGTCCACATCAAAAAAAAAAAGGAAAGAAAGGATGGCTTAACTGCACAACCAGTGGGTCCTCTTTCGTTGATCAAGTCTTTGCTAAGCTCTTCTCTTTGCCTGGCCCTGACTAGATGCTGGGTTTATCAAATGACTAAAAAATGGACATGGGCCTTTCTTCTCAGAGCTTAGAAGTTAGAGAGGGAGACAGATACTAATCAAACAATCCCCCAAAATATATAATTACCCATCAAGGTAAGTGCTGTGAAAAAGTAGCAGAGGGTTCTGTTACTCAAAGACTCCACCTTTTGCAGGCCTACCGTGTGCCAGGCACTCTTCTCATGCTTATAGTAAAGTGTACCCAGAATTTTGGCTTTATTCATGTATGGCAAAGCCAACAGATCAGGAGACAATTGCTGTTGAAAAGATAGTTTGTTACTAATGGTTCCCAAGAGAAGGGGGCAGGGCCACATGGGGAAGTACCAGGGTTGGTAAGCAAGGAGGAAGCATGGGCCACAGCCTTTATTAGGGTTTTCTCAGAAGCAGCAGGTGAGGCAGGGTGAAGTATGTAGAATAAGCACAGGATGGAGTGTCTGAATAATTTCAGCAGGCTCCGGGCTATACAGATGGCCCCTGGCTTTCCAGTTCCCGGCCCAGGGTGACTCAGGACAGGGGGATATTGACTTGGTATGTGAGAGTTTGATAAAGGAGCTGGTTGCGGGTATGGGCTCTGGATTGGCATGTATGCATATCAGGGTTATGGTCAGAGGCAAGTTGTTTGCCATCTCTAGAAATTAGCCAACCCTGGGAGCTGCAGTCCCTCCCGGGCTCCAAAGGCCCCCAAGATGTCAGAGCGTTTATAAAATGTAGGAAATAGAAAACATGATTATATTTTTGTACTGACTTCTTTTTTTTTTGCGGTACGCGGGCCTCTCACTGTTGTGGCCTCTCCCGTTGCGGAGCACAGGCTCTGGACGCACAGGCTCAGCGGCCATGGCTCACAGGCCCAGCCGCTCCACGGCATGTGGGATCTTCCCGGACCGGGGCACGAACCCGCGTCCCCTGCATCGGCAGGCGGACTCTCAACCACTGCGCCACCAGGGAAGCCCTGTACTGACTTCTTAAATCCTCACAGCTACCCTCTGAGGTTGGTGCTAATAACATCAACCTCCTAATTGTACAGAGAAAGAAACGGAGGCAAGGGACTTGCCCAAGGCTCCTCAGCTAGTCAGAAAGGAGTTAGGATTTGAACCCAGGCAGTCAGACCCCACAGTCTGCACTCCTGAGGACCTCGTCCTTGGACTCCACGTGAGAAAGGACATGGTCCAGTCTTGTTGAGCACATCTAAGAAGTGACTTGTGATTTGTGAGCCAAGGTTCAAGGAGGTACCACCTGCCTCCTTCAAGGGTGAAGGATGCAGGGAGAAGGGGCTGTGGGAAGGCGGTTCCCACCTTAGACCAACAGGGCAGGAGGGAGTGGGCTGGCTGGAACCCAGCTGACTGTGCGCCTCTTCTGTGGTTATTTTAAACCTACAGATGCCTGGCTCTCACTCCAGGCCTATTGAACCACAATCTCTGGTGGTGATAGTTTTTATAATTATATACTTTCAAAATTGCGATATAACTCACATACAGCAAAATGCATAGGTCTTAGGTACACAGTTTGATGACTTTGTCAAATGCTCAAATGAAGTACATTCAGGGAACTCATACCCCTATCGAGATACCAAATATTTCCATCATCCTGGAAAATCTCTTTGAGTCCCTTCCCCGCACTGCCCTACCCCCATGCAACCCCTGTTCTGAGTTCTATCAGTATAGATTAGTTTTGCCTAATCTAGAACTTCATATAAATGGATCCTACAGTATGTACACTTCTATATCTGGCTGCTTTCACTCAGCAAAATATTTTTGAGATTCATCCAAGTTGTTGTGTGTTTTAATAGTTCATACATTTTATACCTGGAGAGTAGTAAATTGTACGGATACACCGCAATGGTTTATCTGTTCTCCTATTGATGGACATTTGGATTGTTTCCAGTTTGGGGCTATTCTGAATAAAGTTGATGTGGACATTTGTATACAGGTCTCTTGCGGAATTATATTTTCATTTCTCCTGGGTAAACATCTAGGCTGGAACGGCTGGGTTACCCCTGGCTCATTCACTGCAGCCAGCCCAACACCAACATTGAAGAAACTCCAGACTCACCAGCTCATGGCTACAGTCCCTTTCAGCTCCAAAATCCTACTATTTCAACTTGAAAGTGGCATTTGCAGTTGTTACATTTTTCTTTCTTGTGGTAAAATATTCATCACATAACATTTACCATTTTAACCTTTCTTAAGTGTGCAGTTCAGTGGCATTAAGTACATTCACACTGTTGTACAACCATCACCACCATCCATCTCCAGAATTTTTTCTTCTCAAACTGAAATTCTGTCTGCATTAAACACTGTCCCCATTCCTCCCTCTCCTTAGCCCCCGGTAATCACTATTCTATTTCTATCTCTGTGAATTTTGACTGCTCTAGGTACTTCATATAAGGGGACTCAAACAATATTTGTCCTTTTGTGACTGACTTATCTCACTCAGCATAGTGTCTTTAAGATTCATCCGTGTTGTAGCATGTGTCCAAATTCCCTTCCTTTTTAAGGCTGAATGGTATTTCATTGTGTGTATATACACCACATTTTGTTGTTATATATTTTTAATGGAGAAAAATTTCATTTAAAAGAAGAGTTTTAAAAAGAACGTACAGTTACCCAACCCTGAAACTCAATAAATCCTTTCCTTACTCACCCCGGATGTGTTTGGCTATGTCTATGCTTATGATATTCCGGACCCAGGAGATCTCAAAGTGCAGACAACTCAACACAAGGTAGATGTCACACTTGTTTCTATTATAAAAGATAAGATGCATACAGAGTGTCAGCCGCTCCACCACCACCACCTGGTCTCTCTCATTTGAACTGGTTTCCCACTAAGTCCATTAAAATCCTCTCTCCCTTTCTGTTTCCAGAACTGTTCATACCAGAGTCTGAAAAGCAGATCTCTTTGTTTATATTTCCCTTGGCTGTTTTAAAACCCTATTTGTCACATCTGACATACTGCAAGTTTCCTATCAGATACGAGAGGAAGAGCCTGCTGAATGCATGATGGGATGGAAGATGTGAACTGAAAGCCATGTAGACACTGACCCCCGGAACCTTCCCAGGAACTGGAAACTGCCAGTGTCTCAGTGGTGGGAATGAACCTGAGAAAAAACACGCTGAGTTCAACTCCCTGGGCACTGAGTTGCTCTACAAGTGCAGAGAAACGGTGAAGCCCACAATTTAAGCTCTGCCACCCATATTTGACAGTTGTGGCCTGTCCCAAAGAAGATGCATAGGTCGAACGCACAAATTAGATTAATGGCATATTAAAGCAGAGATGTGAAGCTAAGATTTCTCACCCATTCTCCGCCTGGGGGACACTTCTCAGCTGTTGGACCTCAAGCCATGTTACCACTAGGCTTCCTTGAACCCTCCAAGGAGCACTGACCATTCTCTCCTTTCAGCCTCTGCTGTTTCCTGTATGTTTTCAACACTTTAGCATCCGTGACACAGTGTTGGCATGTAGGAAGCACTCAGCAAATATTAGTCAAATAAATGTATGAAGAATGAATGATACTGTTTGCAAACATCACCAGGCTGTTAGCTCCTTCATAGCAGGGATTGCCTTATCTTCTCCCAGCTCCAGCTCATCATCTGGCACATAGTAGGTCCTCAGGAATGGTTCCCCAGGCTGACTTAGAAACACATTGCACCTCCTGTTGTATCCTGGCTATTGGCATGTATGTGTGCGCTACCTCCTGCCCCTGCATCCCCCACATCACTAAGGCAGGTATTGTTTCTTATTATTTATTATTTATTGGTTTTCCCCAGCATCTAGCACATGCCTAGTACATAGTAGGAGCTCAAAAAAATGCATATTAATTATTGAATAATAATTGAGCAGCAATTCCATTTTTCTTACCTAATGGAGTATTTGTATTTCTTCTGAAATATGGTAAGAGGTGTACTCTCTTAGCAGTTTATTACTTGGGTGTCTAGGTAGGCTTTGGCCCCATATCAAGCTACTGGGAGCTTCTCCTGTCACCTTTGCAAGGCTTGTCATGTTTCTTTTTTGTCGAACCTTTTAATGGACATCGTAGACCCAGGAAACCCAACCTCAGGGGGCTGGCTTTGCAGGTTGGCCTCTTGGAATCAGTGTTGGAATCGTGGGTGGGGGGGGGTACTTGAATGTCAAGGTTGGACAGACTGATCTTAATCCCAGCTCTGCCAATTATCAGCTCTTCGACCTTGAGGCCAAGCTGTTTCGCCCATGAGCAAGCACCAGTTTTCCCATCTGCAAAATGGGGATAAATTGTATCCACTATAAAGTAATGCAAGGATTGGATGGCACACTAGTTTCCTGTTCCTGCTGTGACAAATTACCATAAACTCAGAGGCTTAAAAAAACAACAGCACGAATCTATTCTATTACAGTTCTGGAGGTTGGAAGTCTGGAATGAGTCGGGTGAGGCTAAACTCATGGCATAAACAGCTGATTCTTTCTAGGAGCTCCAGGCGAGAACCTGTTTCCTTGCTTTTTCTGGCTTCTAGAGGCTGCCTCTGTTCCCTGGCCCATAGTGCCTCTCTCTCCTCAAAGCCAGCACCTTCTCTTTCTGACTGTGCTTCCCACGGCTTCTGTTGTCACATAACCTGCTTACACTCTCACATCCCCCTGCCTCCCTCTTATAGGGACCCTCATGATTGGATCAGGCCCAGCTGGCTCATCCAGAATCATCTCCCCATCTCCAGATCCTTAGTTTAGTCACATCTGCAGAGTCCTTTTGACCATGCAAGTGAACATATCCACGGGTTCTGGGGGTTAGGATCCGGACATCTTTGGGGGCTATTGTTCAGCCCCCCCACAGATGGAGTTGTATATACAGTGACCTTCATGTAAGTAAAGTGCCACATTGCCCTGTGCTCTCTGTTCCCAGAGCAAAGCTTACATCTGGGACTGTTATAGTGTGGGTTTCCACAAAAGCAAACCGAGTCAAGGATTCAAGAGAAAATATTTATCTGAGAGGTGTGGGAACACCAGAAGGGCTTCAGGAAAATGAGACATGGCAGGGAAGGCAGCCGTGCAAGGGTGAGCTTCCCAGCCAGGTACCACTGTGGGAGACCAGAGCTTAATCCCGCTGGAGAAACTCGGGGAACCCGTGTAGAACGTGCCTCAGGGTTATCCAGCCCTACAGGTGAGGGGGCTGGGGTATTTATACACCAGTTCCCATCCATGCCTGGTGTGAGAGTTTCTGTTGTTCTGTGGCACCTGCTACGCAGGTGGCAAAGTGAGCTCCAGCAGGGAGAGGAGGCCCTCAGGCAGAGAACTGCAGGCAGGGGCAGCTGGAAGTCAAGCCAGTGTACACCCGTGTGCTAAGGGCAAGGGCATATGGGCAGAGCGACCGACAGTGTTTTCCATTGAGACCCGGGGCCTCTGCATGCTCTTAGCTTGCAGTCCCCTCACCAACCTGCCAGGGCACCTGCGCTCCCAGCAACCAAGTCATTTACTTGCCAAAGGTTACTTGTGGCTATTCCCCATCCTGTTTATGCCCGTTGCACACTTATTTAATGAAACTAAGGTAAAGACTTGATAGGATTAAATTGCGTTTTAAAAATGCTGTTCAGGGACTTCCCTGGCGGTCCAGTGGTTAAGACGCTGCACTTCCACTGCAGGGGGCACGGGATCAATCCCTGGTCGGAGAACTAAGATCCTACATGCTGCACAACCAAATAAATAAATAAATAAATGTTGTTCAATTAGATGTGGTCAAGACAGCAATAGATGATGGCAGGAGAGGAAGAACCACAGAATTCCAGAAGAGGTCGTTGTTTCTCCGTTTAAAGAAGTTCAGGCTGGAAATCATAGATGATGAGTTATAGGTGTGCTGTGTGTGTGTGTATATATGTGTGTGTGTGTGTGTGTGTGCGCACCTGTGTGTATCCTGTTCTCGTAACTCCATGAGGTAGGTATTATTCCCATTTTATTGATTACGGATGGAGAAACTGAGGCCCAGATGCCCCAAGGCCTGCAGTTAGTAAGTGACAGAACTTGAATATGAGTGTCTCCCTCTCTTTGCCCTGCACTCCCTCCCATCGACTCAGTCTGCCACTCTTGGAGGCCACGCCAGAATTTCCAAGCACACCCACCTCAGTCTGACCAGTTTCCTGGAGCCGACACCATCCCACATCTCTGGGAGGGACTCTAGGCAGACGTATGTGACCCTTTCTCTCCCTTCCCGTCCTTCTCTCCCCAATCCTCCCCCACGCCAACCTGGGAGCCTCCTTCACGGGCAAAGAGGAATGATCTCTTTATTCCACCTTTTCTTCTTTTGATGTTAATGAACTTCCACTGCTTCTTAATAGACTGTGAGAACACCCCCAAAATCATAGCAAAGTCAGCCTCACCCTCACCTTCTTTCCATCAAAAATGACCTAGCAGCAATTCTGGGTGATCCCTTTCTCTGCTTTGCCTGATATCAGGGTGCAGCAGGAGGCCCGCAGGAAAGGCCCTGGCTCTGGCCTTGGCTTTTATAGAGACCTCTAGGTCTGCGACTCTGACGGCAACAGCAATGAACCTCCACGCAGACCCTCAGTCCCAGGGTCTGCAGGGCCCAGGACTGCCATCTTGGTCATGAGTGCCTGAGCCTGGGCTCCATCTGGGATTCTGCTTGTGGAGAAGAGGAAAAAGCCTTCACTGAAGCAGAGCTTATTAACCAGGCTATCAACAGCCGTGGCTGGCTGGGTTTCTTCTTCCACTTTATGTGGAACTCCTGGCAGAGGTGGCTCAGGAACAGAATTCCCCCCAAGAGAACTAGTTCAATAAGAGGTACCCGGAGACCTATCAGTAGACGAACATGGAGTGTGCGTCATGCTGCTCTAATAAGGCAGTCTTTGCTCTCTTCCAAATGGAAAATCGATCAACTTACACTGTGGTTATCAGCGTCCAAAGTAGCCTAGCGTATTTTCACTGTGGTTTGATTTGCTGGTTTTTAAAGGAAATCTCAGTTGGCTATGATAATTCCTTCAGTGTCAAAATGGTAGCCTTTTACGAGGCTGGACTGGGGCGGGCACGGACCACGGAGAAGACAGAAACGATGCTCTAGGCAGCCTGGGCAAAAGCAGAGAGGCAAGAACAAAATGGTGCATGAGAAGAACTTCAGGGAGTTCGCTGCGGCCGGGATGTAGGACTGAAGTGGGGGAAGGTCAGTCTGGAGATGCAGACAAATTCCGGCCAGTGGGGCCTTTGGGTCTTGCCAAGGAGCTGGGTTTTGACCCTGGAAGTAGTCACTAGCTGTATCTGCTTTTTTTACGGCATAAAACTAAGCTGCAAGTAGGAGGCAAGGGACCTGTGTGATTTATCTGTGTAATAATGGTCATATTTTAGAAGTTTTCTACGCATTTTCACAGAGCTTAAGTTGATTGGCAAATTCTGTTCTTCAGCTTTTATTATGCAAACCCAAGAGGCAAGCACTATTCTCTTCATTTTCAATGTGGAGACCAGAGTCTGTGCCCTGGCCCTGTACCAACAACTAGTGCTGGAGTTCTTCAGCGCCCCTCCTGCCTGGGGGGCAGGGACTTGACGTCCTGCCACTAATGTTGGAGTATATCAACCTGACCTGGTTCTACCCCCATTCATGTCTCTTCTCCCCAAATCCTTTGCTGTTACTATGTCCCTCCGTCCCTCCTGCTTTTACTGGTCTTCATATCCAGCCTCTGGCACCAAATAGACAAACTCATAGACATGCCGCCTTTTTGTCAAGCACCGTTCTAGTTGGTCCGGCCGGGGGAGGGTGCTAGACTGGGTCTGGTTCTGGCTGTGGCATCCTGGGCACTTTCCCTCCCTGGGCCTGTTTCATCATGTATTAAAAGAGAGTGTTGAGGGCTTCCCTGGTGGTGCAGTGGTTGAGAGTCTGCCTGCCGATGCAGGGGACACGGGTTCGTGCCCTGGTCTGGGAAGATCCCACGTGCCGCGGAGCGGCTGGGGCCGTGAGCCATGGCCGCTGAGCCTGCGCGTCCGGAGCCTGTGCTCCGCAACGGGAGAGGCCGCAACAGTGAGAGGCCCGCGTACCGCAAAAAAAAAAAAAGTGTTGAATTAGACAGACTCTCAAGTTCTTTCAGAGGCTGCATGTCCTGTTTACCACTGTGCTCGTCAGTGCCAGACACAGAGTAGGTGCTTGGTATGAACTATAGAATGGACGTGTGAAGAACGCGCCATGTACCAGGCAGCATCTGCCCCTGGGCGAACACCAAGGAGGAAACAAACGAGACCCCTGTCCTCCAGCGTCTAGTGGTAGAAACCAGTGTGGGAGTGAATAATTAGAATATGGTCCAAGCAGGTATAAAACACAAGAGATCAAAAGTCCTGTGGCAGCAGAGGAGGGCTGCTCCGTGGAATTCTCTGGCTCCATTTAATCTCAGTGGAGGAATCTTGGCAAATGAAGGAAACCCAACGGGACTGCTCACAGAGGGGATGTCTCCGATGTTGAAGTGTCCATCATCACCCAATCCGTGGATACAGTTACTTGTTATTCTAGATACAGGAAGTAGCACAGGTAATGCACATATTCCCTTTCACAACTGAGATGACAAATTTGGACAAGATAACTTTTGTTTACAAAAAAATGCCAAGTCTATGTCAGTTATATCTCAGTTTTTTTAAAGCACCAATAAGAGTTTGCAGGTAAAACTGTGCTAAGTCTTGTGTATCAGATTTTGTGAAACTTACAACTGGAGAGCTGCTCAGGATCTGGTCTGGCCCATGATTGACATCCTAGGGGAGCGAGAACCGCTTTCCCCACCCGCTCTTGACTGTACAATGAACCTCGTCCATGAGCTCACCACTCGCACAAGGTTTGGGCGAGTCTCCTGGAGAATGTTGAGAGCATGGAAACACTTTCTGGCCCCGCAAACATTTGCCATTGAAGTGCTTGCATTTGAAGTTCCTGGGGACTGTAGCTAGCAGACGGATGAAATGTGAAGGGGAGCTCTGCCTGGATTACCCCGTGGCAGGACTCTGTCGACCCTGCTGGAAGAATCAGGAGTTATTTTCCCAGTGAAAACCTAAAATGGCCAAGAGGAAAAGGAAACCTGTGCAGTGCCCTCCCAGTAGCCCAGAGCCCAGAGCATCGTTCGAGTCTGCCTCTTCAGATGGCAAGGAGCAGGGAATCCAGAAGAGCCCTCTCCTTCGGGGCTGCGTAGACCCCGGCAGGGATGCGCTAAAACTTTGGTTCACAATGTTCAGCTTGTCCAGGGGCGGAGGGTATGGCGAGACCCTTAGGCGGCAGGGGACCCGCCCAGTCCAGCTAGTGCTAAACAAATGCTCCGTGCGAAGCCAGGCACGTGTGTCACTGAGCAAAAGAACACTATTTCACGGGGTTATTCTCATTAAACTGAGTGAAGCAGCATCAAAGTGCCTACAGGGCTTTCGACTTCTCTCTGGGAAACAGCCTCCCTGGATGGTGGAGACTTCTCCGTCAGAGCTGTTGACAAAGTCCGTTTTCAAAGCCAGACAGGATTCTGGGATTCCGGAAACACTGCTCCGTGGGGTAGCAGGAACCTCCCTTTCTGGCCAAAGCAACCTGCTGCCTTGACACTGTCGCTTCCTGCCGCAGGTAACTGGCTGCTGTCTGTGAGCAATGAAGACGGCCCGCGCACTCGGCACTTTCAGCCTTCGTCATGAATTATGCATCTTGGGCCTGCTGGGTTTTTTCCTTGCCCTCCCTTTCTCAAGTGCTTGTAGTATTAAAAACATATACTTGGTGCAATCCTGCATGGCAATGAACCTGAGACGGCTGGCCGTCTGACGTTTTTACTTGGAAACCCAGGATTTAAAGAGGCCACAAAGCAGAAGTAGACATCAGGGAGAGAGGGGATGCCCCCCATTTATGTATTCATGTTGGAGACCGAGGGGGAATTCCCCAAGGTCAGTCTGCAATGGAGCATCACGACAAGCCCCTCCATGTCACCAAAGCCATTCACGGATCCAGGGACAGACTTGGGGCGACAGCAGCCCCTGCAAATGTCAGAGAGTTTTCCTTCACGCTCTTTCTCCTTTTCCAGTTCATCAAAGAGAGGAAAGTTGCACTCTGGGTTAAGCCAAAGCCATTCACCAAAAAGGAATGCTGCTTCCCAAGCAAACCCAAAGCCCTTTCTTAGCAGGACAGTTGGCTTTCATTCAGACTCCTGTTGTAGGCCAGCCATAAAACCTCCTTAATAACCTATCTTAGATAGGACTTGAATATCTGTAATTCATTCAAGATGGCAGACTCCCGAGGCTGCCCTGCGGTTCATCTTATTTGTGTGTAATTACACTCACCCCCCACAGGGTGTGCACGGTGATTTACAGAGGTGTTGGGATACTTGCTTACTATTCCTCACTCCTGATCCATTATTATTCTTCCTGATTTTGCAGAGCCATTTGCTGGATAAGGCCATTTAGAAAACAAATGCATATTTTAATAGCTAATATTGAATTTACATTTATATCTCAGGTCTATAGGGATGATGATGTGGTAATTAAAGGCCGATATATAATTTTTAGTTATGACTAGGGATTACTTTGCTGACAGAACAAGCTCTGACTTCGAAATTTAATGGAACGTTAAATTTTTTAGAGCTTTGGAGATTTTTGACTATTGATGGATGGCTAGGTACTTCCAAATTTCAGGAAAAGAAACTCCCCTGATTTTACCCTTTATATCTAGGTGTCTCAGAAATATGTGGCCAGTTCATTAAATACACTCACAGTGTGTCAATAAGTGCACCAAGCAAGATGTAAGTATATAAGATATATATACTATGTAAGCATATACTATATATTATATTATGTATATACTTATATATATACTTATAAGTGCATATAAGTATACTTATAAGTATATGTAAGTATATATATATAAGTATATATTATGATCACATATATATATGTGAGTGTACAAAGACACAAACTATACAAATGTATGTAGACATACACATAATATATATATTTGTATAGTTTATGGGTATTGTATTTTATATATATAGTACATTTATGTACATTGTGTGTGTGTGTGTGTGTGTGTGTGTGTGTGTGTGTGTATTCATTCTTCCAGACATCTTTCAATGCATGTGTAGAGGAATAAGTAACAAAATATTAATAGACGTTAACTCTGGGTTTATGGGGTTTTGCTGTCTTCCTGTTTATGCATAATTATTTTTTCTCTTTATGGAGAGCTCATCATGAGATGAACCAGGTGGGGAGAAGGCACTTATCCAGACCACCTGATTAGGTAGTAGAGCCCATCACAGTTTATCTTTGTCTGTCAGTTCCTTATTCAGGTATTGACATCAATTTGACCAGTTTGGATCTTAAAACGGAATGGAGAGATGGATGTGCTTAGGTCACTAAGTAACAACCCTTGACTTTGACTTTGGTGTCGGAAAGCTCTGTGTTGATTAGGGAGGTTAAGTGGGGATGATCACGTCTCCCCTCCCCAAAGGGCAATGATCCTCAAGATGTTTTGGCACTCGGACAGGACAAGAGAACTATCTACCTCCCTATCACCTCCTTCCTATTTGCCACTCCTAATAAAACAACTCCAGGAGGAAAACATAGGAGGCAAGCTTGATGTCAGTCATGGTGGTGATTGTCTAGAGTTGACACCCAAAGCACAGGCGACAAAAGAACAAATACACAAATGGGACTACATCAAACTAAAAAGTTTCTGCACAGCAAAGGAAACAGTGAACAGAATGAAAAGGCAGCTTACAGAATGGGAGAAAATAATTGCAAACCGTATATCTGATAAGGGGTTAATATTCAAAATATATAAGGAACTTATGCAACTCAATAATAAAAACTGAAATAACCCTATTAAAAATTGGGCAAAGTGCTTGAATAGACATTTTCCCAAGGAAGACATAAAAATAGCCAACAGGTACATGAAAAGATGCTCGATACCACTAATCAAGGAACTGCAAATCAAAACCTCAGTGAGATATCACCTTACACCTATTAGGACGACTGTTATCAAAAAGTCAAAAGATAAGTGTTGTCAAGGATGTGAAGAAAATGGAACACTTGTATACTGCTGTTGGAAATGTAAATTGGTACAGCCACTATGGAAACCAATACAGAGGTTCCTCAAAAAATTAAAAATAGAACTACCGCATGATCCAGCAATCCCACTTCTGGGTATACACCCAAAGGAAATAAAATCACTATCTGGAAAAGATATTTGCACCCTCAGGTTCATCCCAGCATCTTTCACAGTAGCCAAGATATGAAAACAACCTAAATGTCTGTCAACAGATGGATAAAGAAAATGTGGCATATATATATACAATGGAATATTATTCAACCTTAAAAAGGAAGGAAGTGACTATAGCTAAAAATAACATATTTGTATATTTGAAATTTGCTAAGAGAGTAAATCTCAAAAGTTTTCATTACAAGAAAAAAAAATTGTAACTCTGTGTGGTGATGGATGTTAACTAAACTTATTGTGGTGAGCATTTCATAATATATACATATATCAAATCATTATGTTGCATACCTAAAACTGATACAATATGTCAATTATATCTCATATTTTTAAAAAAAGGAAGGAAATCCTGCCATTTCTGACAACATGGATGAACCTGGAGGACATTATGCTAAGTGAAGTAAGCCAGACAGATGACACAGAGGAAGACAAATGCCATATGGTATCATGTGGCATTTGGGGGGAATATATGTGGGGGGAAATATATGGGGGGAAAAGTGGAATTTACAGTAACGGAGAGTAGAACGGTGGTGCCCAGGGACTGAGGGCAGGAGGGAATGGGAAGACGTTGCTCAAAGGGTACAAACTTTCAGCCGTAAGATGAATAAGTGCTAAGGTACAGCGTGGCGACTAGAGTTAATAATACTGCGCTGTGTACTTGAACGTGCTAAGAGAGTAGACCTCAAGTGTCTTCACCATTAACAAAAAAGTAACTGTATGAGGTGAAGGATTTGTTAGTTATCTTGTTTGCGGTAATCATTTCTAAATGATGCATATGAAAACATCACAATTTAAATATCTACAATTTTTATTTGTCAGCCATACCTCAGTAAAGCAGGGGCAAAGCCCACCTTCTAAGGGAGGGAGGTAGTTGTTTCTCCTGGCAACGGGAAGGACAGAATTAATCATTCCTTCCCACCAGGAAGCAAGGAAGCCACATTGTTCTCAGTCTAAAAGTCAGGATTGCAAGCTGCTATTCATTGAGCAGACCACACGGAGAATCCTCAGCTCTGGGTCCCATCTGCCTGTTGAGAACCACCACTCAGAGAAGGAGTATCCTCGTTAGAGAATGAAACTCTTAAATCTATAGGTGCTAGACTTGTTGTCTTGTATTATTTTAATCTGAACTTGGACAGCAAAGCAGACTCACCGGGTGTGACTGCCTGAATGTGGAGCCCAACCACTGCTGGCGTAGAAGCTTAGACTGTCTTTGTTTAAACAACCTACTCCATCACCCTTACCTTGACTTTCCATCTTCCCCCATAAATCTGTTTGTGTGTAGGATGTGTGGCAGGATTTAGTTCTGCCATACTTGTCACTTGGCGTTCAATGGAGTCAGTAACTGTCGCTTTCTTTTCGGAGGCACCTTGTTTTTCTTGAGTGTTTAGAGACAAGTCCAGAAGAGTGTTCCAAGAAAGGGACCAGATATTTATTTCTAGATTCAATGTACTGAGTTGTGTTTGCTCACCAGGCACTCAGCTTGGTCCCCACTAAAAAAGACCCAACTGGAGAATTGGACTAATGTGTGGAGAGGCCCGGAGAGCCTGTCCCATGCTGTGATGGTGATGGTCTGTACTTAATGGAGATTTAAAATGTAGCATGCAGGTTAAGCGTGGTTTTAACTCGAGGCAGGAGCCAGTGATTTTAACGCCTAGCACCAAGCTAGGAGGAGATGGGCTATTCATCCTTTTGACATCCCCTTTGAATAGCATCATATTTCAATCCTGTTAAGCTGTGGGGCCGTTGTTTATCGGTCTCCCTCCAAAAGCAGGACCTCTGTTGTGCTGAAGCTGCAAATCACTGCCCAGCTCGGTGCCCTTAAGACGTCATTTGGCTTCAGCCTGCTAGGTGACCCCCTCTACCTCGACAGCTCGGAAATAAACTCCGGCGACGCCCAGCTGCCTCCTCTCGTCCATCTGTCACTGACCAAGCAAGGGGTCAGTGGGCCCGGTGCCCTTTAGTTGGAATGTTGAGAAAAGAAGGAAGAAAAAGCGCATCTGGGAAGTAGAAAGAAAGGGAAGGGGAGGTGGTCAGGCGTGCTGAAGAATCCAGCATTCCAATTGTGACGATCTCCATTCCTTCGCCCTTCCTGTTCTGATTCATTTGTTTAGTCAGCTGGAATGTTCATTCATTTGTTTAGTCTTTCATCAAACATGTCTTGAGCACCTCCCAAGTGCACCGTGCTGGGTGCCACAAGATACAAGGATGAACACAGCAGATGGGGCCCATGCCTCATCTGGTTGACCGACCACCTACAAGTGGGATGCACATTGGCCAGAAGGAACTTGGGAAGTGTTGAGAGCGCAGGATTTGGAGGTCGATTGTCTGGGCCCTGTAGCCTGACTCTGCCCCTTGTAGGCTGTACAAATCAGGGGGAAGTCTCTTCACCTCCTTGAGCATCTGTAAAATGGGGCTGAGAGTGGTACCTATCATAGGATCGTTGAAAGGTCTAAATAAGACACTGCAAATAACACGCTTTGGAAGCAGAAATTGTTGTTTCATAACAGCGATTCTATCGTAAATTGTATTATAAAGAGGCAAACGTGAGGTGCGAGGGGAAACATATTACAGCGAAATTTGCCTGATCTAGGAGGTCAGAGGTGATAGGGCATTTAAGCAGAGAGTTGGAAGTAACCCCACCTGTTCTCTGTCTCTGAGAGTTTACCACTCACGTGAGTGTTCACAGTCGGCCAAGTCTGGGCTTTACTGGATCCCTGTCTTCTTTCTGCTTAGACGAGAAGGTCCCTGTGGGCAGGGAGTGTGCCTTGTACATCTTTCTAGCACTTTCTACCGCAATGAGCATATCGTGTTGTTTGCCCTTCATTGAACAGCCAGATAAGTGAGTGACTGCTTTGTACCCACATACAGATGCTGGAAGAAGATGTGAAGATTTGAGTCTGTTACACTGTGGCCTCGGGGGCAGCTCCAGCTTGCCTCGCAGATGTGCAAGGGTCCCCTCATGACACCGCCTTATCATTGTCCAGTGAGGCACCAATGGACAGAACATCCTTTTGTACTGTCAGCAGGAAGGCCAGTCCCCACAGGCTGCCCTCTGCCCAGGAGGTTAAGGAATTACAGGAGAGGAATGCAGGAGCCAGGAGCCCGGGCATCTGTGGAATGCCACCTCATTCCCTGGCCCCTGCCCGCTTCCATGCACCATTCACTCCACAGGCCAGAGCTTTTAGGGGTGCTGTAACTCCCCACCACAGCTAGCATGCACGTACCTTGACTTATACAAGAGGTATGAGCCTGAAAGTTTGTTTATAAATCTTGCCTGCTTTGGTAAATACAGTTTAAAAAAACCTTCCAGGGCTTCCCTGGTGGCGCAGTGGTTGAGAGTCCGCCTGCCAATGCAGGGGACATGGGTTCATGCCCCGGTCCGGGAAGATCCCGCATGCCTCGGAGCGGCTGGGCCCGTGAGCCATGGCCGCTGAGCCTGCGTGTCCGGAGTCTGTGCTCCGCAATGGGAGAGGCCACAACAGTGAGAGGCCCGCGTACCGCAAAAAAAAACCCCAAAAACCTTCCAAAAGACATGTTAATACACAACATGTTATACATAATTCAGTTTTCCTTTAGCTATTAAATTAATTTTGCATGCACAGCATTTTTAATTGCCACCCACTGCTGGGGTAGCTCCTACCATGGGAACCTGAGACCTCAGAAGGGGCTGAGGACCATTCCCTCACCTCCTTTCTCCTAGTATTAGTGTCTGAGCCCTTTATTCCTTCCAGAAGTATTGATGAGCACTCCCCTGTGTGCCAAATCCTGCTCTCGTGAAAGCAGGAAGAACGAGAATAAAGCAGCATTTATCTCCGGGGAGTTCGCAGTCATGAATAGGGAATTATTGTACAGTGTGCTGAAGGATTTGTGTAGGGAATCAGTGGGATCACCAGCCTTGGGACGTCGGGAAAAGGATATAGGCATTCTAGAGAGAGGAGACAGCCTGAGCCTGGTGAGAAGGTGGGAAACCGTATGCTATAACTGCGTTCATGCTGCTGAGTTTAAAGGGGTAAGCAGGGCTGGCATGGCCAAGCCAGGTCGTGGAGGATCTTACGCATAATGCTAGGGAGATGGGCAGGAAGATGCCATGAACAGAGCTGGGCAGGGGAGGAGTCTGAGCGACAAAGCAGTGCTTCCTGCCATGGCATCCTCTTGGGGGTGATTTTGCCGTTTGCTTTGCTAGCAGCTCTCAAATTTGATGGTGCTACAGAATCATCTGGAGGGTTTGATAAAACCCAGATGGCTGGGTCGCACGCCCAGAGTTTCTGATTCTGCAGGTGTGGGGTGGGACTGAGAATCTGTCTCTAACAAGCTCCCAAGTGAGATTGACCATGCTGGCCCAGGGGCCATACTTTGAGAACCACAGCTTCACGAGGTCAACCAGGGGAAGCGGTGTGCCCTGAAAGCAGCAGGGGAGAAAGAAGAGGTCAGGAGCCAGGTAGATGCAGCTACCCACGGATGGGGTGTCTATCCTTGGGCGCACACTCTCGGTCCCAGGTGATAATTCCCGGGATTCATCAAGCTCGTCTTGGAGACAGTTATGTTAAGGAGAGAATCACCTCCTTTTCATAACTGTATATAACTTTGATGCATCTGGAAAGATAACCACTTTCCTTTGTCTTTCTGATCATCTCTGTTCTCTTGGAAAGTAAGTAGCACACCTTGAAGCCTGTTTTCTCACTGATCTATAGTCTCTCACGGCTTTCTGGTCACCTTAGGACACATCATCCTAACGCAGTAGTCACAGCCCGAATCCCCCTCCCTAGTCCTTCCTCCCACCCCCAAAGTTAACGATTCATCAAACATTTCCGCTCATTGGAAGGTGTTGGTGTGCAGGAGCCCAGAGACAAAGCTCTCACTTGATAAAGGAAAGCCCTGCTCCAAACTCCGAAACGTCAAGTTCTCTTATGTTGAGACCGTGGTCTTGGAGACCCGGCAACACTGCCCCCAGATGGTGCCCTCTGGGCTGGGTCACCCCTGTCTCCTTTCATACCTCATTCTATTGTGGTTCTCACCAAAAGACCCACCCAGCAGAGAGGCTGCCTCCCAGAGCCCAGAGCCATCGGAAAAAGTAGAAAAATGGGGGTCAACAAGGTAGAGCTGCCAGAGAATCCCAGCCCCCCTTCCCTGGAGTGAGAGGTGAGGCTTTTGCCTGTGTCTTTGCTTCTCCAAGATCCTCCCCAAAGACTGGTGAGAGTCTCCCATGCCTGATACCTGATACCTATGGAACAGCTGTGAATCTCAGTCAGCAAAATCAGGTCTGTTTCTTGGACACATTTTAAAGATTTTCCTGTAGCACATTCAGCTCCAATTTCAGCTTCAAGCCCCATTTAGCCAAAGCGGTGGAAATGTGCCATCAGTCCATTCAGGTGGGGGTGGGAGGCATGTAAAGTACCCAGAGGTGGGAGCCGGGGTGGGGTTAGTGGCGGGGGCATCTGCTGCTGATGTCACCTGTGCGCCCAGACACCTGCCGAACCCTTCGTCATCCCATCTGGCCTTCGGCCGGGCACGGTGGCTTGGGGCGGGCAGCTTGCTGCGCTGAGGCTCTCTCACTGCATTTGGAGGTAGTCCCGCTGGGGCCAGCAAGTTCATGTCCCAGGGCCCTGCCCAAATGCCATCTTCTCCACACAGTGGCCCGGGGCTCCCCCTTGGGCATTATTCTTTAGTACTTGGAAGGACTTCTATTAGTGATAGCACCTAGCACGAGCTGTCCCCTGTCAGAATCTGTTCAACGTATCTGCCTCTGCCACTGAAACGTCACCTCCTGGGGCCAGCACCAGCCTGTTCCCAGAACACAGCGTGAGGCCTGGTGAAAGAGCAGGCGGGCAGAGTTGGCTAAATTAAAATGCAAAGAATGTTCACGCACCTGGAGCTGGCAAACCCCAATCCTGATAGGAGATAGGAAACAAGTCCGTTTGTCTCCCCATGAATCCTTGAGAAAATGAAAATGGGTGACGAGGATGTGAGGACTTGACAGCCAAGATGGCCAGAGCTGCAGGAGATCAGCGCCGTTCATCTCTGCTCTGCCGTCCTCTAGCCGCAGCACATACCTGGAGAGAAAGCCCCAGCAGGTGGCTCTTGGATGTCCCCCAGTAGGACAGAAGTGGAACTCCAACCCCATGGAAGTCCCTGACCGAAGGTCTAGGTCATGAAATCCTTGATAGACCAAAGGAGACGACAGTTTAGCTGACCCCTGGGAGAGCTGTCCTTGGTGGTGAACTTAAAAGGCAGGGACATCCTTGCAGATCTCAGTTTGGACCCTGGATCACTCTTGGATCCCACGCCTTGAAGGCTCACTATTCTGGGGGGGCGAACACTTGCCCCTTCCAAGCCCTCCCCAATTAATTGGAGGCTTGAAAGGGCTTATTGTCAGGCCTGTGTCCATTTCAACAAATATGCATTGAGCACTGTGCCTGGCCCTATGCTAGGTAGGCCAGGGGAATACAATGGAGGAAAAACCAGGCTGGTGGCTGCTGTCTAGAGCCTAGTGGGGAAGGGCTGTGCCATCCAAAACTTAGCAGCAAATAAATAACCCAGCTGTAGGTTGTAAAAGCTACGGCAATGATAAAAACAGGCCACGTGAGGGAGAGGGATGATGGACGGGAAAGCTTGTTTACACTGGGTAGTAGAAAAAGGCTTCTTTGAAGAAGTACCAAAGGGGAAGCCCATCAGCGGTGTGCTGGTAAATGCTTAACAATCCTGGCTTTAAAAAAAAAAGCACTGATTTGTAATTTGCCAATTTCTGTGGTATAATTACTCCCACCATGGCTGATTTCAAGCTGATGTCATGAAGAGATGTGCACAGTCTGCTCTTGTGAGCTGGTGTGAGCCAGGCAAAGATCTGGAGAATGAGCAGTCCAGGCAGAGGAAACAGCAAGTGCAAAGGCCCTGAGGCAGGAATAAGAACAGTGTGTTCACGGAACAGAAAGGTCAGTGTGGCCTGGTCATAGGGAGCAAGGGGTAGGCAGGGTTATGCTGGAAAGAGACCAGATCACACAGGGTCTTGTGGGCCACAGGAAGGAATTATGGTTGTGAAAAGTCTTTGAAAGCCATACATGGCAATGCCAGTTCCTGGGGTGGTGCTGCCAGCAGTATCACTGACAATGGCAACAGCAGTAAGACATCATGAAGAGAACTGGAAAGACTTGCCCGGGTCATTCTTGATAAAATAGAGACTGTGCTTATGGGCCCAGTTCACTTCCTCGCCTCCCAGTGTCTGATGGAGGCGTTTGTATACTACTTAAGAGGATTGACTGTTTCAGCTGAAAAAAAATATTGTCGTGACTAATGTGTCCACACAACCACCCTCCGCTTGCAAATGTCACTGGGACAGAAGTTGAGCATGTGCGTCTGCCTCGTATCTGAAAAAGCAACTCAGCAGGGACAGCGAGAACGCAGGACAGACTGTGACAAGGCGGCTTCCTTGCACCTATCCCCTATTTTAAGAGTCCCGGTCAAGGGGCCAGGAAGGGACTAGCGAGAAGGGAATGAGCGGTAATTGGCTCTTAGCAAGGCATCAGCGCCTCTAAGAAGTGGATCCAGATCTGTGTTGGGGGCGCCTTCTCGACAGTTCTGTCTCCGGTCCCTGCTCTCCACGGGAAACCTTCACCCGCTCAGAGGGGCCGGGCAACACAAGCGGGCTTCAAAGGGACGTCTGTTCCAGTGGAGAAGCCAGAGTAGGTTTCAATTAAGGCTGCTGATTTATTTATCGGACTTTTCAAAAGACGTGCCCCCACCCCCACCCCGTGCCCTCTGGGCCTGGGTATGTAATTTAAAACGTGTATCATTAGTATAATTTTTAAAAAACAGGGAAGTATCCTCCAGGCACTCTCGGCCAGGATCCACACTCAGACGAGAGAGGCTGTAGGAAGAAGGCGGCTTCCTTGCCTTCCCCTTGCCCATTCATCTCAGGACCGTTCTGGTTCCTTCCTCGATGTCCGTCCACCTCCACACAAGCATCTGTGCACATCCCGCCCCTCCCCCACCGCCTCTCAGCATCCCTGTCTCCCGATGTCTGTTCCCCGGGTGTGTCTCCCCACTGTCCTCGCTGGACTGCGGGCCCCCCACCCCTCTCGTTTTTATGCTGCAGCACATCCTGGCCTCTGGTCGATATTCCCGTATGAACAGATGGGTCCGCTGTCTGGTTATTCATCACCGGCGCTCACAGTACAAGACCGAAGAGGAGGAGAAGCATGGGGGCGGGGGGAGGGGCTGTGTCCTTTGTTTACTTGGCATTTCTCTTTGGGTCCTCAATTTGGTGTTTCTAAAAGACCCTGAGGCCTGGGCAGCTCAGGAGATTGGGGAGGAAACCTACTTCTAGCGGGTCTGAACTTAGAAAATTTGCGGGGGGCTGACAGGTTTCCAGAATGCTCTGAAATTGTTGGCAAAATTTTGAGTGTTGATTTTTTTCATCAAAAAGGTTGGCAGTTTTTATCACATTCTCAAGGGGTTTTATGGTTTTATGACGCCCGAAATGTTAAGAATAAAAAATCAAAAAGTGTGGATGCCCCCCAGCTGACCAAACAAGATGAAAACACACAAAAATGTACACACAATTTCAGGGGCTTCATACACTCCCCATGAAATCCCATCCCCAACCCCCAGTGTGTTTCTCTCAGGGCTGGAGTTGGGAAGATGTGTGTGGTGGGTCAGGCCCCACCTCTTATCTCCCAGTCTTCTGTCTGGTACTCTTTGCTTTCTGAGGGTCTCCTGGCAACAAACCTTTTTAATTAAAATGTAAAATGGCCTTTTTTGATGGGCTCCACTGAGGTGTTTAAACCTGTGCTTTTGGTCTGTACCCTCCTCCTGGCATCACGTTCATTTCTTACTGTTTCATCTTTCTTCACCCAAGAATGAGAAAAACAGGAATTTACACCTAAAATCCTTCACCCGTGTATCCCTCCCACACACACACTTGAAATTTTGTTTGGCAGTTTTTTGCTTACTATGTTCTAGACGCTGACTGTGCTAAGCAAATAATCCTGTTTAAAGATAATCCTATCAGGTAAGGACTATTACGATTCCCATTTTACAGATGAGGAAACTGAGGCTTTGAGAGGTGAAGATATTTTCCCAAGGCCATCTAGTGTGTAAATAGAAGGGCAAGTATTTGAACTTTGGTATATGTTGAGGCCTTGGAGGTTATACCTGAAAACTACAGGCTCCTTACTCAACCTTCTTATATATGAGAACCAAGCTGGCCTCTTCGTACTCAATCCCAGGATGAGGCAGACTCCTCCACCCAGCGTCAGGTCTTGGCAGAGCATGAGGGCAGTTCAACCTCCAAAAAGAAAGGAGGAGCTGGGCTCTGCATGTGCGTTTCCTTCCAAACGTATCCATCAGATGAGTCACTTCACCTCCCCTGGGGGAGTGTGAAAAAGTGGGAGAGAGGCCTAGAGGATTGTACCATCTGCTGACCCTTCCCATGGAAGGAAGTATCTAGAGTAGGGAAGAAGCGTCCCCCATCCCAACTACCATAACCACCCTGTAATACCCACAGTTCCACAGCACAGGGTCCCTGTGGACCAAGTTCCAGAGCTTCCATTGTACCATGAAGGCAAAAGCACCACATCTTTGGATGGACAAAGTGAGCCAGGCCAACTTGGCACGCCATTGGTGTCACCAAGTCCTGGCATCATCGCACACCCACCATGTGCCTTTGAAAAATCCAGTTAGTCCTCTGCAAAGCTGAGAGGTATGTCCATGGGGCCAAAGAGAGTGATGGACCACACTTGGCAGGAAGCAAGGTGAGACCTAAGGCTTCGTGCTCTTCGGGACAGGCCCTATGGTCATGGCTTCACGTGCCTTTCTTGGGGTAGGAAGTCTCTGTAGACATTGTAGATATTTCCCATGTATTCCTCCAGGGCCCTCTCTACCCTTGTCCCCTGCCCTCTGCCACAGAGGGGACCTGTACAGATGGCATCACTGAGTTCCACCTACAGGGAGTCCCAGCAGGAGCTCAGAGGGAGGAGAAGAGTGAGGTCAGGGTATTCACTGGCCTGGCTCCCTCCCTGGGCTGTCGCCCTGGGGCTGTGGGCCGTATCCCTCCACCAAGGGTCACTGAATGGGAGCCCTCTCCACTTGTCACTGGTCTGGGCCCACAGGCGGTTACAGCTCCACTGTCTGTAGCCCCAGTTACTGCTCTGTCCCGTGTGGTTCCCGTATTGGTTTGCTTGGGCTGCCTTAACAAAGTACCGCAGACTGGGGGCTTAAACCATAGCACTCTATTGTCTCAGAGTCCTGGAGCCTGGAAGTCCAGCAGGTTGGTTTCCTCTGAGGCCTCTCTCCTTGGCCTGCAGCTGGCCATCCCTCTGTGTGTACATGGCCCTGGTGCCTGTCCCCTTCCTTATAAGGACACCAGTCATATTGGATCGGGACCCCGCCCAGTGGCCTTATTTTAACTTGATCACCTCTTTAAAGACCCTATCTCCAAATGTGGTTACATTCACAGGCACTGGGGGTTGGGACTTTAATATAGGAATTTGGGGGGACACAATTCAGCCCATCACAGCCGCCAACACCCTTTATTAAGCCGATTGTCCTAGTATGAATGTGCCGCCCGTTTCCTGATTGATAAAGGAATGCACTTTGGGCTGTTTCTTGTAGAGATTTGTACCAAATCACCACTTGTCTCCCCTGTACACGCCAGCAATTGGAAGGATGGTGTATAAACTGGGGCCGAGTTGTGCATGGAGCCAGCAAATCCCTGCTCAGACCAAGCCCCCACCCTTGGCCTCTCCCTGAGACCATGCTCTTCTGTCTCGGCTATTTCCAAAGCCACAGATTGCGTGGTGTGTTGTAACTTCACGCCCCCCACCCCTGCCCACCACAAATGGTTCTCAGCCAGTGTGCACTGACATTAGAGACCCTTTGCCTGGGTGTCACCAAGCTGTGATGGGCGTGTAACATGTATTCTTATGACAGTTGAAGATGCAGCCTGTGATGGTGAGGTCTGTGGAGTAGAACGGGGAGCACAAGACACAGCTCCCCGTGGGTGAAAGGGGAGAACCTGGCTTCATGGGACCAGGTGAAAACTTTGCGTTTGGAGGTAACGAGGATAGGAGGTCCTTACAGTTCTGCTTCAACCACAGCACCTGAGGATGGGCCAGAAAGTGCACGTTGCAAAAATCGTGGAGGCAAAGTACTGCCTTCTAACGTGTTGACAAGCACTGTCCATCCTGAGGTCTAGGCCAGGCCATTCCCTTGGCTGCCTGGTGTTTGCAGGTCTCTTTCCCAGAATTCTCCAAGCCCATTTGATGGTGGTACGGCTCTTCCTTTGAAGTCTATTTCTTTTCATTCCCAAACCTAACTCCCCAGTTCACCCTATAATGCTATCGACGAGCCCGAGCAGTTTTTTTTAGCGTTCTGGAGTCGTCAACTGCCATATTGGATGCTTTGCAAACTCTGAGATTTTGTTCCCAGGCCCCCTGTTCTTTTATATTTGTTTGTTTGTCCTGTGAATTATCAGGAAACCTAGACCGTATGTTTCTGATTCATTGACACCAAAGTCATCAGCGTTTTGAGTAGTTGTTTGCAGTCCGAAAAGGTTTTATGTCTCTGGTCTGTGTTCCTCTTTAGTTAAATACAGTTCATCCAACACTTCGGGGCGCTGCGTGCCGAGCACCGCACTAGACACTGGAGGTGCAGGAAAGATGAAAACACAGACCCTTCTTTCGCGGAGCTTGCAAGCATCGATCACCCTGCCAGGAGTTGATGAACTTGAATCAGGAGGCTAAGTGTTCATTTTGAAGCTCCAGACCTGTGTGTGTGAGCCATTTCCAGATCCAGCCACCGTGGCATTTGCTTTCTCCTCACCAGCTCAGGCTTTTGGATTTTCTCCCTCCCAGTTGGGGGCACCTTAGCAATGCATCCAGAAAGGCTTGATTCACTCTGTTTGAAGGCTTTTCACCCTCCCCACCCCCACCAAAGACCTGGCTGTGCCTTTCCGTCGATGTGGAAAGCGAAGTGCCCACGTTTGCATGGGTGCCCATGGTGCGGTCAGATTTAGGACTTTGGATTCTGAAGTTCCAGGGAGGAGAACTCGAAGGGTAGTTAGCGGGAACAAGTGACATCCTGCTTTGCCGATTCTGTTTCACAGCCTCAGGGTCTGATCCTGACCAAGGAGCTGAGTTAGATCCTACCCTCCTGGGTCCCTGTTAATTTCATCAAAGCACAAAAACTTTCTTCCTTTAATTACCACATGGGGGATATTAAGATCTTGTTTTCCTAAGTAATTCCCACGGACTTGGCTTTTCTTCCTAAATGTGCCAAGTGTCTGGTTAAGAATTGCATAAGGTTGACATCAGAGGGTTTTCACACGGTCTCCGCTCCAAGCCACATAAAGGTCTTTTTAAAGACCCTGGTCAGTGGAGTAGAGGCTGCCCGCAGCTCTGCTCGCCCACAGCAGCACGCGTGGCTCCAATGGCACATTCATGAGGAGCACCGTCCGGTCAAAAGCAGCTGGCTCTCACCCCGCGCTATCTCCCTTTGCCCGAGGAACATTCAGCTGGTGGCTGAATCATTTCAAGGAGGTTTTTTTTTGGGGGGGGTGGTTTGTGTCCTGCTCAGTTACCCATTTGTAGACTGTCACCAGATTTTGTGTTTGTTTGCTTGTTTTTTCATTTCACTTGACCTCACCAGGTCCTTAAGTTTAGAGCTACTTTGGGAACGTTGAAATAAGCAAGGCTATGAGTGTCTCTTTTGCCAGGACTGTGTTTTATTCCCTCTGTGTCCAGACACCCTGACTTGGCTCATAGTGGGCAGTGGGACATGCTGGGTGGCAGCTGTGATGATGGTGATGGTGACAATGAAGAAGGCAGGCACCAGTATTTTTGAGGGTTTAGCATTGCGCCAGGCACTGTGGCAGGTGACCCACCTACCTGTTTTCACTGAATCCTCACAACCACCCGAGGAGGTGAGGGTCCATCGCCACCTTATCGCACAAATGAGGAATCAGATGCACAGAGGCTACATGACCTTCCCCAGGGCACACGCCAGTGTATGGAGAGCTGAGATTCAAACCCATGCGGAGCTCACTCCAGAGCCCAAATTCTAGCCTTGAATTCTAGAATGAAAGACCAGGTTCCTGATATGCAAAACGTTTGTCCTTCCAGTTCTGTGTCTTCCACGTCCAAGCGCATTTGTGAGGGAGGATGTAAAGAAACCGACCTTTATGAGCCACCATAGGCATTGAACTCCTGACTCAGAGCCATGAAAACTTAGACTAAAAAGTCCGGTGAGACAGCTCTGAAGAGGTGATTCTTGGCCTGCCAGTGACCAAGTCCTGCAAGGGCCGAAGTGCCCCCCGAGAAGGACCCAGTGCTTCTTAAGAAAGCAAAAGCTGTACACCCACTGAGGCATTCAGTTGGCTCAGCAAAGAGAAGAATTAGGGGCTGGACCATCCTACAGGGAGGTGATCATCTTCACGCCGGCCAGTATCCGAGAGGCCACTGCTTCTAGGACACAGTCATGAAGAGGGGACAGAGTTGAGGAATGCTGTTCCAGTCCTTCCCATCTAATAGGGTCAAATTAGACAGAAGGTCAGCCGGAAAATGAGCTCATGTGTATTAGTGTCATCCAGGTGCTAGTCACTGTCACGTGCAATTTCTTTCTTTTTTTTTTTTTTTAATATTTATTTACTTATTGGGTTGCACCGGGTCTTAGTTGCGGCAGGCGGGCTCCTTAGTTGTGACATGTGAACTCAATTGCGGCATGCATGTGGGATCTGGTTCCCTGACCAGGGATCGAACCCAGGCCCCCTACATTGGGAGCGTGGAGTCTTACCCACTGCGCCACCAGGGAGGTCCCTTCAATTTCTAATCAATGTTTCTTATTAACTGAGATAGGCTTTCTGCACTGCAATTTATACATGAGGAAAATAGGGCTCAGAGAGATGAAGACACTTGCCCAAAGCAGAACTGGGAGTAAGAGGTGGAATGAGGATTCAATCCAGGGGAAGTATCTGGACGTTGCGTCACCCTCCACTCTACCTGTGTGGCACGTGCAGACCTACTGTGTCAGAGATCATGTATCACATGTTGTGCACTGTAGAATCATCCCCTCCATCAGTTCATACCATGTCCAAGTCTCTAAAGACAGAGAACATGCCAGACATGGCCTCTGCCCTTGTGGAATTAATACTGAAAAGAGAAACAGACAATAAATAATGACACATTGCACAGTCAACTGCTTACTTACAACTGCAGTTAAGTGCCACCAAAGAGAAGGCCGGATGTCTGAGAGTATGTTCAGAATTTACCCACTTCTCCTCATCTCTGTCGCTTGTACCCTGGTCTCAGCCATCGTATCTCTCTTCTGGATTCTACAGCTGTCGCTGAACAGGTCTCTCTGCTTCTACTCTGGCCAATCCAAGGGATCTCTTAAACTGTTAAATGTCATCAATCACTGCTCTGCTCAAAACTTCCAGAGGCTGCCAGCTCACTCAGAGAAGAGGTCAAAGTCCTTCCATGACCCACAGGGCCAAGCTCACTCCTCTTCCTTGTCTTTCTCCTTCTTACCCGCTGTGCTAGAGCTTAACCACACTACCTCCTGTTGGCTAGTTCCTGCATACCCTAAGCTGGTTTCACCTCAGGGCCTTTGCACTGGCTGTTCAGTCTGCCAGGAACCCCTTTCCTCTGGTATCAGCATGGATTGATGCTCACTTTCTTCAGGGCTCTGAAGCAGAGAGTCCTATTATGATTGCCCCTGCTCTCCCTGTCATCTTTACCCTGCTGCTTTTTTCCCATAGTAGTTATCACCATTTAGAATTCTTTGTTTATTTGTTTAAACATCTTTATAAGAGTATAATTGCTTTACAATGGTGTGTTAGTTTCTGCTTTATAACAAGGTGAATCAGCTATACATACACATACATCACCATATCTCCTCCCTCTTGCGTCTCCCTCCCACCCTCCCTATCCCACCCCTCTAGATAGTCACAAAGCACCAAGCTAATCTGTGTGCTTTGCAGCTGCTTCCCACTATCTATTTTCCATTTGGTAGTGTATATATGTCCATGCGACTCGCTCACTTCGTCCCAGCTTACCCTTCCCCCTCCCCTTGTCCTCAAGTCCATTCTCTGCGTCTGCATCTTTATTCCTGTCCTGCCCCTAGGCTCTTCAGAACCTTTTCTTTTTTTTTTTTTTAGATTCCATATATATGTGTTAGCATATGGTATTTGTTTTTCTCTTTCTGACTTACTTCACTCTGTAGGACAGTCTCTGGGTCCAACCACCTCACTACAAATAACTCAATTTTGTTTCTTTTTATGGCTGAGTAATATTCCATTGTACATATGTGCCACATCTTCTTTATCCATTCATCTGTCGATGGACACTTAGGTTGCTTCCATGTCCTGGCTATTGTAAATAGAGCTGCAATGAACATTGTGGTACATGACTCTTTTTGAATTATGGTTTGCTTAGGGTATATGCCCAGTAGCGGGATTGCTGGGTCATATGGTAGTTCTATTTTTAGTTTTTTAAGGAAGCTCCATACTGTTCTCCATAGTGGCTGTATCAATTTACATTCCCACCAACAGTGCAAGAGTGTTCCCTTTTCTCCACACCCTCTCCAGTATTTATTGTTTGTAGATTTTTTGATGATGGCCATTCTGACTGGTGTGAGGTGATACCTCATTGTAGTTTTGATTTGCATTTCTCTAATGATTAAGGATGTTGAGCATTCTTTCATGCATTTGTTGGCAATCTGTATATCTTCTTTGGAGAAATGTCTATTTAGGTCTTCTGCCCATTTTTGGATTGGGTTGTTTGTTTTTTTGATATTGAGCTGCATGAGCTGCTTGTAAATTTTGGAGATTAACCCTTTCTCAGTTGCTTCATTTGCAACTATTTTCTCCCATTCTGAGGGTTGTCTTTTCATCTTGTTTATGGCTTCCTTTGCTATGCAAAAGCTTTTAAGTTTCATTAGGTCCCATTTGTTTATTTTTGGTTTTATTTCCATTCCTTTAAGAAGTGGGTCAAAAAGGATCCTGCTGTGATTTATGTCATAGGGTGTTCTGCCTATGTTTTCCTCTTTTATAGTGTCTGGCCTTACATTTAGGACTTTAATCCATTTTGAGTTTATTTTTGTGTATGGTGTTAGGGAGTGTTCTAATTTCATTCTTTTACATGTAGCTGTCCAGTTCTCCCAGCACCACTTATTGAAGAGGCTGTCTTTTCTCCATTATATATTCTTGCCTCCTTTGTCAAAAGTAAGGTGACCATATGTGCATGGGTTTATCTCTGGGCTTTCTATCCTGTTCCATTGATCTATATTTCTGTTTTTGTGCCAGTACCATATTGTCTTGATTACTATAGCTTTGTAGTATAGTCTGAAGTCTGGGAGCCTGATTCCTCCAGCTCCATTTTTCTTTCTCAAGATTGCTTTGGCTATTCGGAGACTTTTGTGTTTCCATACGAATTGTGAATTTTTTTGTTCCAGTTCTGTGTAAGATGCCATTGGTAGCTGGATAGGGATTGCATTGAATCTGTAGATTGCTTTGGGTAGTAGAGTCATTTTCACAATGTAGATTCTTCCAATCCAAGAACATGATATACCTCTCCATATGTTTGTATCATCTTTAATTTCTTTCATCAGTGTCTTATAGTTTTCTGCATACAGTTCTTTTGTCTCCTTAGGTAGGTTAATTCCTAGGTATTTTTCTCTTTTTGCTGCAATGGTAAATGGGAGTGTTTCCTTAATTTCTCTTTCAGATTTTTCCTCATTAGTGTATAGAAATGCAAGAGATTTCTGTGCATTAATTTTCTATCCTGCTACTTTACCAAATTCATTGATTAGCTCTAGTAGTTTTCTGGTGGCATCTTTAGGGTTCTCTATGTATAATATCATGTCATCTGCAAACAGTGACAGCTTTACTTTTTCTTTTCCGATTTGTATTCCTTTTATTTCTTTTTCTTCTCTGATTGCTGTGGCTAAAACTTCCACAACTATGTTGAATAATAGTGGTGAGAGTGGACAACTTTGATTGTTCATGATCTTACTGGAAATGGTTTCAGTTTTTCACCGCGGAGAACGATGTTAGTTGTGGGTTTGTCATATATGGCCGTTACTATGTTGAGGTAAGTTCCCTCTCTGCCTACCTTCTGGAGGGTTTTTATCATAAATGGGTGTTGAATTTTGTCAAAAGCTTTTTCTGCATCTATTGAGATTATCATATGGTTTTTATCCTTCAATTTGTTAATATGGTGTATCACATCGATTGATTTGCGTATATTGAAGAATCCTTGCATTCCTGGGATAAATCCCACTTGATCATGGTGTATGATCCTTTTAATGTGCTGTTGGATTCTGTTTGCTAGTATTTTGTTGAGGATTTTTGCATCTATGTTCATCAGTGATATTGGCGTGTAGTTTTCTTTCTTTGTGACATCTTTGGTTTTGGTATTAGGGTGATGGTGGCCTCATAGAATGAGTTTGGGAGTGCTCCTCCCTCTGCTATATTTTGGAAGAGTTTGAGAAGGATAAGTGTTAGCTCTTCTCTAAATGTTTGATGGAATTCGCCTGTGAAGCCATCTGGTCCTGGGGTTTTGTTTCTTGGAAGATTTTTAATTACAGTTTCAATTTCAGTGCTTGGGGTTGGTCTGTTTATATTTTCTATTTCTTCCTGGTTCAGTCTTGGAAGGTTGTGCTTTTCTAAGAATTGGTCCATTTCTTCCAGGTTGTCCATTTTATTGGCATAGAGTTGCTTGTAGTAATCTCTCATGACCTTTTGTATTTCTGCCGTGTCAGTTGTTACTTCTCCTTTTTCATTTCTAATTCTATTGATTTGAGTCTTCTCCCTTTTTTTCTTGATGAATCAATTTTGTTTATCTTTTCAAAGAACCAGCTTTTAGTTTTATTGATCTTTGCTATCATTTCCTTCATTTCTTTTTCATTTCTTTCTGATTTGATCTTTATGATTTCTTTCCTTCTGCTAACTTTGGGGTTTTTTTGTTCTTTCGCTAATTGCTTTAGGTGTAAGGTTAGGTTGTTTATTTGAGGTGTTTCTTGTTTCTTGAGGTAGGATTGTATTGATATAAACTTCCCTCTTAGAGCTGCTTTTGCTGCGTCCCATAGGTTTTGGATCGTCGTGTTTTCATTGTCATTTGTCTCTAGGTATTTTTTGATTTCCTCGTTGATTTCTTCAGTGATCTCTTGGTTATTTAGTAGTGTATTGTTTAGCCTCCATGTGTTTGTATTTTTTACAGATTTTTTCCTGTAATTGATATCTAGTCTCATAGCATTGTGGTCAGAAGATACTTGATACAATTTCACTTTTCTTAAATTTACCAAGGCTTGGTTTGTGACCCAAGATATGATCTATCCTGGACAATGTTCCATGAGCACTTGAGAAGAATGTGTATTCTGTTGTTTTGGATGCAATGTCCTATAAATATCAATTAAATCCATCTTGTTTAATGTATCATTTAAAGCTTGTGCTTCCTTATTTATTTTCATTTTGGATGATCTGTCCATTGGTGAAAGTGGGGTGTTAAAGTCCCCTACTATGAATGTGTTACTGTCGATTTGCCCTTTTATGGCTCTTAGCATTTGCCTTATGTATTGAGGTGCTCCTATGTTGGGTGCATAAATATTTACAATTGTTATGTCTTTTTCTTCTTAGATTGATCCCTTGATCATTATGTAGTGTCCTTCTTTGTCTCTTGTAATAGTCTTTATTTTAAAGTCTCTTTTGTCTGATATGAGAATTGCTACTCCAGCTTTCTTTTGATTTCCATTTGCATGGAATATCTTTTTCCATCCCCTCACTTTCAGTCTGTATGTGTCCCTAGGTCTGAAGTGGGTCTCTTGTAGACAGCATATATAGGGGTCTTGTTTTTGTATCCATTCAGCCAGGCTATGTCTTCTGGTGGGAGCATTTACTCCATTTACATTTAAGGTAATTATCGATATGTATGTTCCCATGACCATTTTCTTAATTGTTTTGGGTTTGTTATTGTAGGTCTTTTCCTTCTCTTGTGTTTCCTGCCTAGAGAAGTTCCTTTAGCATTTGTTGTAAAGCTGGTTTGCTGGTGCTGAATTCTCTTAGCTTTTGCTTGTCTGTAAAGGTTTTAATTTCTCCATCGAATCTGAATGAGATCCTTGCTGGGTAGAGTAATCTTGGCTGTAGGTTTTTCCCTTTCATCACTTTCAATATGTCTTGTCACTCCCTTCTGGCTTTCAGAGTTTCTGCTGAAAGATCAGCTGTTAACCTTATTGGTATTCCCTTGTATGTTATTTGTTGTTTCTCCCTTGCTACTTTTAATATTTCTTCTTTGTATTTAATTTTTGATAGCTTGATTAATATGTGTCTTGGCATGTTTCTCCTTGGATTTATCCTGTATGGGACTCTGCAATTCCTGGACTTGATTAACTATTTCCTTTCCCATATTAGAGAAGTTTTCAACTAAAATCTCTTCAAATATATTCTCAGTCCCTTTCTTTTTCCCTTCTTCTTCTGAGACCCCTATAATTCGAATGTTGGTGTGTTTAATGTTGTCCCAGAGTTCTCCAAAACTGTCCTCAATTCTTTTCATTCTTTTTTCTTTATTCTGCTCTGCAGTAGTTATTTTCACTATTTTATCTTGCAGGTCACTTATCCATTCTTCTGCCTCAGTTATTCTGCTATTGATCCCTTCTAGAGAACTCTTAATTTCATTTATTGTGTTGTTCATCATTGTTTTATGCTCTTTAGTTCTTCTAGGTCCTTGTTAAACGTTTCTTGTATTTTCTCCATTCTAGTTCCAAGATTTTGGATCATCTTTACTATCATTATTCTGAATTCTTTTTCAGGTAGACTGCCTATTTCCTCTTCATTTGTTTGGTCTGGTGGGTTTTTACCTTGCTCCTTCATCTGCTGTGTGTTTCTCTATCTTCTCATTTTGCTTAGCTTACTGTGTTTGGGGTCTCCTCTTCACAGCCTGCAGGTTTGTAGTTCCCTTTGTTTTTGGTGTCTGCCCCCAGGGGCTAATGTTGGTTCAGTGGGTTGTGTAGGCTTCCTGGTGGAGGGGTCTAGCGACTGTGTTCTGGTGGATGAGGCTGGATCTTGTCTTTCTGGTGGGCAGGACCACGTCCAGTGGTGTGTTTTGGGGCGTCTGTGACCTTATGATTTTAGGCAGCCTCTCTGCTAATGGATGGGGTTGTGTTCCTGTCTTGCTAGTTGTTTGGCATAGGGTGTCCAGCACTGTAGCTTGCTAGTTGAGTGGAGTTGGGTCTTAGCGTTGAGATGGAGATCTCTGGGAGAGCTTTTGCTGTTTGATATTACATGGAGCTGGGAGGTCTCTCGTTGACCAATGTCCTGAACTCGGCTCTCCCACCTCAGAGGCTCAGGCCTGACACCCGGCCAGAGCACCAATACTGTGTCAGCCACACAGCTTTCTCTTGTGTTTCATAGTCCAGAGGAAGATGGTGTGACAGTAGATGTCATTATGGTGTTCCAGTTCCCCTCTGCTGAGTCAAGGGCAGTGAGAAAGAGGAAAATCCGTAGCATCCATGGTGTCACCGGCAAAGCCCACCGGGGTCCCTGGGAAAAATATGATGGAATCTAGGTGATAAGGTCTACGTTCTTTTGTGCTCAGTCTAGCTTCACTTGTCTGTAGAGGCCGCATGCAGAAGTCTTGCTCCTAACACGCTGGATTAGCATTCCCAGCATAGAAACGCTGTGCCAGACACTTTTCTCTTTGTTTATTTATTATTGTTTGTCTTCCCCAGTGGGATGAGTCCCATAAGGCCAAGCCTTTGATGTGCTGTCTATCCTGCTATATGCTCAGGACTGAGAACAGTGCCTGGCACACAGTAAATCTTTTATTTTTTATTTTGCGGTACGCGGGCCTCTCACTGTTGCGGCCTCTCCCGTTGCGGAGCACAGGGTCCGGACGCGCAGGCTCAGCGGCCATGGCTCACGGCCCAGCCGCTCCACGGCGTGTGGGATCTTCCCGGACCGGGGCACGAACCCGCATCCCCTGCGTCGGCAGGCAGACTCTCAACCACTGCGCCACCAGGGAAGCCCAGTAAATCTTTAATAAATAATTACTGAGGCGATAAACGCAACTAAGGGCCACATTTCGGTTTGAAGGAGAGAGTTAATTGGGGGTGGGGAGGTGTTGCAGGCAGCTTCTAATATGGTTTCCCATCATACCCACCTCCTGGTGTTCACGCCCTTGTGCAACCCCCTTCCCTTGAGTGTGGTTGGGCCCTGAGACTTGCTTCTAACCCATAGAATGTGGCGAAGGTGATGGGAGGTCACCTCCAGGATGAGGTTACAGAGGACCATGACTGCTGTCTTGCTGGCCCTCTCTCACTTGCTCCCTTTGATGAAGCAGCCTGCTGAGTTGTGAGCGATGGAGAGGACAGCATGGCAAGGAACTGGGGGTGGCCTCTGATTGACAGCCAGTGAGAAACTGGGACCCTCAGCCCACCAGCCCACAAGGAACTGAATCCACCAACAACCACAGCCACCATGTGAGTGAGCTTGCACGCAGATCCCTCCCCAGTTGAGCCTTGAGATGCCTGCAGCCGCAGCTGAGACCTTGCAACCTATGGGAGGCCTTGAAACAGAGATGCAGAGGATGTAGGAAACTGTGGCCAGATTCATGAGGCTCAGAAACTGTGCCACCAAGTTTGAAGCGACTTGTTACGCAGCAGATCTTAGATAACTAATACAGGGGAGGTACAGGGCATGGGAGCAGCATCCTGAGTCTAGAAGGAGTGTGATGCAGGGAATTCAAGGTGAAAAGAAGCCAGAGGGCTAGAGCTCCATGAATGCGGGGAAGAAGAATACAGGATGAGGTGAGAAAGGGCACAGGGGTCAGGCTCCAGGTTTGAGTTTTAACCTAAAGGTTAATATAAGCCATTGAAGTGTTGGATCCCGGGAAAGATATTATCCAGTTTCCATTGAAAAGATTTCCTTGGCCGAAGCATAGAGAAGAGATTGGAGGAGCAGGAGTGGGTGTGGGAAGACCCATTCAGAGGCTCTAAGAGTCCTCTGTGTCTGAGATGTTGATGGCTTGGCCCTGGGTGCTGGCAGCGAGTATGGAGAAAGTGTTCTAACACCATTTAGAGAAGATCCCATGGGACTTGGGAATTCATAGGCTGGGCCTAGGGTGGTGGTCAAGGAGAAGGAGACATTACAAGGCTGACCTGCAGGCTTCAACGGTCCTTGTCTCTGTGTTTGGCCTAAACTGCAGGCCACTGAGATGCTTCCTTGGTTCAGGTTGATGCCAGCAATGCTGGAATTAAACCATTCTCATCGCAGAAGTTTCTGATGCTTTCCAGAAAGCAGGTTGGAGTGGAGTTCTAACCCTGTTGGACAAGAGGGAAAACAGGCACTGGGAAATGGAGCATTTTGCAATCATTTGGGCTCGGAAGGACCCCCAGGACCTGCCTGAGAGCAATGTGCACTGGGAGCTGCTCTTTATTTCATGACAGGTCACCGCAGGTTCTCACTGGACCCAGTGCCTGACAGGTGCTCAGTCATCTGTTATTACCCAGGGAATCAACACTGCACCTTAGTGAGGAAAGAAATGATGAAAGGCAGAAGTCTGGGGCAGAAATAGCCCAGATGTTGGCAGGCTGGAACATTCCCCTAGTGCAATCCACAGCTAAAACTCACCCTGCAGCAGCAGCAGAATGAATACTTCCTCCCTACCGCTGCCCTCTTCCCATGCTCCCTCATATACCATGATAAAGAGCACCCAGGTATTCCCAGCCCTGGTGGTACTGGGGCTTTAGTGTCTAAATGTGATACGAGATGACACCTCCCTCACAGATGCTCGTGTACCCGTTAGCTTTTACATACTAATGCTGTGTAACGAACACCCGCAAAATATAAACAATAAGCATATACTGCTCACATGTCTGGGATGGTCAGCTAGATCATTCTGATCTTGACTGAGCATGCTCAATACTGGGGGTCATTGGGCTGTCTGCTGGGTTGACTGGGGTTGCTAAGCTCTGCTCCACTCATCCTTCCCTGGGCTAGCTCGGGCTTGTTCTCATGGTAATAGGGGAGGTGCAGAGGGGACAAGGTTAATTGTACAGGTGTTTTTCAAGCCTCTGTTCCATGTTTGTTGGCATCCCATTGGCCAAAGCAGGTCATATGGCCAAGCCGAGGGTTGAGAATCGGGGGCATTTTGCAATCTTCCCTAATAGACAAATGGACCTGATTATCATGGTGTCAGCGCTCATCACTGTCATTTACGGAGCTGGCATTATGGTTATTTTGTATTAACTCAGTGGCTCTCAACTAGGGCTTATTTCATCCCCCACTGGACATCTGGCAATATCTGGGGACATTTTTGATTGTCACTCCTGAGGGGGAGGGTGCTCTGGAGTCTAGTGGGTAGAGGCCAGGGGTGCTGCTAAACATCCTGCAGGTGCACATTACAGTCCCCACAGCAAAGGATTATCCGGCCCCAAATGCCGATAAGTGCCGTAGTTGAGAACTCCTGCATTAATCTGATGCATTCTCACGCTCGTCCTACGGCGTAGGCTTTACTGGATCCATTGTTACATCTTTCTTCCTTTCTTACCTCTGCTTCCCAGTCTTGACCTCTGGGACTGACTGATGCAGGCTGCCCATGATTGGGGTCCAGATCTATGACCAGATCTGGTCACCCTCTACCAGTTCTACTTTGTTCCTACCATTTAGTGCCTACTTCCAAGTAGGTATTGGCACTGCCCTCCGCTTGGACACTGGACGGACAAATCCCTTCTCCAGAGGCGTCTGGCGATACCGTCTTCAGAGCAGGTGAAGAGTGTTAAGGCGTCCTTGTTCTCAGTTAGCCGGGTAATTGGCTCCGCGCTGAATTGCTCACTGCTGGTGTTGGAGAAGCGCTGTTAAAGGAATTCAGAGGAAAGGGAAAACATTTCTAAGCAGCGGCGTGCTAGTCTGCTCCCAGAACCTCTTGTCAGGTGTGTAGCATAATTAAGGTGCACAGCAGCGAGCGGCCCGGGCTTGGGGATGTTTGTGGTGACTGCAGGCACCGCTGCAGTCCACTCTGCGTGCTCTTTCCTCTCATTTCATGTCATTTCCATCCTCTCACATGGAGGTCTTGAAGGTCTTTGAGGAGGGGGCACTGTGTGTAAGAACAGCTGCCAATCCCAGGCTTGGGTGCCGTGCCTGCTCTGTGCTCTTCCCGTGAGGAAGAGAGAGGTGTGGGTATGTCTTGGGTTTCTTGTTCTGTGGGTAGAAAGACAGTACTGAAGCTGTCCACTGGCTGCCCGATGGATGCAGAAGAGAATTTACTCACAAATTGAAGTTTGATTCATCTTGCATGAGAATGCTATGCCCTGCCCCCTGGAGGCCCCTTGAGGAATAACAATGAGTCGCCAGCACCTGGGCCCGACCAGCCCGGAGTTAGCACTTTGCATGCGTCTCATCCTTTATTCCTGAAAACAGTCCTTGGACCTGGGTTCTGTTATGGTCCCCATTTCATGGGTGCAGAAACTGAGGCACAGGAAGCTACTGTTCAAGTTGCACAGCTAGGGAAGCCGGGAGTCAGAGCCGTGCAGTCTGGCTCCAAAACCTAGTTTCACCAGGATGTGGTGCTGCACCTCTGCAGCCCGAGCAGCCTTGTCTTGTACATCCCTGGCCCCCGAGTGTTTGGTGCAGAGCAGTTGCTCCTTGAGTATTTTCCTGATGAATGGAGGTCTTGTGCACCTCTGAAAAGGCACACCATGGAAACCAGCATGGGGAGGGAATGTGGTGGGGTACTGAGGACCTACTGCCGCCCAGGCCCAATACTGGGTTGCTTCTGCTCCATTATCCCCTTTGTGCAGAAGGTTATCCATGGAGTGGTTATTAGGTGGCATCTGGGGCAGTTGATAACACAGTGCCGAGACTCTCTGGCCTTCAGTGTCCCCGCCTGCAAGAATGGGTTAGGGAGAGGTTCCCATTGTCCCTCCCAGCTTTAATATTCGATGACGCTGTGAGTTGAGGACAGGCTCAGATATGCATTTCCTCTCAGAACCTTTTTACCGCAATAACCAAGACATCCAGCCAAAGATCCACCTGCTTCTCAAATCGAGATTCTGCACTTAAAGGACGTTTCAAGGAAAACAGAGCTTTCAGCATCCATGATTGTTTTTACTTGCTTGGCCATGTCAGTTAACAATTTGTCTCTCTTGGTCCTTTTCAATTTTTAGTTCCTAGAGCATTTATTAAATGCCCACAATGTGCAAAGGACTGTCCTCACCTTAGTTCTCTCACCATCTCAGAGCAGACCCTCACACCTTCCAACAGGTCCTCAGGCTGTGATCCGGGGGGCTCTACCCCAGCCTCAGCCCACTGTCACCTCTTCTGCTTTGCCTACAGACACCCCCCCCCGTGTTCTTAGCATCTTCTCACCCTTCCCAATAGCTAATAAGCACAGTTTTATAATTTGCAAAGTGCCTTCTCCCACGAGAACCTCCCAACCAGACGGGTGGGCAGGATCTGCACTCCCATTTTGGAGATGAGAGAACTGAGACTTTGAGAGGTGCATGGCTTGCCCATGATCACGTGACACAGCTGAGCATTGAACCTGGCCACCCATCACCCAGTCCTGTCTGTCTTCCTTTGGCACGCTGCTGCTATACCCTCTGCCCACTCCCACCAGGCTTCCTTCCTCCGCATCATAAAATAGCAATTACACTTCACTCTTAGAACTCCCGGCTCACAATAGGCACAATTTAAGTGCTTTTATATACATTAGCTCTTTAATCGTCATAGCGACCCTGTAAGGTATGTATGTACCATTAGTATCCCCATTTTACAGATTGGGAAACCAAGGCCCAGAGAAGTCAAGCAGCTTGCCCAAGGTCACACAGCTAGTGACAGTCAGGTCATGTAGAATCATGCACCCAACCACTTCACTCTATTGCCTTTCTAAAATATTGCTCATTCATTCGTTTATTCATTCGTAGAACTGTATGCCACTTGCTAAGACAGGTCAAATAAGACACGGTTTCTACCCTCAGTGAGTATGATTTGGAGCTTGGAGGGCATATTAGTTTTCTGTTGCTGCCTAACAAATTCCCACAAACTTGCCGCAATGCCTGTTTATTATCTCACAGGGTCTGTAGGTCAGGAGTCCGGGCAGGTCTGAACTGCGTTGTCTGCTCACATTCTCACAAGGCTAGAATCAAGATGCCGGCCAGGCTGTGTCCTCTGATGGAGCCTGAGTTCCTCTTCAAAGTTCATGTAGTTGTTGGAAGAATTCAGTTCCTTGTGGTTGTAGAACCAAGGCCCTCCCTCTGCTCCTAGAGGCCACTGTCATTCCCTGCCACATGGCCCTCTCTGTGGCATGTCACTTTGCTCCTTTAAGGCCAGTTGCTTTGCTCCCATTTAGGGAGATGGAGTGTTGTGACTTCTTGCCTCTCCCCTCTAGACGCTTGTGTAAAGGGCTGCCCTGATTAGCCCAGGCCCACCTGCTATAATCTCCTCTTGACCAGCTCAAAGTCAACTGATTAGGGACGTTAATTACATCTGCACAATCCCGTTATCTTTGCCAGATAACGTAACCTCATCGCAGGAGCGAAATGCCAGTTGTAAGTCCTACTGACACTCAAAGACAGAGATTATACGGTCGTGTACACTCGCGGGGGTGGGAATCTTACTGGCCATTCTAGAATTCTGCCTACCACACAAGAAGAGGCATGTAAGAGCAGAGTGTAAGAGGAGCAGAGAGGAGGCCGCACCCAGCTTGAGGGTGGTGAGGGAAGGCTTCCTGGAGGAGGCGGGGTAGGAGTTACTAAGATGAGGCGGTGGGAGGGGTACCCCGGTATGACAGGTATGGAAGCTGAGGACTGAAACAATGTCTCAGAACGCTGCAGCTACAGTGACGTGAGGGAGGGAAATACCGAGGAGAGGAGCAGGTGGAGCTTAAGCTTACGATGTTGAAATCCCCATTGTACAGACGTGGAAACTGAGGCTCACAGAGTTTGAGTGAACGCCCACAGGCTCTCAGCTCGTCAGAGTCGGAACTGGAACTTGAACAAATCAAGAAGCTCACCCCGCACCCCAGGGAGCTCCGCACACTGCCCACACCCATCCTTAATTAAGCAAAGAGGAGAGAGCCCCTCGGAGCCAGCGGCTTCATTTCTGCACGCGGATCACTCACTTACGTACTAAGACCTGCCTGGCTCACACCTGCGTGGTGATGCACAGGACGACATTCGCCAGAGAGATGATTGTTCTTTCCTTCGTGAGTGAGGAGGGAACAAAAATAGGTTATTTGTGGGGTGTTTTATCCCCAAACATGGTTTTAAGGGCATTTGTGTTTGGTGTGTTTACCAAATTACTGCTTCGCGTGCCTTCTGGAAGCAAGTTCTGTGTGCTTTGGCCTTAAAGACACAGATTTCAATTTCAGAGCCAGCAGACTGGTGAACAGTGAACATGCTGCCCAGATCCGAGGCACTGAAAACTGGGAAGGGGTTTGGGATTAAATTTGAGAAAATGATTACTCATCCTTCCAGCCACCTCTTAGTTTAAACATATTAAGATCTTCATTAAATCATGGGGATTTTTTTTCACTACACTTCTTGAGCCCCTTGCAAACGCTGGTGACCGCTGGCAACCAGGGATTCAGAGATAAATAAAATCTGAACAATAATGACAGTAATCACAGATGTTTATGAAGTGCCTGTAATGTGCCAAGCATGATGGCAGTTACTTTATTATAGCATTATCTCATTTAATCCTCACAGTTTCCCCTCTGAAGAACTTTTCCCCCCATTTTACAGATGAGGAAACTGAGGCCCAACGAGAGCCTCAGTCCCTGAGGCCCATGTCCGGGCGAACCTATCCCAGCCTCCCGAGAGCTCTCAGGCTGATGGAGAGATGTGGTCCCTGCCTCCAGTGCTTTACCTCCAAAGGGAGGTTGGCCATGTTTACCAGATGAGGCGACACTTGGTGCAGAGAATGACACAGGTGAAGATGCTGCCCTGCACTCAGGGCAGAGCTGTCAGAAGCCAGCACTGCAGGCGTTATCCTTGGAAGGGCCTCGTTTGAAGCCACGGCATGCAGGGAACCGAGGCTGTGTGCGCTGCTCCATGTTCAGAGTTGGCGGATAAATCAGTAATGGATGGTTCCCATGTCGAGAGCACAGTTTTCTTCGTAGGGCCTAATTCAGGTTGACATTCTTCCTTTCCTCGGAAAGGCTCTGCAGCAATGTGTAACCAGAGCCATATTTCTGATTGAACTAAGAGGATCGCAGCTTCACTTTCCTTTCCCTTTGGGGTAAGCCGTATTTAAAAGGCCTTTCTGAGGAATGAAGATTTTTCTCATTTAAAAGTCTCTGAATCTCCATCACGGAGGCCCAGGCCATGGTGGGTGACAAGGTCCTGGATTCTTGTTCCCAAACATGTAAGCCCACTGCTCCCTTCTCTGGACGCTGGAGCGTGTTCTGAGGCCTGGGATGAAAGCGCTCCCCTGAAGGTCTTTAATCGCGCTGTGGTCAGCAAATAAAAGGGAGGGACGTTTCCCTTGAATCACTGAAAGGTTCAGATTTCTCCATCAGGAGAGCTTTAAAAAGAGCAGACCAGGGTTTTGCCAAGATCCACTACTTTTCCTTAAGCCCAGAGAAAATGTGTGTGTGTGTGTGTGTGTGTGTGTGTGTGTGTGGTGTGTGTATCTGTGTGTGTGTGGTGTGTGTATGCATGTGGTGCATGTGTGCCTGTGTGTGTGGTGTGTGTGTGGTGTGCCAGAGGGGCTTCTTCACTTCCCACCCAGCGTTCTCTGTTCACAAAGCACAAAGTGTGGGTAGCGGTTGTGACACGTTTAAGTTAACGAGACCAGGTTTATCCAGACATTTCTCGCTGGGCAGCGCTGCGTTCTCTTGAAGCCCCTGTTGCCTAAACATGAACCCTTCAAGTCATCTCCACCTGCTTCCTCTCAAGGACACGCAGTCAGCTGAGCAGATTTTCCCCCCTTTCCAATCTTGCTGCCCAGCAGTCAGGACCTGCTAACCCTCCCTCTGGACGTTTGCGGGAAGCCCCTGCTGCAGTCTCTCCTCGCATCCACCCTGGGTTTAGCGCTGGATTAATTCTCTACCTGTGAGCAGGTCTCTCCTGTCATCAAAGCCCGCGGCCTCGGTCAGAGCCCTGCAGGCTGGCCTTTCAGTGGATGGCTTGCAGCCTTCCTTTCTGCCTTCTCTGCTGCCTCTGGTTAAACCAGACCCTCTCGTCGGCTCCCCTGGGCTGGAGGCCGGACCTGGGGTTGGGGGGGGGCGGCGAGGAGGCTGGGGGACTGAAGGGAGAGCCCCTCCAGCCCCAAACACAGCCCTGTCGGCTGCAGCCCATCTCAGCTTGTAAATCTGTTGTACAAGTTGAAGCTTCCCTGCCAGCTTCTTTCAAAGAATAGCTTCTGCCACAGAAGGCGGAGCTCAGCTCCCTTCAGGCATTTGCGTTGTCTGTTCTCTATGCCTTGACGCACACCGCTCCCTTCCCCTGGAATGCCTTCCGCCCCAGCCCCGTCCGTCAAGATCCAGCTGGGAGGCCCCTTGCCCGTGGAGGGAGAGGCACCTTGCTTGATGACCCACCGGGCGCCAGCCCTCTCTCCCCTGCATCTGTGATGTATCTTGGTCCCCCTGGGGCACACACACACCGCCTCACAGCATTGCTGTGTCCTAGCCTCCATTTTTCCTCCGCTCCCTGGATACGGACTCTGAGCCCAAGAGTGTCTCATCCATCTCTTTAATCCATCTCTCATTCATTCATTCGTTCAATAAACATTTACCTGCAGCACAAGAACTTTCCTGTACAACGCACTGGGGTTGTGATGACAAATCAGAAAGACACGTGTCTATCCTCATGGACATTCTAGCCGGAGAGAGTTTTAAAAAGAAATACAGAGACAAAACTTCATAAGAAATGGGAGAGTCCTTCTTACAAAGTAGAGGATACTGGTCAGGGGCCGTGGAGCTCTCCGGAGGACATGTCACTGCGGCTGAGACAGAGAAGAGGAGTGCGCACGAGCCAGGGGAGGGACGTGGGTTGGGGAGATGGGGAAAGCGTCTGGATCTGCATGCAGGAGACCTTGAAGTGGGAAGTCCTCTGAAGGCCCCAGGGCCTGCAAGGTCAGCGTGGCAGCAACCCAGTGACGGGGGAGGGGAAGGGGAGGCAGGCGGAGGCAGGGCCCCTGGGCTTGTCCTAAAGCATCAGGAAGGCCCCGGGCCTGGCGCACAGTGGGGTTCGTACCTGTTGCCAGGTGACTGAGAGCTAGGGTAGAACCTCGGAGGCTTGACGCCAAGCCTCAGACTTAGCAGTGGGTAAGTGTGGGCAAATCTTATTGCGAACGGAAGTGCTGTTTGCAGTGACAGTTTAAATGGGAGAAGTAAAAAGGGCACCTGCTATATGTCAGGCCCCATATGCTATACGAGGTCACAGGCATCTTTTACCTGTGGCTGTGATAATTCCCTGTGGCTACCATAACAGACTGCCACAAACTGAGTGGCCCAAAACAACAGACCTTTATTCTCTCCCGGTTCTGGAGGCCAGAAGTACAAAATCGAGGCCGCAGCAGGGCCAGGGTCCCTCTGGGGGCTCTGGGGGAGGAACCTTCCTGGCCTCTTCCAGCTCCTGGCGTTCCTTGGCTTGTGGCAGCATCACTCCGACCTCACGTGGCCTTCTTCCCTGTCTCTCAATGTCTTCTTTTCTGTCATTGGATTTAGGACAGCCCAATACAGCATGATCTCACCTCTATCCTTACCTTAATAATACCTGCAAAGATCCTTATTCCAGATGAGATTTCAAGGTTCTCGTTGGATGTGAATTTGGGTTGGCCGAGGAGAGTGGGCGCTACTCAACCCACTACAGTGCCCCGCCGAGCATCCATGTGGGTTGACATGGAAACGGAGGCCCAGAGAGGCCCAGGACTCACAGCTGAACTGGGCACATCAAGGGCTCCAGCCAAGCCTTTCAACTCCAACGTGGATGCTCTTCCGCTGCGCGCACACAGCCCACCTCCGCTAGAAAGCCAGTCTGGCCGCTGTCGCCTTGCCTTCTGCTCTCAGCCTGCTCCTGGGATCAGAATACAAGAGCAAACTGGACCTCCCAGCCCATCGGTCAGAGGCCAGGCCTGCAGCCATTGAGACGAGGAGTCCCTCTGCTTGGCCTGGGCCCCATCACTGTGGCAACTCAGGGAACCACGCCAAAGACCGACAGCGTTAGCTGCTGGCCACCACCCGTGGGCTGAGCACAGAGGCAAATACCCCAGGGAGTCTGGTTTCTGTCCAGTCTCATTTTCGATGTGTTATCTCCCAGATGCTGACAGCACTGCGACTAACGGGTGATTCTGTTTCTCTGTAAGGAAAATGGCGCTCATTTCCCCTAAGTGCCATCCCTCGTGGCTTGTGCTGCCACTTGTCCTGCTTTCAGACGGTGGTGAGCAGAGCTCCCTCTCAACTCCAGCTGGTGCCTGAGCGGCCCCTTCGTCATCTGCTTTTCAACTAGTACAGCCTGGATTTCCCCCAACCCGGCGTGCTTGTATCCTTGCGGGGACTTTTCTGTTTCAGAGAGTTTCACTATATCACAGTCTCCTCTTTGTAATACAACGAGGAGAATTGCTGACAATTTTCACAAATTGGGGCTCGGGCAAGAATAATTTTCTCTGAATTATATGTGATTCTCCCTTTTTACGTAGCCCTAACATTTTGTTCGCTTGTGGTGCTGCCTCTAAGCTGTTAAATATTTGATCTCTTCTGCCACTTGGTTCTCAAGCTGTGGGAGTTTAGGCTAAGCCGGAAGTGCAGGACAACTTACCCGAGGCAAATGCCGTCGGCCTTCCTGATCCGCAGCCTCCAGAAGCAGTGGAGGAGGCCCCAGATTAGGAGGTTAATTTAACTCCTCACTTGCTGAGCCTCTACCCTTTCCTTTCTGCCTAAATCTTAGAATGGAGAGGAGCCCGGGGTCCTTGGAGGGTGTGATGGAGGCAAGGGGATTCCCCAGGTGCACCTGCTAGGAGGGCTTGGTCGGCAGGGTATAGAAAGAGAAGGCAGGGAGCTTGAGGTCAACATTTTTCTTTTTCCTTTTTTTTCTTGCGGTACGCGGGCCTCTCACTGTTGTGGCCTCTCCCGTTGCGGAGCAAAGTCTCCGGACGCGCAGGTTCAGCGGCCATGGCTCACGAGCCCAGCCGCTGCGCGGCACGTGGCATCTTCCTGGACCGGGGCACGAACCCACGTCCCCTGCATCGGCAGGCGGACTCTCAACCACTGCGCCACCAGGGAAGCCCGAGGTCAACATTTTTCAACTTTACTGACTGACTTTGGGTTTAGACCTAGGATTGTCTGTGTCTCTAAGAATGAAGCCATGGTTTCCAGGAATGTGGGAACCTGGGACTGTGGCCACAGTCTACACAATCGTCATGTGGCTAAATCATGCTCAACTTTGCACAAGTGCTATTACGTCTGTCTGCTTGCTGGTCTTGGGGTTTTATGTCCAGCGTAAAACATAGTAGGTGATGAAGAAATATTGGTTGAATTAATGAAATAATTCCTATTATTATGAATTTATAGCTCCGTTGCCTTAGTCAACAAATATGTGGAGTGCATGCCATGGGCCAGGCCCCTGTGCTGGATGCTGGGGACACAGGGCAGAACACAGCAGACAAACCCCCTGCCCTCATGGAGCTGAGATTCTGGAGGGAGAATTCATGCAATAAAATAAATAAGTAGATGGTCTTCAGTGGTCTGTCAGAAAGTGATAAGCAGTTCTATTTTCAGTTTTTTAAGGAACCTCCATACTGTTCTCCATAGTGACTGTATCAATTTACATTCCCACCAACAGTGCAGGAGGGTTCCCTTTTCCCCACACCCTCTCCAGCATTTATTGTTTGTAGATTTTTTGATGATGGCCATTCTGACTGGTGTGAGGTGATACCTCACTAGGGTTTTGATTTGCATTTCTCTAACGATTTGTGATGTTGAGCATCTTTTCATGTATTGTCCATCTGTATGTCTTCTTTGGAGAAATGTCTATTTCCGTCTTTCGCCCATTTTTGGATTAAGTTGTTTTTTTTTGTGATATTGAGCCGCATGAGCTGCAAGGAGATCAACTCGGTGCTTTCTGACGACCTAGAGGGGCAGGATAGGGAGGGTGGGAGTGAGGGAGGGGATGTGGGGATATATGTATATGTATAGCTGATTCACTTTGTTGTACAGCAGAAACTAACAGAACATTGCAAAGCATTTCTACTCCAATAAAGATGTGAGAAGAAAAAGAGAAAGTGATAAGCACTATGGAGAAAAAACATGAAAGGAAGGAGGGGGGCGCAGTTTTAAGGGGTATGGGTGTTCAGGGGAGGCCTCTCTGAGATGGTGATATATAAGGAAAGATGAGAAGGAGGGGAGAGAGCCCGGCCGGTGCAAAGGTCCTGTGGTGTGTTTGAAAAGCAGCAAGGAAGTCAGAGACCCTGGAGTGGTCAGGAGGGAGAGCAGGGGAGAAGAGTTCGGTGAGTTAAAGGGCCACCCTCCGCACCATGGTCGATGAGGCAACGAAAACTCAGGGAACTTAAGGTACGTGCCTTGAGCCACCAGCTAGTGGCAGGCTGGAACCCAAGGTTGGATTCTGGGTTGGATCCTGTGCCACATCTCAACATGACTAGAGGGTGCCCCAGAAGATGGCCCTTTTGTGACTTGGGACCCTCCGTGCCGGCCTGCTGCAGCTGTAACTTGGAGAGAAGAATGATTGAATTTCCCTTCCTGGCTCCTGGGAGCCTTTTCGGCTGTGGGACAAGTCTTGGTGGCCCCATTGGTTCAGCCTGAGCTGTCCTCCGAGCTCCCAGCTAGATCCCCAAGGCCTCCAGAGCCCCTAACGTATCTTTCGCAGTTGTCCAATGCCACAGTGACTCTGATTCCTCCCCATGTTTTTCTTTCTTGCCCCCAAGTGCTCTCGTCTCCTTCTGGAACCAGCCTCATCATCACGGAAGCCAGGAATACATTGAATTTAGGGCACCTACGTGCACAGTCAGGAAATTACTTCTGCTCATTTGCTCTAACATTACCATCTTCCTTCGCCGACCTTTCCTACCTCCCATTCCAGAAACATTTCCCTCTGCAATCTCCTTTTCCATTTCCTGTTTTTGCTTTTCTTATCCCTTTTATGGACTGCCCTTTATGCCCTTTGGGAAGCTTTCCTGTTTTCTCTCGTTGCTTCATCTTCACTTTTGAAGGTGTTTTTCCGCTGCCTTCTTGATGGATGACCTTGGAGACCCCCGACCTGTTTACCGTTGGGTGACCTTCACAGTGCTGGGCCAGCCTCTGCCTTTATTTTCATTATCTACACAGAGGCAGGCACGTCTTATTGCACAGAGCACTGTTTAGCTTTCCTGGGAAACCAGGACTGGGAGGTAGTTTTGCTGGTACCTCTAATGGAGATGCACAAAGCTCGGTGCTGCTGCGAATTGGCCAGACAAGAACGCTGAATGCAGCCTCGCCCATCTCTGAGATCCGGTTGTGGTTGGATACTTACCTCAAAGATGGCATTACTAGTCTGACAGCAGGAGTACACACCAGTACGGTGTTTTTTAAAAGGCATCTTGGGGATGTCTCTTCAGATTTTCAACACGTTTCTAGGATTTCAAAAATGCTAAGCAGGTTTTGCAGAGATTTGTGTACCAGACTGCCTACGGCAGCAGTGTTTATTGTAAGAGTAAACTGAAATCCTAATTGTCTATCAATCCATCAGCAGGTTTTGCAACGGTTAAATATAGTATAGTACATATACTAGGGAGTAGTGTGAGGTCGTTGATCCATTTTTGTAAAATAAAATCACATAGCCACTTCAGAGCAAGTGGGATGTTGTTTTTAAGAATTAGGTACCAAAAAAAAAAAAGAAAAGAAATTAGGTGCTTCGCAAATCTTAAACATTGTAGCATTCTCAGGGCATTACATGGTTATGATAGTCTATCTAATTAACATAAAGGCAAGTTTAAAACTCAGAAGAACATCATTCATGGCCCAGGTTTGGTTGGATGAGAAGACATACTCATTCATCTCAACTTTGTTTTGTTTCGTTTGCAATAAACATGTTACCTTCAAAAAATTATACATCCAGATATTTGTACATTGTAACTGATACTTTTTATAACCTGCAAGTGTAGGTTGCTGAAGCTCTTTTCCCAATAAGCATATCTTTTTTCTATAATAAAAAATATATATGGGGAAAACGATTTTACTTTATCTTTCACTTTGGGTCTCTCTGCCTCTTTAACTTTTGATTGAAGAGATTTTTTTTTTTTTTTTCGGTACGCGGGCCTCTCACTGTTGTGGCCTCTCCCGTTGCGGAGCACGGGCTCCGGACGCGCAGGCTCAGCGGCCATGGCTCAGGGGCCCAGACGCTCCACGGCATGTGTGGGATCTTCCCGGACCGGGGCACGAACCCGCGTCCCCTGCGTCGGCAGGCGGACTCCCAACCACGGCGCCACCAGGGAAGCCCCTGAAGAGAATTTTGAACATGCAGAGAAGTACACAACCTAGTGGAACATTCACGTGCCCGTCACCCAACCATTAACCCGTGGCCAGGCCTGCTCCATCCAAACCTGGTTCCCCTTCCCCAGCTCCCAGCCCTGTGTGAGGCTGAAGCAAATCCCAGGCATCATTCAAACATCTTGATTTCCTCCTCCCGACCTTGCTGCCCTGCCCTTGATGAGGGTTGCCTCGTCTGATGCTGAGCTATTGCAACGAGACCCTAATCCGGACCTGAAGCCCCCGTCCCTGCTGTTTGCCTCCACACCGTCCCCGGAGTGACCTTCTTACACCGTAATCTGAGCCCTGCCTTAAAATGCATCCATCAGAGCTGCCTGGCTATGACAGAGGACCGTGAAGGGGTTTGCAGGTACACCGAGCTCTCGGTGGCCTCAGTGGGCAGCAGGCAGAGGGGGCCCGAGCTGCCTGACATGGCCTGTGGCCTCATAGAGCCTCATCAATTTGATGCCAGTGAGCTGTACAAATATTACCATGTCTATACACCATGTCGGGGAAAGATGGAACATTCAGACTCTACTGCCTGCTACCAAAAGGCCTCATAAACAGCCCCCAGCCCGTCTTTGTCAATCTCACCCTCACTCCTCTGCACCCATCCTGCTTTCCCACTGAGACCCATGTGCCCCCAGGGGTGAACATCAGCAGGGTGGGGCTGGGGAGGTAGATGGTGAATCTGAACCACAGGCCGAGCGTGGTGCATATTCCTGAATGGAGGTTTTCCTGTAATATTGCCATGACTGACCTGACAGTGTGTTCACTCAGCCAGTCTTTCAACATATACCTTACTGGGCACCTCCTATTTGCCAGACACTGTTCTAGGCACTGGGAATCCAGAAGTGTTGGAAACAGACCAAACCCCTGCTCTCGGGAGGTTTCTACACATATATGAGCGTCGAAAGATGTTTGCAATGACGTCCACCGAATATGGTAGAATGGGGCGTAATCTTTGCACTTCCGTGTCTGCAATTTTCTGCACTTGTTGATTTCTTTAAAAGGAGCGTGTTTCATGTTTACCAAAGAAAAATGTAATTTTTCTTAAAAACCGCAAACAAAGAAAGCACACAGGGCAAGAAATTGACAGATTCATTCTGGATGGTGAGAAGATGCACTATTTGTTTCTTATTTGTTAGTTTTTGTACTTTTTTAATCTCCCAACCAATTTTTGAATTTTAATAAAATGAGATAGGGGAAAAGGTGAATTCTTGGGAATTGGCAGTGAATCGGCCACAAAGCAAGAGACGAAAGAAAGATTTTTTTTCTCCTCGTAGCTGCACAGTAACCACAATATCGATGCCTCACTCCAGGGCGCAGATGTACTGTGGGAAGCTGAGATTACGGTCCCCCAGCTCTGTGGGGCTTTCTCCAAACCAGCGTTTTGTGGCCTTAATTCCATGAATGTAAACAATAATTACCAACCTAAGTAGATTACTCAGCATAGGTTAGATGCCTCCGGGTCCCCGGATGAGTCGCATTATTGACTGCTCACAATTAACCTAAAAAAATTAAACCAATTGCTTTTCTGGTTCCTTCTGCCCCGGTTTGTGCCCAGATGATACTTCCACATATTTATCACCTGAGCTGTTATTTCTACTTGCTCTTCCTATTTTTCCCCAGAACTGAAATGTCCCGTTAACACTAATTTGTTTCCAACCCAGGTCTTTTGGGTTTCTCTTGTCGTCCCTTCCATGTGCTGTCCTTTTCACGTTGACTGGGCTTTCTGCTTATAATTCTTCCATGGTCTGTCTGGTTTTTCCAATTACTTTGAAAACTCCCTCTGTCCTTCCTCATTTTGCTTCATCAATTTTCACCTCCCCTGTCAAGTTGGGAAGAAGCCAGTGCTATTGCCCCAGCTCTCCAGCATCCTAGGTCTTCATTAGGAATGAGAAAATGACTGAGAAGCCTGGGGACACCAAAAAAAAAAGAAATGAATTCAAAAGTACTTATTGAGTCCCTATTAGTACAAAGTACATAGGAGATGGTTGCAAAAAAAAAAAAGTCCAAACAAGGCTTCTTCCTTCACTGAGCTTATAATTTACCAAAGGATAGAAGATAACTGCACACCCAATTTTAACTCTAAATACAGAGCAGTTGGCAGGGGATGGGATTTCTTACAGAGCTATAGATAACTAATACACACATTCTCCCGTCCTTGCTGGGCACTTACTATGTGCCAGGTGCTTTTTTTTTCTTTTAAACATCTTTATTGGAGTATAATTGCTTTACATTGCTGTGTTAGTTTCTGCTGTATAGCAAAGTGAATCAGCTACGCGTATACATATGTCCCCATATCCCCTCCCTTTTGGGCATCCGTCCCACCCTCCCTATCCCACCCCTCTAGGTGGTCACAAAGCACCCAGCTGATCTCCCTGTGTAATGCGGCTGCTTCCCACTAGCTATCTATTTTACATTTGGTAGTGTATCTATGTCCATGCCACTCTCTCACTTTGTCCCAGCTTACCCTTCCCCCTCCCCGTGTCCTCAGATCCATTCTCTACGTCTGCGTCTTTATTCCTGTCCTGCCCCTGGTTCATCAGAACCTTTTTTTTGTTTGTTTTTTAGATTCCATGTATATGTGTTAGCATACGGTATTTGTTTTTCTCTTTCTGACTTACTTCACTCTGTATGACAGACTCTAGGTCCATCCACCTCACTACAAATAACTCAATTTTGTTTCTTTTTATGGCTGAGTAATATTCCATTGTATATATGTGCCACATCTTCTTTACCTATTCATCTGTCAGTGGACACTTAGGTTGCTTCCATGACCTGGCTATTGTAAATAATGCTGCAGTGAACATTGTGGTACATGACTCTTTTTGAGTTATGGTTTTCTCAGGGTATATGCCCAGTAGTGGGATTGCTGGGTCATATGGTAGTTCTATTTTTAGTTTTTTAAAAAACCTCCGTACTGTTCTCCATAATGGCTGTATTAATTTACATTCCCACCAACAGTGCAAGAGGGTTCCCTTTTCTCCACACCCTCTCCAGCATTTATTGTTTGTAGACATTTTGATGATGGCCATTATGACCGGTGTAAGGTGATACCTCATTGTAGTTTTGATTTGTATTTCTCTAATGATTAGTGATGTTGAGCATCCTTTCATGTGTTTGTAGGCAGTCTGTATGTCTTCTTTGGAGAAATGCCTATTTAGGTCTTCTGCCCATTTCTGGATTGGGTTGTTTGCTTTCTTGATATTGAGCTACATGAGCTGCTTGTATATTTTGGAGATTAATCCTTTGTCAGTTGCTTCCTTTGCAAATATTTTCTCCCATTCTGAGGGTTGTCTTTTTGTCTTGTTTATGGCTTCCTTTGCTATGCAAAAGCTTTTAAGTTTCATTAGGTCCCATTTGTTTATTTTTGGGTTTATTTCCATTTCTTTAGGAGGTGGGTCAAAAAGGATCCTGCTGTGATTTATGTCATAGAGTGTTCTGCCTATGTTTTCCTCTGAGAGTTTTATAGTGTCTGGCCTTACATTTAGGTCTTTAGTCCATTTTGAGTTTATTTTTGTGTATGGTGCTAGGGAGTGTTCTAATTTCATTCTTTTACATGTAGCTGTCCAGTTCTCCCAGCACCACTTATTGAAGAGACTGTCTTTTCTCCATGGTATATCCTTGCTTCCTTTGTCATAGATTAGTTGACCATTGGTGCGTGGGTTTATCTCTGGGCTTTCTATCCTGTTCCATTGATCTATACTTCTGTTTTTCTGCCAGTACCATATTGTCTTGATTACTGTAGCTTTGTAGTATAGTGTGAAGTCAGGGAGCCTGATTCTTCCAGCTCTGTTTTTTTCCCCTCGAGATTGCTTTGGCTATTTGGGGTCTTTTGTGTCTCCATACAAATTTTAAGATTTTTTGATCTAGTTCTGTGAAAAATGCCATTGATAGTTTGATAGGAATTGCATTGAATCTGTAGATTGCTTTGGGTAGTATAGTCATTTTCACAGTATTGAGTCTTCCAGTTCAAGAACATGATATATCTCTCCATATGTTTGTATCATCTTTAATTTCTTTCATCAGTGTCTTATAGTTTTCTGCATACAGGTCTTTTGTCTCCTTATGTAGGTTTATTCCTAGGCATTTTATTCTTTTTGTTGCAGTGGTAAATGGGAGTGTTTCCTTAATTTCTCTTTCAGATTTTTCATCATTAGTGTATAGGAATGCAAGAGATTTCTGAGCATTAATTTTGTATCCTGCTACTTTACCAAATTCATTGATAAGCTCTAGTAGTTTTCTGGTAGAGTCTTTAGGATTCTCTATGTATAGTACCATGTCATCTGCAAACAGTGACAGTTTTACTTCTTCTTTTCCAATTTGTATTCCTTTTATTTCTTTTTCTTCTCTGATTGCTGTGGCTAGGACTTCCAAAACTATGTTGCATAATAGTGGTGAGAGTGGGCAACCTTGTCTTGTTCCTGATCTTAGTGGAAATGGTTTCAGTTTTTCACCATTGAGAAAGATGTTGTGCCAGGTGCTTTGATTTACCAGTCTGGAACATTCTTCTGCCTCCTCACCTTCACCTACTCATCATTATGTGTCAGTGCAGACATCAGTCCATCAGGACTCCCTACCCCAGGCTCTCCATGGCGCTCTGTACCTCTCCTGTGTGACAGTTGCCGAAAATGTAAGTTGTCATTTGCTTGTGTAATGCTTCAGTGTTTCGCCTAATTAACCTTAAGTTCCATGAGGGAGGAGGCTGTCTTTTTTTTCTTCCTATTATATCTCCAGCACCTCTCATAGTTCCTGGCACATAGTGGGCAAGCAAATATTTGGTACAGGAATGAATTAAGCATCAGAATAGCTGTGTCATTATTGTTCCCATTTTACAGATGAGGAGACGGAGGCTCAGAGAATAAGGTGATTACTCACATTAATTACCCAGTTGCCAAGTGGGGGAGCCAAGATTCAAGTCCCAGTTTTTCATGGCTGCCTTCCCCAATGTATGGCTTAGCTCAGCACTTCTCAGACTGGAATGGCCATACACACCACCTGGGGATCTTGATAAAATGCAGATTCTGATTCAGCAGGTCTGGGGTGGCCGAGAATCTGCATTTCTAACACACGCCTCGTGATGCTAATGCTGCTGGTCCCTGGCCCACTCTTTGAGTATTGAGGCCCTAGGTATTATCTGCTCATTAAGGGAGGGAATTGGACAGATTCAAAGCCGATGAACAGATTCATAGGAGCATCCAGGCTGCATCAAGCATTGTGAGCATCCCTGTGTGGTGACAGTCTAAACATTCAAACAGGTGGGGGCTGGGTAGGGGGAAGTTCTGAAGGCCAGCGTATTCACTTCACCCGCCACCGGCTTGGTGAATGAGGCTTCCGATGGTTTGGTTTCCCGGTGAGGCCACCCACAGGGACCAGAAAGTCCTGTGACAAGCCCTTGCTGTGCAGGTACCTGAGCTCTTGCTGAGGAGGCAGCTCCCAGCGGAGCACAGACAGCGGGTGCTTGGCAGTAGCAGATGGACTGCCACCCTGCAAAACGACCAGGAGAGCCAGAGCACATGTGGGGTCCAAGCAGGCTGGTGGAGACTCCCATCACCAGGGGTCCCCTCTTCCTGCCAGGAGGAGGTGTCCCCTGGGAGTTGTGTCCCCGGGAGGTGTGTTCCCAGCATCTCAGCGGATGTGTGCGCTGCCCCTGGGATCCTCTGGCACCTTCCTCAGTCTTGATCTCTCTTCCTGAGCCATCAGAGGAAGAGTGCTGTCCACAGTCGCCTTTGCATGAGTGTCTGTCTGGTGGACAGAGGCTGGGCCGGGTCGGGCCGGGCTGCACAAGGACCTTTAGAAGCTGTGAGCCCCACGATGTTGAGCTGGATCTACTTCAGGGGCATCCAGAGGAGTCAGCACCGTGGATGAAGACATCAAGACCTACCAGATTTTCACTTTGTCAGCTACTTACACACTCAGAAGGAAGCCCAGAACTGCTGGCGGAACTACCTGCGTGTCAGCCTGGACCACCGCCAGACAGAAGGCACGTTTCTGGGAAGATCTGAGCTAGCCTCGCCCCACATCTCCTGTCCCCCGTCCATCTCCCAGGGTGCTGACCTAGGAACACGGTGATCCCTGCCCTGGGATCCGGAATCATGACTTAACTAATAATAAATACTCCTTGGAAAAGTATGAAAAAAAGAAAAGAAAAGCATCTCTGAGCCCTGCAAAGATTATGGCACACCCCTACATAGAACAAAGCAAAAACAATAAACGCTTATGTAACAATTACTGTGGTGCCTATGGATCAGACAACACTTTAACAATTTACCTCTATCTGTAGTTCTGAAAATTTGGTCCCCAGATCAGCAGCAGCAGTATCACCAGGGAACTTTGGGAAATGCAGATGTTCAGGCCCTGTCCCAGACCTGACGCATCGGCCCTCCAGGTGATTTTGATGCACACTCAGGTTTGAGAACCTCAGACCTAGTTTAACTCCTTCAACCCTGAAAGCAACCCTGTTAAGTACAAACAGCCGGAGGTACCTGTCCAAGGTCACCCCACTGGTAAGTGGTGGCACCAATATTCAGACTTGGACCCCCGCCTCCAGAGGCTGTGCTCTGAGCCACGGTTTGCACATCGACAAGTGTTAATCCCACAAAACTGGCGTTGGGTGTAAACCACAAAACATGTGAGGACATCAAACAAAATGATGTGGGTTTTTTTTCCTGTGATGTCTTTTAAAAAGTAAGATATTTTAAAATATATATATATAACATGGCAACAAGTGTTTGAGACTCTTAAGAACTGAGACGAGGGATCAACTAAATAAACTAAGGTAGTCTTCAAAAAAAAGAAAAAACAGGGCTTCCCTGGTGACGCAGTGGTTGAGAGTCCGCCTGCCGATGCAGGGGACACGGGTTTGGGCCCCGGTCCGGTAAGATCCCACATGCCGCGGAGCGGCTGGGCCCGTGAGCCATGGCCGCTGAGCCTGCGCGTCCAGAGCCTGTGCTCCGCAACGGGAGAGGCCACAACAGTGAGAGGCCCGCGTACCGAAAAAAAAAGAAAAAACACTTGTTGCCATTGTGTTTTCCCCAAAATGTTCTTTTCTCTTTTTCACGCTCAACCTGCCAGTGGGATAATCCAGCACTGGGCAGAGGGATGCAAATGTAGAAGAGGACAAAATATAAGCCTTAGACATGAACCCAGGGCTTCCAGAGTCAATGTGCTCTCCAGTGCTCCAAGACCCTCTTGATGAATTATTTGGATGAATATTTAGGAACTAAGTTGGTAAAAGCTGACTGGCTTAGCTCAGCGATTCTCAGAATCACCTGGTTGCTTGCTAAAATTCAGATTCCGGGGATGCTGACTCAGGGCATTGAGGATGTGGCCCAGGAAACTGCATTTTAGCAAATTGTTCCCCAGATGATTCTAATGCACCCAGTTCCTGTAACTACCAGATTTCAAGATGCTTAGCTTTTGCGTTCAAAGCCTTTTCCCTTGCAGTAGCATTGCATTTGCAGAGGTCTTGAACCCACACGTGAGTGTGGCAAACCTAGACTGATGCTTTAGGACACAGTGTTGGGGCTCAGAGAATCACAGGTTCAAATCCTGCTTCTGGGACTTACAAATTTTATGACCCTGAACAAATTCCTTAACCTCTCTAAACCTCAGTGTCCTCATCTGTAAAATGGGCATGGTGATAGTCCCTGTGTTGTAAGGTCCTTAGTGACAAATAAATGAACAAACATGTGCATTTGGCCCACATTTAAGCACTCAGTAAAATCTTCTTTTGGATTACCAATAGGCAATTTTAGAAACTTCCAAAGGTCACTTATTCAGATATCCTTAGACAATGACTGGGAAGACCGTTTCCGATGTTCCTTCTATGTGACAGATGAAGAGTGGCTCCCCACAAGCCACTGCCCACAAGTTTTCCTGCCCATCTTCTGCCCTATGTACAGGCTCAGGGTGGGGGAGGGACACTATCACTGCAGGGTCTGGGGCCCGTGGACATGTCTAGGGCCTTTGAAGGCCACACAGGGCAGCAAGGAGATGGGGGAGAGACCAGGCTTTCTTCGTCCCCACAGTGACCCAGGGAGACTTAGTGGCTCCCTCTATCTGGTCACATTTCTTCCAATATAACTGACCAACTGAGTGTCCATAAGGAAATTGGGGACGTAACCAAGACCCTACACCACGGAGCAAACAGCCCTGCAAAGCCCCTGGCTCTTCCCGGACCCAGCATAGCAAGCTGCCTTTTTCTCTCCCACGCTAATTGGTTGCACTAAATGCTTTTATCGGAGATCCTAGTGGGTTTTGTGAGATGTTATATTAAGCATGCGGCCTACAGAATAACCCTCTCCGACACTATCAAGAGCTTTGGAGGAAGAGCCGGGAATTCCAGAACTGGAAGATGCGTGAATTCAGACCTTTATGTTGGCTCGGGACCTGAACTCTGTTGAAGATCTCACCCTTAGAATCAGGGCCTGCTCCATTTATGTCCCCAAATATTTTCCTTTGCACGTGTCACTGTCTCTAAGTGAAGAACAAGAGAAGAAGGAACTTGTTTCAGCCAAGAGATTTAACTGACTGCAAGTAAATAATATTAAGATCCTAAAGCAAGGTTGGGAAACTACCTGCTGCCTGTTTTTTGGATGGTCTGTGAGCCACGAATGGTGGTTACATTTTGAAATGGTTGAGAAAAACCAAAGGAAGAACACTTGAATATTTCATGACACGTGAAAATCAAATTTCAGTGTCCATAAGTAAAGCTGCACTGGAACGCAGTCACCCTCGTTTGTTTCTGTACAGCACTTGTGACAGAGAATGTGTGTGGCTGCAAAGCCCAAAATATTTACCCTCTGGTTTATAGAAAAAGTTTGTTGACCGCTCTCGTACATTATCATTTTATCATGATGGCTTGCATTTATTCACTGACGTATCGGATTCTGACTACATATTTCTCCCCATGTTTTAATTCGTTTAATCCTTATAACAACCCTGGGACATGTACTTTTTTTTTAACTACTTTTTATTGAAGTAGAGTTGATTTATGATGTGTTAGTTTCGGCTGTATAGTAAAGTAAATCGTTATACATATACATATATCCACTCTTTTTTAGATTCTAGTCCCGTATAGGTCATTACAGAGTATTGAGTAGAGTTCCGGACATGTGCTCTCATAAAACCCATTTTCCCAGTGGGGAATCAGAGGCAGAGAGAGTTTCCTGTGATCTGCCTTAGATTACTGGCTAGAAAAGGGCAGAACGAGGACCCAAACCCGGGCAGTCGGAAGCAAAGTACACGCTCTTAACTGCTACATCACACTACCTCTCGTGACCAGCTCCTGCAAAATTTTATCCTTATAGAAGAAAGCATCCAGGAGGTGAGGTCCTTAGATGTTCCCATGCAATTGCCCACAGCTCTTCCTGAGAATTAGGGCCCAGAGGGACTGATGCTTTCTCAGACCCGGGGGAGAACGTTCCCTCCTGATTCGATAATACGGGGCAGAGCTGGGCCTGCGACTCGGGTGTCTCCGATTTCATCTTCATTCCCTCCAAGATGGCGGCCTCTTCCACACGTGCGTGGGCGCTCTGATGCCAGTGTGGGCACAGCAGGGAACCCGTATGCTCAGGCCTAGCGGATCCGAAGACCCCAGCAAGTGACATCCCATTAGCTGGGGAGAAGGCCCTGGCTATGGTTCTGTTCGCTTTCCTTTGTGATGTATCGTTGCACAGGAAATGCGTTTCTAAACAACCTCACTTACAGCCCTGTTGGCAAAATGCGGTTCCGGAGGGCTGCGTCATTAGCACTGATAAACGATTTACAACGTCCAGAGCAAATGGAAATGCCTGATGAAAAGAGAAGAAGCTGCCTGGTAATTAAATAGGCCGGTGGGGTTTTATTATTATTTTTGAGCAATTATGACTCAAAGTCCTAATCAAGCAGCACTCATTTTCCTATCCATTTTCAACTTCATTATTTAAAAAAACACATCATCCTTGGCATTCTCAGCTGCAGGCCGATGGTCAGGATGCCCAAGGCAGCTTGGCTAAGCAACAGGCTGAAGGTGCCCAGTCCTGAGTCATGTGACTTCTTCATGGGCCCGAAAGTCTTGCCCCAGAGTCAGCCCTTGGCAGGTCTTTCCTCTCCCCTCCTCTCTCTTCTTCTCCTCCTTTCCCTTTCTCTTCCTAGGAGGTTGTGCTTCTGGGTTAGTGCTGGGCTTCCTCCATATATCCTTTATCCCCTGTCATAAAGACCATCCATTTGCAAAATAGCTGCCTGAGATGTACAAACAGCAGTTATGGACCCAAAGACCAGAGAGGTTGAGAAACTTGCAAAGAGACACACAGCTGGTGAATAGCAGAGCCTGGACTTGAAGCCACATCCTTGGGCTGGGCTGGGGGTGGGGCTCTGGCTCCTCTTGGGCCTGAAGGTGAGTCCCAGCTCTGCCTGGTGATCTTGGGCAAGTGCTTTAATCTTGCTGAATATCCGTTTCCTCACCTGTAGAAGGGGATGGCAATAGTACTTACCTCATGGGTGGTTACGAGCATTCAGTGAAATTGTCTATACAAAACACGTGGTAAGTACTTATTAAGTGGCAGACTTTGGCAGGTCATGGTTCCCAAACAGTGCACCGAGGCAACCTGGGGGTGCCAAAGTGAAGTCTCTGAGGTGCTGTGCGATATTTCCAATTTTCAAAGAAAACGTAGCGACATCTGTCGGACACTGAGTGAGCTGCTAGCTCAAGGTAGTCACTGTTGACAGATTCTGCTACGTTCCTTTTGATGACATCATCTCTTAGTGAAGTAGGGGTTTGGGCAGTTACTTTGATCAAAAGCAAATACCAACAAAATCAGTGTGGAACGGGAACTGACTGGTGGAGTCCAGTCTTGAGCTCAAGGTTGGAGGAGTTGTGCACTGCCCAACAGGCACACGTGTTCCATTGGTGAGTACTTGTGATTATTTAAAAGCAATATAAAACTACTGTTTTTGTCTTCAAGGTATATGTATTATTTTTTTCATCTGACCATTAAGTTGTTAGAACTTAATAAATACTAAGTTTCTGGTTCTAACTACCAAATAAACAAATCTTTTAGGGATCTCTTTTGGCCTATGGGTGCCATGAAAAAATTACCAAGACTCTAAGAGCGGCAGGAACAGAAAATTTGGCAACTCTGCATTAAGGCACATCCAGGGGCTTCCCAGTGTCCTTTGCAATTTAATTTTCTCGGTAAATATTTTCTGAATGAGCAGAGAAATGGAAGCATACCTTCTTTCCTTACCCCATGTTCAGTGAGTGCGTGGAAGAGTGCACGAGATTTGGGGAAAGAGCTGCAGCCCTCTCTTCCAACATGTGGCTCCAAACAGCCCCACGGGGGTTCAGACTTGAAAAACCACTTCCTCACACAGTCGAGTGAGCGGCTGAGTGTTTAACACTTGCCCTTAAGCGTGTTTCTCGAGATCCGTTGCCACAAAGCCACGAGCTCTGATTTCAGCCCCAGACTTTCCGTCCAAGGGACTTTCCACCCTGCTGCACTGGGTGTGGGTAACTAAGCAGTTGGAGTGACTGCGGAATGGCTAATGCATGTTCCTGGCAGCCCGGCTTTGGAGTTAAGATGAAAGCAAGACAAGACATGTCCCAGAGAAGCCTAGCTGATGCAGAGAAAATGGTGTTTGTTTCAAATACACAGCCCTGAGTTTGAACTCGGTGAAATGGAGACAGAGGTCTTTCCCACTCTACCCCTATGCCGGGTTGATTTGCAAATATTCCAGCCGCCTCTGCAGCACCCTATCCACCGTTGCTTTAACGACCGCAGAAAAGCAGCCACATGCCAGAGGGTGGAACCTAGCAGCCTTCCAAGTCGGCTAGGTACTCCTTGTGAGATGTCCAAATGGCCCGTCCTGCAGGAGTGCACAGGCATTCTGGAAGGTTCAGCACAAGCAATACTTCTCCAGGGGTTGGGGAGGGGGTCCCATGTTCTCCCAGGGCCTGTTTGATGTTCAAGGCGGGGTGGGGGTGGGGGTCTCAGGGGAAATAGTAGCCTGAGACAACGGAGCTGGGTTCAACAATCTCTCTGGGGGTCTGGCCCCTGCAGACCTCTCCAGATGGAACCTTGTCCTTGCTCACTTTGCAGCCCAAGCCCTGCTGGTCCAGAATGCTTTCTGTCCCCTGCATGTGGAGGGTCGCATGCAGCTCCTGCTTTGGCTCAGCCATTGCCCCTGCCCAGAATGCACTTCCTCTGAACGCCTGCCCTTTGGAGCCTCAATCAAGCATTCCCTCCTCTAGGGGGAGCACTTTAGAATCATGGTCAGAATATGTGAGCTCAAGTCAAAACCTCAGCCCTGACTAATCCCTTGCGCCTCCCTCAGCTTCCTCGCCTCTAGAATGAGGATAAAATAGCACCTAGCTCAGTGCTTCTGTTAGGTGCACCAGAACCACCCAGGGATCTCGTTCAGCCGCAGATTAGGGCTCAGCTGGTCTGGGGAGGAGCCTGAGATGCTGCATTTCTAATGGACTCCCAGGTGATGCTGAGACGGCTGGTCCAGGGACCACACTTTGAACAGCAAAGGCTTATCTCATTGCAGTACATGCGATGGGGCATGGCAGGTGCTGAGGACAGGCCTGATGCATACCCGCTACCACAAGAGTGGTAGCTCTTGTTGTGTGTGATATGAGGCTTCTAGGGCATGCCTGCCCTCCTTCTAGGCACCTTGACCTGGCTGTGTGTCCAGAGCATCTTCCTGTCTGAGGTTAGATGCACCACTAACTCCTTCTCCCTTTTCTAGCCACGACTCCCTGCAGTTCGGTTGGGCTCCCCAATCTCCACGTAGGTCATAAAGTTCCTGAGGCCTGAAACATCAAAGAAGTGGTAGGTGTGAAGACGTACATCTCAGCTTTTACGATGTGGCACAGGTCATGCTGTTGTTTGCAGAGAGGCACTTATTTTTGAAGGGACCACAGGAGAGAAGTAGGATTTCCTTCTTCCATTCAGCCTCACCCTGCTTTTCACCCACCTTGGGCGCTTGGGCTGAACCCCAAGACCACCCACTGTCCACAAGGCCCAGGTATTACAGCTTTCCAAACAGCCGGGCTCCGAGATAACACGCCAAACCCCAGCACACCTCATGACCCATTTTCGCATGGCTGTCCCCCAGATTGAGATCCAAACACCCAAACATCAGCCGGCTGCCGCAGGGAGAAGCAGCGGGAGACGCGCAAGCTACTTATCAGACGTTTTCCATTATCCCCACCACCTGTTCCGGATTTCCAAAGCAACACGCGGGGTAATAGCCACTCCTGCACCACAAAGGAGAAACACCAACGATTTTAAGGGCAAGCTTCTCTCGCTTCTGGTTTTATATGTTGTAAAAGGGGCTCGCTGTGAAATAACCACTTACTGTCCCAAGCACTTTGTAAGCCTTGAACTTGAGCCTGAGGTTGGCGACAATCACCTGCGAACTTAGAAGAAGAAAAGCCCTGGGGGGTGGGGGGAATGTGGAGCCACTGCAGGTAAATGAGTCTCTTCCAGAGAATAAAAGCTGTGGACTATCGGGCAGGAATGCCATCTGGAGATGGGACGGGCCAGCTGAAATCCCATGCCCACCTGCTCACTTACAAGCAGCCGTTGTTGGCTGCCTTACTTCCGAAAGATAGATGAGGCCAGGCTACACTGGGAAATTGTCCACAGGCTCAGGAGAGAAGGAATAGGGCGGAGGGTATGTGCTTCCTGTTAAGTCAGTATTCTCAAACTTCCATGTGCCTAAAACTGGGACAGGGGAGGTACTTGTTAAAAATTAAAGATATAGATTCCTTGGGACTTCCCTGGTGGTCCAGTGGTTAAGACTCTGTGTTTCCACTGCAGGGGGGGCATGGGTTTGATCCCTGGTCAGGGAACTAAGACCCTGTAAGCCATGCGGCACAGCCAAAGAAAAAAATGTGTGTGTGTGTGTGTGTATGTGTGTGTGTGTGTGTGTGTGTGTGTGTGTGTGTGTTCCCGGGCCCCTGTCCTATTGGGGCTGGGGTGGGGCTCAGGGACGTGTATTTTTAACAAGCTCCGCGCATGGTTTTGGTGCTGACTCTGGTGTTCAGCTCAGGATGGTCAAGGAAGAGGAGCGATATATTCACTCTCTTGGTCTGAAATACATTTTCCAGAACAGATTTAGGCTGCAGAATTGGAGGAGACATGGCTGTAGCTCCATGTCATTCATTCATTCACTCCACAAATATCTCTCCAACACCAGCTGTGGGCCAGCAGCTGTTCTAAGTGCTGAGGATGTAGTGAACAAGGCAGAACAAAACCTTTGACTTCCACTTGCTGATGTTCCTGCGGAAGAGCTCAAAAACCCAGAAGATAAGTAAGGACATGAGTGCATTGAGCACATCTGACAGTAGGCGAGAAGGTGGCAAGCGCTATGGAGAGGGAACCTTGCAGGCAGGGAGGGTGATGGGAGCAAACGTTGCAACTTTAAATTGGGAGGTTCTGGGACAGCCTCATAGCGGAGGTTACATTTAAGCAGAGACTTGAAGGAGGTGGGGGGCGGCTGTGCGGATGTCTGGGGTAAAGCACGGAGACCCTGAGACCTCAGGGCACCTCAAGATGGAAGGAGGTGAGTGGTGGAGGAGTGAGGGGCGAACATGGTAGGGCATGTGGTCACAGAAAGAGTGGGGAGCACGGCAGGGTGATGGCACATCCAGTTTGCCCAAGACAGTCCCAGCTTAAGCTCAAAATACCAGATTAATGAGTCCCCACTTTCAAAAGTTCCCAGTCTGAACGATAAAAGTCATTACCTGTTTACCTGTTTAGAGGCCGCTGTAAGGACTTGGACTCTGAAGGAGGTAAGAAATCCTTAGAGGGTTGAGCAGAGGGGTGATGTGATTTCATTAGATTATAAAAGGCTCTGTCTGGCTGCTAAATTGAGAACAGACTGTAGGGAAGCAAAGGTAGAAAAAAGGAGAACACTTAGCAGGTAGCTGTAACGCTCCAGGTGGCCCACTGGTGTGGTGGACACAATAATGGCCCCCCCAAAGATATCCGTGTCCTAATTCCTGGAACCTTTGAATATGTTACCTTACGTGGTAAAATAGACTTTGCAGAGGTGATTAGGATCTTGAGATGGGAAGATTATCCTGGATTATACAGGTGGGCCTGATGTAGTCACAAGAGGCCTTTCAAGGGGGAGGCAGGAGAGTCAGTGTCAGAGAGGAGAAGCAGAGGTTGGAGTCATACGCTTTGAAGATGGAGTAAGGGGGCACAAGCCAAGGAATGCAGGCAGCCTCTGGAAGTTGGAAAAAGCGAGGAAACAGATTCTTCCCCTAGAACCTCCAGAAGGATCACAGCTTTGCTGACACCTTGAGTTTAGCTCATAAAAAATACCATCCGGACATCTGACCTACAGAACAATAAGATGGGGACTTCCCTGGTGGCGCAGTGGATAAGAATCCGCCTGCCAATGCAGGGGATACGGGTTTGATCCCTGGTCCAGGAAGATCCCACATGCCACCGAGCAACTAAGCCCGTGTGCCACAACTACTGAGCCTGCACTCTAGAGCCCGTGAGCCACAACTACTGAGCCTGTGAGCCACAACTTCTGAGCCCACGTGCCACAACTACTGAAGCCCACGCACCTAGAGCCCGTGCTCCGGAACAAGAGAAGCCACCACAGTGAGAAACCTGCACACCGCAATGAAGAGTAGCCCCCGCTCGCCGCAACTAGAGAAAGCCCATGCACAGCAACGAAGACCCAACACAGCCAAAAATAAATAAAAAATAAACTAAATTTATTAAAGAAAAAAAAAGAACAATAAGGTGGTGTTGTTTTGAGCCACTAAGGTTATGGTGATTTGCTACAGCAGGAGTAGGAACTAAGTGGCCCAGGGCTTTATGCAGTAGCCACCTCTACCTCTAACTTTCTGCCTCCTGTCCGTAGAAACCAGGGGCTTTGGAAAGAAGGACTTCGCTTTTACTGTAACTCTTGGATAGAGGTCAATAAACTATGGCCCACTGCCTGTTTTTGTAAATAAAGTTTTATTGACACATAGCCATGCTTATTTGTTTACATATTGTCTAAGGCAGCCTTCACTCTATAACAGCAGAGTTGAGTAGACAAACAACATGTGGTCCTCAAAGCCAAAAATATTTACTGTCTAGCCCTTTACAGAAAATGTTTGCTGATCCTTGCCCTTTGTGGGTCATTAACCACCACACCTACCCCGCGATGACCTCCCTGACGACGACCCCATCCTTTCAGAGCTGCTGCACCATCCACAGGTAAGGCCACAGCAGCCACACCTGGCTCGGTATGACCCTGCTACCCTGGCATTGAATGACTCAAGCTGGGCCAGGCCGACTCTCTCTCAGATTGTGGAACTGGGTTTCAAAGAGGGCTTGTGGCCGGAACGGAGAATAAGCCTTGATACAGAGTTGCCACTCAGCAGATATCTTTCAAATGGGTGAATCCTTCTGGGGCATGTGGGGTGTTCCTCATCTGCAGAGCTCAGAAAGAACTAAAGAGACCTGGTCTATAGGGACAGAGCAAAGAAGCAGCAGGACAAGCAGACACAGACGCCAGCGTGCTCTGAAGGGAGAAGGGTTGGGAGAGCAGCTGCGTTGGGAAAGCCTTGGGGGTTTGTTATCTGCTGCTGCGTGAGAAATTGCCACCCACTTCGTGGCTTAAAAGACAGACATTTATAACCTCACAGCTTCTGAGGGTCAGAAGTATGGGCACGGCTGAACGGGGCTCTCTGCTCCAGGTCTCCTAAGACTGAAACCAGGGATTCACTGGGGTGTGTGTGCCTTTCTGGAACTCCATGTCCTCTTTCAGGCTCATGTAGTTACTGGTAGAGTTCTGTTCTTTACAACTGTAGGATTGAGCCCCTGTTCTTTTTTTTTTCGGTACGCGGGTCTCTCACTGCTGCGCGCTGAGCCTCAGTGGCCATGGCTCACGGGCCCAGCCGCTCCGCGGCATGTGGGATCTTCCCGGACCGGGGCACGAACCCGTGTCCCCTGCATCGGGAGGTGGACTCTCAACCACTGCGCCACCAGGGAAGCCAGAGCCCCTGTTCTTTTGATGGCTGTTTGCTGGGGGCTGCTCTCAGCTCCTAGACGCTGCCTGCAGTTCCTTGCCATGTGGCCCCCTCTCTGGGCCCTCTCAGGCTTCCAGCACTTAGGAAGGACCCAGGCCCTTTTAAGGGCTCACCTGATCAGGTGAGGCCCACCTGGATGCTCTCCCTTTCAGTGGACTCAAAGTCAACTGACTGTACCCTAATCATGGGAGTGAAGTCCCATGATGTGCACAGGCTCAAGGGGAGTGGATTATACAGGGTGTGCACACCAGGGAGGGGACTCTCGGGGCCATCTTCCAATTCTGCTCACCATCCTTGGTTCCAGCATGATTTCTGGTTCCTGTTGCTCAAGTTGCAGGAGCTAGCCTTCTCTCCCTTGGGCCCCACAAAATGTACCCAGCTCAGTGTGGTTAATGACCGCTTTCACTTCAGCTGGCCCCAGGGGGCCTCTGTTAGAGAACCTTGGCTGAGACTGGGACGGGATGGGTATCCCAAAGGCACCGCCTCAATTTCAGCCTCACTTGCCCGTGGGGTGCAGGAACCTTCTCTCCCCAAGAACAGAGGGAAGGAAGCAATCATACAAAAGCCACCTGTGGGCCATGGCACAGGTGACACAGCGCTGCCGTGAACCCTGGCTGCCCGCCCCAGCACAGTCAGTCTTAATATATTGACGTTGGCAGCCCTTGTCTATCTTGTCATGCCAGTAAGGTAATTGAAGTGGAATTGTCTCCAAGCATCCAGTTAATCAACAAATAAATCATAAACCTGTGGCCATTCACTCAGAGGGGCAAAGAGGCTTCTCCCTGGCTTTGTGACCACTGGAGTTGATTGAGTCTAGTTAGACTTTTATGTACATCTAATGAGCTTTAGAGGAAGAGAACGAATGTGGGGCAGATGACTTCTAGAGCATTGACTGAAGCCCGAGGAACATGCGCTTTCTATATGAGATCTTATTCTTTCCCCCAAAGAGGTTTATGGACCAAATTTCCTTTACGAAAACATCCTTGTGAAGTAGAGATTATGATCCACATTTTGCAGAGAAGGAAATCAAGTCCCAGAGAGGTTAAGCCAGTTGCCAAAGGTCACACAGCAAGTGGAGGGCAGAATCTGGGTTCAAAACTAGGCTTATCTAGCTTTAAGAGCAATGTTCTTTTCACTCTTATGCTGTGCCAGAAATGTAGATCTAAATAAGAAATAGTTTCAGCTGTTGAGCCAAATTTCAAGTCCAGGATTGTGCAAAATGAGAAAATATTTGAATGGCTGTCCTCCACTCCCAACTCCTATAGCGTAACCTTTCTGGGTGCTGATGTCAGAAGTGAATGTGAGAGAGAGGGAGCATTCTCTGGTGGATTTTCATTCTCTGGAAGAACATTCTCATGTTCCTATGAAAACTGACCACCTCTTCAAAGCTCTTCAGTTCCCAAAACTCTTCCATAAGCCACAGTGTTCCCTCCCCTTTGGATGGGTGGGGAAACTCTCAGACGTGACTCACAAAGTAGAAGATGCAGTTTTCTCATTTGGGGAGGCTCCAAAGACCTTCCAGATGTTGGACCATCTTCACATCTCAGTTCCCTCTTTTGTCGCTATTGTTGGAAGTTCAAATCAAGAAGTTAAAGGATTAAGGAGCAAACCATCTGAGCAAAAGGCATAGGGCGTTCAAAGGAGCAGAAAAACTACAGTGTCCCCAGCTTAGCCTCAGGACATGTACAGAGCCCTGGAGGGATTCCTGTGCACACTTTTGGAAGGCTTACATCTGCTGTGGGGCTTTTACAAGCAGACAGGGGGCTTATGGTTCCAGGTGAGCCTGTAGAGTCCTGCTGGATGCAGTGTGACCCTGAGCCCTTTTGGTCGAGGGAGGGGGAGGGGGAATGCTGTTTTATTGGGCAGTTTGCTGTGCAGTGGGAATGGGGAAGGAAACCAGCCTTTTCCTGGAGGAGGCACCGAAACACATCTGCAGTTAAGCAGGAGACCATCTGCCCTGCAAGGCTGGGTTTTTGTTGGTCAGAACCAAGCTGGGCACGCTGGAGCTATGGTGAATACCCAGCAGCCTCCAAATTGGTCCCTCCGCAGGGAGCTATGGCTTCAGAAATTCATGCAGCTCCGGGAACTAACCAGTGGGATGGTGGGTAATAGCACCAAAGATGCTGAGCTGTGCAGAGAGCTGCAACCCTAGGCACACAGACCGTATTGCTAGGCCAGAGGCCTCCAAGCTGACGCACAGAGAATTGCTGGGAGAGGGAGGGTGTTTGACGGGCCCCCTGTCGTCCAGAGCCATGCAGACTCCTTCACCGACTTTCCTCCAGTTTCTCTTCATCCTTGCCTTCTCTCCACAACTGCAGAGGCGCGCTTCTCTACTCTAGATTAGTACCACCAACTGTCTCCTCGCCAAGAGTCTCCCCCAACCCGATTCCATCCTACCCTTTACCTGAAAAAAATACGAACGCGACCACATCTATCTACATCTTTAAAGCCCTCGATAGCTTGGTCTGGGCTCTGAAGACCTTCCCACCTTGGTTGTCAGTGCCCCCACCTTTGGTTTTACGTGCTGTCATTCGGAGCCACACACCAGGCTGTTCTTTGCCCTTTCTCCTTCCTTTGCCTGGAATTCCCTTAGCTCATCGTCCTTCCAGCCCCCAGAAGACTGAAAGAGTCCACCTTTACTGGACTCTGGGGGTTCCAATTACTAAATCTAGGGCTCGTGGCGCCTTTGGGAGTTCAGTTTTGTCATCTCCTGGTGGTCCTGCCGTCTGTTCACAGACCCGGAGGGGAGGGAGGGAGGGCTCTGTGGATGATGATTTTAGTGTTAGGGAAGCCTTCTCTGAGGGGTGCACACCCCCAAGCAGCTGGAGCAGAATCACGCCCCTCACTTCCTTCTTCATGTTCCTGTGGGCTCCCGTGTGCTGGCTGAGCACTGGTCCCAAGTTGCTGGAACTGGTGGTTTATCTGCCCCTACTGTGTCCAGAGCCCATATTTAATTGGTGCTTGATTTCTGAATCAATGAATGGATGGATGGATGTGTGGGTCCATGAAGGATGGATGGATGGATGGATGTGTGGGTCGATGAAGGATGGATGGATGGATACATGGGTGGATGGATGGATGTGTGGGTCGATGAAGGATGGATGGATGGATGCATGGGTGGATGGATGGCCTTTCCCGCTCTGTGAGCTACTTCAGGATGGAGATCCTATCTTGACCATCTTCACCTCCCTAGTACTCAGGACAGTGCCTGAAGCACATAACTGCTCAATAGATGTCAGAGGGGAGGATGCTGGAGGAGGGGTTGGCTGGCAACACAGGTCATCACGGTTACCTCAGGCCAGGCAAATCCCATGGGCATTTGGGGACCCAGAGACCTACAACGTTTTCTTGGGTTGTTGCCTTGTAGGATTCTAATGATTCTGGAACCTTCTCTTGGGTCTGGTGGAGGAGAATGTCCAGTAGAATCTCCCACGGTCTTAGAGAACTGAGACAATAACAATCTACGTGGTAAAAGGGACAGGGTAGTTTTTTTAGGGTTTTGCTATTTCTGAACCTGTGGGGTTTTGTTTTCTCTTAAAAGATGCTGAACTTCCATGAAGTTCCAGGAACACACTGAGCTTCCATGAAGAGAAAGCAGAGGGGCACTGCTTCCTGGCCAATAGCTTCCAGTTCCTCACCCAGAGTCAGCTTTCCAGAATGGTCCTTTGAGACAAAAACTCTTTCAAGGCAAATGAAACAAAAGTAAACCTGGATAAACTTCAGTTTGGTGGCGTGTTTTATGAGAAACTAATGAGGAGCCCTGAAATATATTTAAATCTTACTCTTTGAGCCAGAACCCAAATAGTGCTTTTCTGTTAACTAACTCAGTGTTGCCTGTCTACTGTGTGTGTGTTTTGGGGTTTTGTGGGCTACTTTTAGGATTTTCCTTGTAGGAAGACATGCTACCTCCTTGATGCTGTGACGTGACTATGTAGAAAAACAGAATCAGCCCCGAGCAGATTCCTCACACTTGGAAAGAACCCAATTCAGGCAGCAATTCTCCCCAACTTTCAGAGCAGGATAAACAAAAGGACAAACCCATTAGCAGGGTTCCTTCCCGCCACTGAAGTGTCAGTTCCATGAAGGCAGGGACCTTGTCTGTCTTGTTCACTGCTCGTCCCCAGCGTCTGGAGCAGTGCCTGCCACACTGAAGACGCTGAATAAATATTTGTGAACAAGCTGCAAGATTACATGCTCTGCGACGGCAAGGACCAGGTTCTTGCCCATTTTATGCATTCATGTGTTCCCACTGCTGAGCACCATAGCAGTTACAGAATAGAAGCTCATTCATTTACTGAGCAGCTATCGTGTACCAGGGATTACTCAGGGCCCTGGATGAGCATTTGTTGAATTAACTAGTTCATTCAAGCATGCATGGTTGAATGGATGAAGGAACAAATGAATGAAAAAAAACAATGAGCCGATGCGTCCACCAGCCAGTAACCAATTTCATTTCCCTTTGTTCAAATTCTGGAAGCATAAGCCTTGAGATTTCTCTCCCTGTACCTTTTCTCCCTTGCTTTGCTCTCCCTAATGAACCTTCCCCATCTCTGCCTACCAAAGCCCCCATGAAGTGTCAGCTCAAATGACACCTCTTTGGGGCTTCCCTGGTGGCGCAGTGGTTGAGAGTCCACCTGCCGATGCAGGAGACACGGGTTCGTGCCCCGGTCCGGGAGGATCCCACATGCCGTGGAGCGGCTGGGCCCGTGAGCCATGGCCGCTGAGCCTGCACGTCTGGAGCCTGTGCTCCGCAACAGGAGAGGCCACAACAGTGAGAGGCCCGCGTACCACAAAAAAAAAAAAATTGACACCTCTTTGAATCACCCCATCCGGTGAGAAGTGAACTCTCTTGCTTTTGAATTGCCCTGTCCCTTTTTATCTCAGCCACTGAGCACAGTTCAAAAACCATTTGCTGAGCCCCTCCTGCGGCAGCCATGGGGGCAGGAACCAGGGATGCAGAGACGGCAAAGAGCCAGCGTCTACCCTGGGAGTCACTGGTGTTCAGCGTGTGTCCTGCCTGCCTGACCGGATCGTAAAAGCACCTGTGGCTCCGAGACAGAGGTTCCCCTCTTTGTAATTGCACAGAGCACCCAGCACTGAGTCTGGTCAAACAGATGCCCCTGCACTCACGCAGTGAATGCACACGTGAGGTGTGCAGCCTTTGAGGTCTTCGCTTTGGTGGTTTTGAAATGTGGGAGGAGGAGGGGCAAGCTGAGCTGCCCTGTGGCCGGGCCAGAGCTGTGCTTCTCAGGCGGGGACTCACAGGAGACTGCGGCTAGAGGAAGGAGCCGGGGTCAGGGTCAGACGGACCTAAATAATCTCCACCAAGAGGTGCACTCACAGGTAGTAACAGGTCATTGCGGTGGGGAGAGTGAGGACTTCGATCGCAGCCCAAATACTTTCTGAGCTTGCTTAACCAAAACAAAACAGAACAAAACCGTACTTAGTTCCCAGACCGGAGGAGTCGTAAGCTGTCACTGGTATCAGCTGTCTCTCTCCTCAGCGCTCCATCCTGCTGTCCTTCATGCTGCTTTGGTTTCATGTCCTCTGGGCTTCTGTCTACCCTTGCTGCTCCTGGCTTTCTTAAACCGTTTTAGCATCAGTGATGGCAAGAGGGAGCTACTTTCCCAGTAGCTCCAAGAGTCCTGGGGGTGATCCCAGGTCCCTTATGGCTAAGGTGTTGTAATACACTGATTGCCAGCCTGGGTCAGGTGCCCGCCCCAGGGACGAAGGGCAGGGCCAATTTTAACCCCAATACAGGGACTAAGCATGGGGTCAGGGTAGTTCCCTGAAGCCAAGTCAAGGTGCTCGTACCAGAAGGAGTCGAAAATGAAGCTGGACACCCAAATACCTCTCCTGGTCACTGTGCAGAGTTCTGGCAAGAAGCAAATAAGATGCCCTGAGCACCTCCCCCAGGGCCTGGGCCCCAACCCATGAGCAATGTTGTCTTATTGGAGCGAATCCCGGGGACCTGCTTAATGGAGAGGCTGTCATGTAGTTTATGGGGCAAATTTATTTATTTATTTATTTATGGCTGCATTGGGTCTTTGTTGCTGCGTGCGGGCTTTCTCTAGTTTTGGCGAGTGGAGACTACTCTTCCTTGGAGTGTGCGGGCTTCTCATTGCAGTGGCTTCTCTTGTTGTGGAGCACGGACTCTAGGCACGTGGGCTTCAGTAGTTGTGGAGCACAGGCTCTTGTAGTTGCAGCGTGTGGGCTCAGTAGTTGTGGCCCGTGGGCTCTAGAGCACAGGCTCAGTAGTCGTGGCATGCGGGCTTAGTTGCTCCGCGGCATGTGGGATCTTCCCGGACCAGGGATCAAACCCATATCTCCTGCGTTGGCAGGTGGAGTCTTAACCACTGCACCACCAGGGGAGTCCCATCTTAGGTAGTCTTAATCACAACCCTATAAGGCAGGAACTGTTGGACCCATTTTACAGATAAGGAGACCAAGGCCCAGAGTGGTTAGTTCGTAAATAAACAGCTAGAAGGTTTTTCACAGTGGCCAGACCCTCGTAAATCGAGCAGCCCCTCCCAGTCACTTACCTGTCCCCAGGGTAGCCACAGTCCTGACTTCTAGCACCAGTGGAGCGGCAGCTGTCCAGGCAGTCTGGCCCAGAGCTGGGTTCCTGGCCACCCGTGGGCAGTGTTACATTATCACAGACTAATCACATCGTTCGAGCCTCAGGAGATGACACAGATGAAAGGAGGTCTTGATGAGACAATCGAGCTGCCTCATATCCTAACCAAAAGCTTTGGCCAAAAGACCAGACAGAACCAACCAGTGCCCTCTGGACATGAGCGCCTAGCGCCAGGACTAGCCCGGCAGTCAAATGGGCTTCTATCATGAAAGACGAAAACCACATTCTTCCTTTAACAAAAGTGCTTCTCCACAACTGTTTTGAGACGCTAAGCAGCTCAAAATAGATAGGAATGATAGTACAATAGGGTAAATAAAGAATGCCCCAGAACAATAGGGGGCTTGTTTTTTTTCTCTGCCGGTAGCAAAGCCAAGAGAAATTAGCGCTGTGAGAATGGGGGCAACTGACTGCTGCTGCAACAGCGCCCTAATTGTCAGTCACTAATGTCATGATAAAACCGAAAGGAGGCTTTTTTCATCTCACCATTGAGTCAGTGCTTGGGACCGCACAGCACTCCGCACAGGGCTCCGCTGCTTCTCGGGGTCAGAAACTTGGCAAGGGTTCATTTCTGTAATGTCCTTAGGTTGGATGGGGGAAAACAGTGGTTAAATGCAGTGAAGGAGTGGAGGAGGGGTCCTGGTCATCACCAGAGTCGTCACCACTCATGAGACCAACAGCTCATCCGCTGGAGCTTCATTAAGACAAGCGCTGTCTCAGACACTGTTTTCTGGGCTTCTGTCGCCACCGTTCTCATCTGGCACAGCTGGCCTTTGCATGGGAGGTGGACCGTTTTCATTTGTCACCAGTCCATCTTTAAGAGCCTGCTCTGTGCATCCCTGGGGACATCAGCGGTCTCTGCCCTCATGGAACTATAATCCAGGAGAAATGAAATATAACCGGGCTTGGCTCTGAAGGAAGAATCTTGTCTTAGTTGTGCAGTATGATTTGTCAGGAACTGGCTTGGTTTTGAAATGCCGTTTGCACACACCCGAAACTAGACTGTCAAAGTTCCGAATCACCCCCGGAGTCCCTGGTGGGCCTGTGTGCAGGTGTGAGTCCAGGTATTTTGTGACTAATTCATGACACAATCACCATTGTATTAATTTATTTTATTAATTTTTATCGGAGTATGGCTGTTTTACAATGTTGTGCTGGTCTCCACTGCACAACAAAATGAGTCAGCCGTACACACAGACATCCCCTCCCTTTTGGACTTCGCTCCCATTTAGGTCACCACACTGCATTAGGTAGAGTTCCCTGTGCTATACAGTATGTTCCCATCAGCTGTGTATTTTATACATAATATCAATAGTGTATATGTATCAATCCCCGTCTCCCAGTTCCTCCCACCCCTCCCGTTTCCCCCTTGGTATCCACACATTTGTTCTCTACATCTGTGTCTCTATTACAATCGCCATTTTTAAGGTCAATAAAAACAGGTGATTTTCGGGCTTCCCTGGTGGCGCAGTGGTTGAGAGTCCGCCTGCCGATGCAGGGGACGTGGGTTCGTGCCCCGGTCCGGGAGGATGCCATGGCCGCTGAGCCTGCGTGTCCGGAGCCTGTGCGCCGCAACGGGAGAGGCCACAGCAGTGAGAGGCCCGCGTACCGCAAAAAAAAATAGGTGATTTTCTCTTTTTTTTTTATTGCAGTATAGTCGATTTGCAATGTTGTGTTACTGCTGTACAGCAAAGTGATTCAGTTCTACACACATATATATATATTTACACATTCTTTTTCATATTGTTTTCCATTATGGTTTATCACAGGATATTGAATGTAGTTCCCTTCTTTTTCACAATTTACTTTACTGAGGACTGACTGACAAATATCATTGTATATATTTCAAGTGAACAATGTGACGATGGGATATACCGAGCAGTGGCATTGCTGGGTCATATGATCATTTTAGGTTTAACTTTTCGAGGAACTGCCGGACTGTTGTCCACGGCAGCTGCACCATTTCACACTCCCACCAGCAGTGCCCAAGGGTTCTTCTAGCTTCTCCCCAGTCTCACCAGTACTTGCTCTTTTCCATCTTACGGGTAACAGCCTTCCTAATGGACATGAGGTGGTATTAGGTTGATATTTGCCCCAGTAACAACTCCTTTGGTCTGAGCGCTGTTCTCAAGGTTTTCAGCTTGGTCGTGTTCCTGATATTCAAAAATTTCAACTTTTATTCTTTCCTCCCTTGAACAAAATGGTGGTGAGATGACCAGGGAGGTGCCTTGAGAAGCTCAGCTTTCGGTCATCCAGTGCTGGCTTGGAGACCGGCCCATCCTCTAGTCCCTCTTGCCTGTGACTTGGACACAGTGTATCAGGTTCCACCCAGTTCTTTTTAAGCAAGAAAGGCAGATTTCTTCAGAATCCACTGGGTTTTCTCCCAGAAAATCATCTTTTAAGAAAGGAATCTAAATGAGCGCTCAAGGATACACGGGCAATAACAAAAAAAAAAACACTTTTCTCATCCTTCTGACAGTTTTCAGCTTACAGGAATGTGGGAAGAACTCAGCTCAGGAATGAGCTCCCCTCTGGAAGAAGCAGAAAATATTGTCATGTCACATGGTTGGGAGTCCACAGACCTGGGTCCAACAACTTACTTGGCTTTATGACTTTGGGCATGTTGATCTCTTTTTTTTGGGTGAGGGGGAAGATTGGTGAGGGGAGTTGTTAACTTCTTTTTTCTTTCATCTCTTTGGGCCTCAGTTACCTCATCTGTAAAATGGGGATAATAATTGGTCCACCTCGTATGGTTGTTGGGAGGATTCAACGGGGGGTTGCCTGTAAGTCACCTGTAAGTGGCTGGCATAGAACGAACGCTCCCTATCTGTTAACTTATGTTAATTTTGTTGAGGTTGGTGTCTCTCAGCCTCAACCTCTTCTTCTGTAAAATGGGGCTAATATGAGTTTATGTTTCAAAGGTCTTCGGGTAGACTAACGGAGCCAGTGCATGTAAAGCTCTTGTCACGGACCTGGTGCAAGTAACTGCTCGATAAGGTTAAGGCGTGTTGTCCCGCCCAGGATTGCTGAGGCTGCCTCCAGGGCCCTGGGACATGTAGATGCGTATCCTTAGCTAGATGCGTATCCTTAGCTCGAAGGACGATATCCAACCTCAGCTGAGTGAGCCAAAGCTGCTGAGGAGAAAGCTTTGCATCAGAATGGTCTCCTGAACTGTGTAGGAAAAAGAACACTAATTAGTCAAAAGATACGGTGTTCTCTTCTCTGCTCTGTCTCCAATTTTCTGTTTGGCCACAGGCAAGTCACTCTAATCTCTAAGCCTGAGTTTCCTGCTATTCAAGGACTCTATCAAAGATGATAAATAAACATGGCCCACGAGCCATCACTCCCCATGGCAGACATTACTAACTGATCCCAGCATTCCTATCCACTGAGACTACTCTGAGCCTCAGAATCCTTCTCAACACAGTGCTGCAGGCAGCCACTAACAATCAACTGCAATTAGTTAATGAGCTGAAACCTATTTGATGCTCTAAGTGGAAATTCCAATTCCTTTCATAAGTTCTTATCCGGCACCACCCTAAACATGGGCAGACATGCTAAGATTTCTTTTAAAAATGTCTCATCAGATATAGCCACTGAATGTTTCCACTAGGCCAGTTGCCTGAGAACACCCTCGACGGAGAAAGTACTCTTAAGCCACTCTCACTCCTCCTCCAGGAGAGGGCTTTGGCTTGGCACAAGGAGGCTGACTTGAATCAAGGAATTAGTCATAAGGGGAAGTAACAGGCTGATCAGAAGAGGCAGCTACTCCTGGTGCAGCCTGGATCTTCAGGCTCTGCCGTAGTTAATGGAGGGGAACAGGCTGCAGGGGAGGGGTCCCTACAGTTTCTGGTGGGGAAGGGGGAGTACTTCCCCTGAAGTTGGATTTTCTGGGAAAGGCCCTTCTGCTTTGGTGCTCAAGGCCTGTGCCTTCCCACAGAGGCCACCAGCCCCTCTTCATGTTGCAGGCTAACAGACAGCTCTGGCTTCTCCATCTTCTGCCCTGAGAGCTTTGGCCAGTCCTCAGGGACCATAAATAGGATAAAATGTCACAGAACACCAACATACCCACCACCAAAAAAAGAAAAGAAAGAGAGTGTATAAAAACGTGCAAAATCTGCAACATTGCACCAGTATCAGTTTCCTGGTTTTGATACTGTATTATGGCTATGAAGATGGCAGAAGCCTTATTATGAACACAGGGGACCTCTCTGTACTACTTTTGCAACTTTGTGTGAGTATGTCACAGTTTCATAATAAAAGGTTTTTAGAAATGAGATCCTAGAGAATGCATGGAACGATCTCAAGATAGTACCCATGGGCTGTAGCCACAGACTGCATCTTCTCTGCCTGGTTCCCAGTTCAGAGTATTGTTAAAGAAGAGCAGTCACAACCTCTGCATTGCCAGCACCAGAGGCTGAATATCTCAGCCCATCTTTTAGGCCAGTTGTTTACCTGCATTCACAGGAGGAACAAAGTTCTAGGTGCTCCATATTCCAGATGTGAACACTGAGGCCTCAGCCAAAGCAACGCCGTGTACCTGGAAAAGCTCTTCACTGGCCATTTTTTTCTTTTCAAACTCATAATCTGTGATGCTCAGTAGCTTTCTATTTTATTTTAGTTTTTAAATTTTTTATTTATTTTTGGCTGCGTTGGGTCTTCGTTGCTGCACACAGGCTTTTTCCTAGTCGTGGCTCTTCGTTGTGGTGTGCGGGCTTCTCATTACGGTGGCTTCTCTTGTTGCGGAGCACAGGCTCTAGGCACGCGGGCTTCAGTAGTTGTGGCTCGCGGGCTCTAAAGCACAGGCTCAATAGTTGTGGCTCACGGGCTTAGTTGCCCCGCGGCACGTGGGATCTTCCCAGACCAGGGCTCGAACCCGTGTTCCCTGCATTGGCAGGTGGATTCTTAACCACTGAGCCACCAGGGAAGCCCCAGATTTCTATTTTAAAAAACAATTGCTTCTTCGATTTCTGTACATGACAAGGTTTTTTTTCTTTAGAAAAAAAGAACACCTTCAAAACCCATTTATCTTCCATTCCTTCTGCATAGCCTTGAGGAGCCCAAGGCCTGGGAAGGATTAATTCAAAGACTTGTTAATTACTCTTGCATTCAGGAAACCTCTAAACCTACTCTTATCTCCTGAAGGTGGCTTACAGCTGAGCCCAAGCTGCTGGGTCAGGTGGCCAGCAGGGTGTCTGCACTTTAGAAAACACACGATTTTAGAGATTTTGTCAGTAGGTTCTCACATCATGAGACTATAACCGGAAACAAGCAACAGAGTCTGTTGGGTTAATGGCCAGGCGCACCTTAACCCCGGAAGTACCATTTTTGTTTCCAGGCATGATCACGCTTAGGGCTTAAATGTCAGGTGGAGACTTCATTTACAATGTGATCCAGACTCTGGCCTCTTTCCTTCAAAGAAGAGATGTGATGCTTTGTGTGTTTGCTTGTTGGTTTGGATTTTAAATAGCTTTATTGCCTCAGGGAAATGATACATGCTCATTGTAAGTTAACTCCAAATTCCCACCCTGCTATAATTAATTAATCCCTGGGTCTTTCCAGGCCTTTAGACACATTTGGATATTGTATATACATGTGGATATAATGTATACATATGGGTTTAACGTACACCTGCATGCCGTTCTGAAACCTACCTTTGCAGGCCCAGCGGCCATGGCTCACGGGCCCAGCCGCTCCGCGGCATGTGGGATCCTCCCGGACCGGGGCACGAACCCGCGTCCCCTGCATCGGCAGACGGACTCTCAACCACTGCGCCACCAGGGAAGCCCGAAACCTACCTTTTTAATTTGCGTTGTTAGAGACATGGCTGTTCTTTTCTTTATTATCACTGAATTCTAACATTTTTATTTCATCACCATCTTACTTATAGCTGACACAGTGTAGCACTTACTCAGTGCTAGGCACTATTACCAGAACTTCTCAGATCATTTCATTTAATCCTCATAACATCCCTATAAAATTGGTACTATTACTGTCTCCATTTTTAGCAGAGAGCACTGCAACAAAGAGAAGGTATGAGACTTGCCCAAGGTCACACATCCAGGGCAGGGACCTGAATCCAGCAGTCTGCTGCTAGAATCTATGCTGTTAACTGCTGGGCTACACTGCTGCTCAATCCTGAATCCAGGCATCATTGAACTCCTCTGGTCCTGGGATGGCAAATGCTTGACACACAGAACACCATTCCTCATTCTGGTTTCCATGCAGACATCACTAATTGATCACAGCACCTTTCTTCCTGAGGATCATTGTTAGATGCCATGGTTTCCCCAAATCTAACAAAATAAACAATGGCTACCTTTGGGGACACATCCTCAACAGAGTTTTGTTGCAGTCTGACTGTGCATTTGGACAATTCCGAGTTAATTAGAGAGGATGGGTCACAATTCGCTTTATAGAAGATGTTGCCAAGTAGAGTGCATTAGCGATATCAACACTTTTAATTTATACAATAACCACAGCTCAGAGAGCAGCAAACCTTGGTTATTGTCAATTGCCAAGAGTTTACTGAGAGTGTCCGCGGTTGGAGGGCACTGAGGGAGATCCAGGAAGCATGCCTTCGAGTGGTCTCTTCACTCACTCAGCAAGCATGTATTGAGCACCTCCTGTTTACACACATGAAACAATCACAGATAATACCAGACAGTATTGGTGGGGTTGTGTGGGAAGAGGACACTCTTCTTTCCATCCCCAGTTTGATTTCAGCTAAGAATTAAAGACATGGGAGGAGGACAAATGGAGATCACAATCATTACCAACGGAGCTGATTGACTGGGAAATCAGACTTGGGTTTTGGCCAATTCTCCACCCCAGTGACAGGCTGGGCTGAAGGACCACAGGCCCCCAGCTCTCCAGCCATAGTCTTTTTTTTTTCTTTTTTTCTTTTATTATTTTTTTAAGAATTTTATTTATTTTTTTATACAGCAGGTTCTTATTAGTCATCCATTTTATACATATTAGTATATATATCAATCCCAATCTCCCAATTCATCACACCACCACCATCCCCCCGCAGCTTTCCCCCCTTGGTGTCCATACGTTTGTTCTCTATGTCTGTGTCTCTATTTCTGCCCTGCAAACCAGTTCATCTGTACCATTTTTCCAGGTTTCACATATATACATTAATATACGATATTTGTTTTTCTCTTTCTGACTTCACTCTGTATGACAGTCTCTAGATCCATCCACATCTCTACAAATGACCCAATTTCGTTCCTTTTTATGGCTGAGTAATATTCCATTGTATATATGTACCACATCTTCTTTATCCACTCATCTGTCCATCGGCATTTAGGTTGCTTCCATGACCTGGCTATTGTAAATAGTGCTGCAGTGAACATTGGGGTGCATGTGTCTTTTTTTTTTTTTTTAAACATCTTTATTGGGGTATAATTGCTTTACAATGGTATGTTAGTTTCTGCTTTATAACAAAGTGAATCAGTTATACATATACATATGTTCCCATATGTCTTCCCTCTTGCGTCTCCCTCCCTCCCACTCTCCCTATCCCACCCCTCCAGGCGGTCACAAAGCACCGAGCTAATATCCCTGTGCCTTGCGGCTGCTTCCCCCTAGCTATCTACCTTACTACGTTTGTTAGTGTGTATATGTCCATGACTCTCTCTCGCCCTGTCAAAGCTCACCCTTCCCCCTCCCCATATCCTCAAGTCCGTTCTCCAGTAGGTCTGCGTCTTTATTCCTGTCTTACCCCTAGGTTCTTCATGACATTTTTTTTTCCCTTAAATTCCATATATATGTGTTAGCATACGGTATTTGTCTTTTTCTTTCTGACTTACTTCACTCTGTATGACAGACTCTAGGTCTATCCATCTCATTACAAATAGCTCAATTTCATTTCTTTTTAAGGCTGAGTAATATTCCATTGTATATATGTGCCACACCTTCTTTATCCATTCATCCGATGATGGGCGCTTAGGTTGTTTCCATCTCTGGGCTATTGTAAATAGAGCTGCAATGAACATTTTGGTACATGACTCTTTTTGAATTTTGGTTTTCTCAGGGTATATGCCCAGTAGTGGGATTGCTGGGTCATATGGTAGTTCTATTTTTAGTTTTTTAAGGAACCTCCATACTGTTCTCCATAGTGGCTGAACCAATTCACATTCCCACCAGCAGTGCAAGAGTGTTCCCTTTTCTCCACACCCTCTCCAGCATTTATTGTTTCTAGATTTTTTGATGATGGCCATTCTGACTGGTGTGAGATGATATCTCATTGTAGTTTTGATTTGCATTTCTCTAATGATTAATGATGTTGAGCATTTTTTCATGTGTTTGTTGGCATTCTGTATATCTTCTTCGGAGAAATGCCTATTTAGGCCTTCTGCCCATTTTTGGATTGGGTTGTTTGTTTTTTTGTTATTGAGCTGCATGAGCTGCTTGTAAATTTTGGAGATTAATCCTTTGTCAGTTGCTTCATTTGCAAATATTTTCTCCCATTCTGAGGGTTGTCTTTTGGTCTTGATTATGGTTTCCTTTGCTGTGCAAAAGCTTTGAAGTTTCATTAGGTCCCATTTGTTTATTTTTGTTTTTATTTCCATTACTCTAGGAGGTGGGTCAGAAAGGATCTTGCTGTGATTTATGTCATAGAGTGTTCTGCCTATGTTTTCCTCTAAGAGTTTGATAGTACCTGGCCTTACATTTAGGTCTTTATTCCAGGAATGCAAGGATTCTTCAATATACGCAAATCTATCAATGTGATAAACCATATTAACAAATTGAAGGAGAAAAACCATATGATCATCTCAATAGATGCAGAGAAAGCTTTCGACAAAATTCAACACCCATTTATAATAAAAACCCTGCAGAAAGTAGGCATAGAGGGAACTTTCCTCAACATAATAAAGGCCATATATGACAAGCCCACAGCAAACATCATCCTCAATGGTGAAAAACTGAAAGCATTTCCACTAAGATCAGGAACAAGACAAGGTTGCCCACTCTCACCACTCTTATTCAACATAGTTTTGGAAGTTTTAGCCACAGCAATCAGAGAAGAAAAGGAAATAAAAGGAATCCAAATCGGAAAAGAAGAAGTAAAGCTGTTACTGTTTGCAGATGACATGATACTACACATAGAGAATCCTAAAGATGCTACCAGAAAACTACTAGAGCTAATCAGTGAATTTGGTAAAGTAGCAGGATACAAAATTCATGCACAGAAATCTCTGGCATTCCTATATACTAATGATGAAAAATCTGAAAGTGAAATCAAGAAAACACTCCCATTTACCATTGCAACAAAAAGAATAAAATATCTAGGAATAAACCTACCTAAGGAGACGAAAGACCTGTATGCAGAAAATTATAAGACACTGATGAAAGAAATTAAAGATGATACAAATAGATGGAGAGATATACCATGTTCTTGGATGGGAAGAATCAACATTGTGAAAATGACTCTACTACCCAAAGCAATCTACAGATTCAATGCAATCCCTATCAAACTACCACTGGCATTTTTCACAGAACTAGAACAAAAAATTTCGCAATTTGTATGGAAACACAAAAGACCCCGAATAGCCAAAGCAATCTTGAGAACGAAAAACGGAGCTGGAGGAATCAGGCTCCCTGACTTCAGACTATACTACAAAGCTACAGTAATCAAGACAGCATGGTACTGGCACAAAAACAGAAAGATAGATCAATGGAACAGGATAGAAAGCCCAGAGATAAACCCACGCACATATGGACACCTTATCTTTGATAAAGGTGGCAGGAATGTACAGTGGAGAAAGGACAGCCTCTTCAATAAATGGTGCTGGGAAAACTGGACAGGCACATGTAAAAGTATGAGATTAGATCACTCCCTAACACCATAGTCTTTCTTAGTAACTTTGGCAGAGGACAGACCAGGACGCATATGTCCTGTGGGCAGACAGGCTCCGGGCAGACCCTTTTCCTTCTCCCAGATTGACCAGCCAGAAGGAGTGAGTGAGGGGCAGAGCGGGGGCCCCAAGTATGGGTGACTGGGGCTCCCTCTACAGGGACACTTGGCCAGAACTTGGGGGCTCCCCTCTAACCAGCCTGTGATAAGTTGGCACAGGCCTTGGGGATTCAGAGAGGGAGATGGATGTCAACTTTAGCCACTGGGAAGAGTTCTTGGTGCAGGGCCCCTGACCTGGGCCTGAGAGTCAAAGTGGGTTTGGGTGGACAGCATGCGGGGACAGCTCCCTGGGCTTGGACGCAGACAAGGAAGGATGATGATTTACGTGGGACAGTGAGGAGGCCAGAGGAAGGATGGTGCTGAGCATCGTCAGATATAAAACGCAGCCTTTCAAACCGTGTAAATTAAGCAGGTCCACCACATTCAAATCCATGATCCAGATTTTTATATCAGTTCATGCTGGGGTGGATGAAGTCCGTGGCTGAAGTTCACACTTCATGACGGTTGGGAAATGTCCTCGTGCAGGGAGAGGGAGAGGTGTGCTCAGGAGAAAGGGAAGGGGCTTTGAAGCCAGGTAGATGCTCTTTCAAATCCCATCTCCACTGCCTGCCAGCCGTGTGCCCTAATACAGATTACATAACCTCTCTGAACTTCTGCTCCTGCCTCCATTTATAAAATGGGAACAATGACATGGATTTCCTCAGCTGAAAAAATTAAGTTAATCAAGACTTGCAACAAGCCATTGTTGTGCTTGTCCCTAAATTCCCTTTCACCTCCCTCTCATCCCCCACCCCTCCATCCAGGGGATTTTGATATCAGGTACAATTCTAATCCCAGGTGAGAAAAACTTTTGAAAACTTTTCTGTAAAAAAAAAAAATACATGTATATATAAAATATAAAATTTTAAAGTCAACTTGTACATTACATTATTGTAGGTTTTGTTTTTTGTTGTTGTCGTTGTTTAAAGAAGGAGCGAAGAAAGCACTCCTGGGAAGTTGTGATCTCCAGAAGTAACTAACATTCATTAAGCGGGAGGTCTCAGAGCAGATTCCCACAAGTTCCAAAGGAGCAAATGAGCCGCAGCCTCCAGCTTTGCATCATCACTGAGGTTTGCTGCTCTTTCACCACTTTGCAGGGGTGCGGGGTGGGGGGCAGCCCCTTGCTGGCCCGGAGGCCCTCTGTGCCCACGCTCTGTGAGGTGCCCCTGGCAATGGTGCTTTAATGATCACTCAAGTGGCGTTTAGCTTCCAATCAAGAGCAAGGAGGAAAGCAGTGGCCGAGTGGGGTGCACGTTCCAGGGACTCTGCCCCCGCTTAGGAGAAACCGAGGGAATTAGTGGGCACACAAAGCTACCTCTTGGCTGGAGAAAAGGCCTCGAAGGCTTCCACACACCCCACTGGCTGGAGAGGAAGTTGGCTACACGGCCAACCTGTCTCTAGAAGTATACCAAGGACTCTCCACCTGAACTTGGGAGGCCACGTCCACTACGTCTCTGCCCGGCTTGGTGCCTCCTGGTTTCTGCTAGTACCTCGTGCTGCATGTAGTCTGAACGTTCGTGTCCCGCCAGGAAGCACATGTTGAAGCTGTAATCTGCAATGTGATGGTGTTTGGAGGTGGGCCTTTGGGAGATGATTGAGTTTGGATGAGGTTGTGAGGGTGGGACCCCCATGATGGGATTGGCATCCTTATGAGGAGCTGAGGACACCTGAGTCTCCTTCCCTCCCTCCCTCTCTCTCCCTCCCCCTCTCTCCACCATGTGAGGAAACTAGGACGAGGGTCCTCACCAGAACCTGATCACGTGGACCCCCTGATCTCAGACTTCCAGACTCCAGAACCGTGAGAAGTAAATGTCTGTGATTTAAAACAACCAGTCTACGGTGATTTGTTATCGCAGCCTAAGCAGACTAAGACACGACTCCTTGTCCACAGAGCAAGCCCTTGTGAAGCACACATGGCAAGGAAGCTCAGTGACAGAAGCCAGCCTGTCCCAGATCAGCGTCGGAACTTGAACCCAGGTCTTCCTGACTCTAGAGCCCATGGTCTTCAGCCCCTGAGTGGACATCCTGCCCTCAAAAGAGCCCACTGGAAGCTCTTCTCGACAGTTAGGCATCTTTATTCGCCCTCCACCTCAGGCTGGCTTCTGCCTGATTTAGTCCTCGTTCCAAGGGAAGCAGGTTTGCACAAGAGTTAGGAAAGCCAGCTCCGTCTTCTGTTGGCCCAGCTTCAGAAAAGCCTCTGCCTGGCCCCAGGGGGTTCCGGTCAATGTGATTATTAATACAGCATATTTGGAGGTGAGGTTTTAGAAAGGGCCATTTTAGAAATGACCCTTCTGGTATTGGACTAGGCTCTCACCCCAGTAGTGCCTTCCTTACTCACTAATTTCTCATTAAAATACACTGCAGTCAAAGTCAACCATGAGCTGACAGTGGGAGCAAACCTCTTTGCAAGGCAGCCTCGTGCACCACCAGGGTCTGAAATGAAGCCAAATCAGCCCCATTTCCTCTCTTCTACCTCGCCAGATCTGTGCATTGAGAATATGAGGGGAAATCATGCGTTTTGAATGTCTTCTTACTAAGGAGTTCGCTGAAAGAACAATTAATCTCTTTATCATAACTGGCTTGGCCACATTTCAATACTGCAAAGAAAAAAACAGAACAAAACCCTTTATATTTCTGCCAGCGGAGGGGTAAGGGATAAGCTTGTCATTTTGCAGACATTTTTGGTTAAGTGTCCTTTTACCTTTTAATCTGTGCATTTGAGGTCTCGGGTATTCTGTTGCAAGAAGGAAAAATTGTTGCACCTTGCCTGTCTGCCAGAGGGTTGTGAAACTGACTTTTGAATCCCCCTTGCAGAAGCTCGGGAATCTACAGGGAAAGGATTTCAAGGCTGAGGACACTGCTCTGGATGACTCACACCTTAAACATCACCTAGCCTTTGTTCTTCTGCTCCCAAGTGCCCACGGGAAATGAATCGTTACAATGCATGTTTGGTTTTCTTTTCAGTGTTCACAAACCATACTCTATACGGGACACAGAATTATGTGTTACCACAGCCCATAGCTAACTTCAACACCTGTCTGCTCCTGCTTTCTCTGCAGTGTCCCATTTCTGAGTGATGACAGAAAAAAGATAAAGCTGGCTACTGAAGCTGGAAGGAAGGATTGAAACATACGGGAATGAACAAAGGAATTATAATCTAAAGTCTGGGTTTGAGTCCTAGCTCTTCCACGTAATAGCTAGGTCATTCCAATAATGACCTTCGGCAAATTAACCAACCTCTCTGAGCCTGTTTCCTCATCAGTGAAATGGCAACAACAAACCCATAGCGTTTTATGGGGAAAAACAGATAAAGTTTGTGGAAAGTGCATAGTAAATTGTTAAACAAATATTACATGCTATTAGTAGTTTTTTCTTCTTAAATTTTTATTTTATTGCAGTATAGTTGATTTGCTGTTAGTAGTTTTATTACACGGAGGACAGTCTAGAAAGCAAATCATTGCTTTTTGACTAAGATGAACATTTGTAATAGTTCCATATCACTCTGATGTCATATTGGGGGAATCAGAATTTCTCCTACAGGCTCAGGGGTCTCTTCTGATGTCATCTCTTAGGAGTACCCTCTACATCTTGAGTATGGATTAAGAATTCATGTTTTAGCATGTCCGGTCTAATTGCTTATATGAACAGTATAATCCCTTGTCACGGTGATTTGCCTTCTGTTCTAGAAGGAGAGGAGGAAAGTGCTTAGACGACAACGACCAGGCCGAATTTCTGGCCCCAAGTGTTTGCTTCCTGGAGTGATGTTTCTTACCCACACTGTTGCCATGGCCACGTGGTGGGCCGAGTAGACTTCCTGCCCCCTGACTTTAGACCTGACCATGTGACTTGCTCTGGCCAATGAGATGTTAGTCAGTGTGAGACAGGCAGAAGCTGGCAATGAGCTTGGGCTGTTGGATCTACTTTGTTACACAGTCATCCTCTGGTATCTGTGGGGGATTTGCTCCAGGACCCCCTCGGGTACCAAAATCCGTGGATGCTCAAGTATATAAAATGGTACAGTACAGTCAGCCCTCCGTATGTGCGGATGTGGAGCCCTCAGATATGGAGGGCCAGCTGTACAGTCTCTCCTCCCACGGTCCTCATGCCTCCATTCTTGGGATGCGGTGGGAAACAGTGGGAGGAATCAGAACCTCTGGGGAGGTTGGGACTTTGAGGATCTGTTTTGTTTTTCAATTGATGAAAAGGTGTAGCCTTGTACTGGCTGTTCATATTATTCTGGAAAGCAACCTTTCTTAAGCAGGGTCATGTGAACCCAGAAATGAATGAAAGAGACTGTAAGAATGTGATCATGAGAGCAAGTGAAAGAGAGACAGGGAGAGAGATCCACACAGACTTTAATTTTTTTTTTTTTTATGTGGTACGCGGGCCCCTCTCACTGTTGTGGCCTCTCCCATTGCAGAGCACAGGCTCCATTCGCGCAGGCTCAGCGGCCATGGCTCACGGGCCCAGCCGCTCTGTGGCGTGTGGGATCTTCCCGGACCGGGGCACGGACCCGCGTCCCCTGCATCGGCAGGCGGACTCTCAACCACTGCGCCACTGGGGGAGCCCCTGACACAGACTTTAATTTGACCAGATCACCTGGACCTGGAATTAGTCCTGTGCTAACTTGGGATCCCCTGAGCAACTGAAGGGAATTTTCAGAAGGGAGGCAGGATTCTCTTGGAGATTAACTCTAGGCTTTGGCTTGGTTGAGTCTTGTTAAACTTTAAATAAAAGGCCTCAGGGAGGGGGCATATGTAGGACCGTTGCTATGCCAAGGCCTGACATTTCTTATTTTGATAATTGATGTGGCCAAGTTGAAGCCTGTCACTGTGGGAGCATCGTGCTGTGGCTTTGGTAGTGCCGTGGCTGTGTGAAGAGGGAGAAAAATCAATTTCCACTGTCTGTGGAGTGTTGTTTGATTTATTACTGCTGGAAGAAGAAATTCCTTATCTCCCAGCCCCTCTTGCAGAGGACTGTTTTACAGTTTGCTGTTAGAGAGACTCTATAAAAGAAGTTATATTTGTCTGAACTTTGGTATTTTGATAACCTTCCTTGGCTATTCAGAAGACATTGAACACTCCCAATTTTTACGACCATCATTTGTTTCTGATTAAGTAATTACAGGCATTGAAAGACAATCTGCAGGAGAGTGCAGCCAGCATACCTGCAGGATTGTTTCATGAAGTAGGAAGCATCAGAGGGCTTTAATTTTTCATGAGCACTGGAGGGAGGAAGGAGGGGTCTGCTAGGAAAGAGGGCAGCGGGTGGAATTTGGAGTCAGACTGAGATTGCAACCCTGACTCCCACTGGAGAGCAAGTCAAGAAGCCTTGGTCCACGAGCCTTGGTCTCTGCATCTGAGCAATGGGTACATATAGCCGACAACACTCCACCCACATCCCCTTACATCCCCTTAAGCCTTTCCTTGTGCACGACGCCCCCCCCCCCCCCCGCCTGCTTCTGCATGCTTTTGCTTCCCATGTCCTGTACCTGAGACCTTTTCCGAAAATGTCCCTTGGCCTCTGGAGTTGCTTTGCCCACATGCCTGGGAGTTGATGTCCGTTCAAGGCAGCCCTCAGCCAGTGACTGACCGGCGTGGGAGTATGGAAGCCCAGCCCCCTCGATCACAGCAGGACACGCTCTGAGGCGTAACTTACACTCAGGGCCCCCCGCCCCAGCGGGTTCAGGCTGAGGCTCCCCCAGGCACACGTTTGCCTGAGATGAACCCTCACTTGCCTGCCTTTCCTTCCCCACCCTCTTCCTCGCGCTCCTACTGGAAGACATTTCATACATCACTTGTGTCCAGTCCTCTTCTCAGGATCTGCTTCTGAAGAGCCCCACCTTTGACAGCAGACTGATGCTCCTTGCCAATTTTTTCCAAATTATTTTATTAACTTTTATTCAACACTTTGGTGCGCCAGGCATGGAATTAAGCACTCTAAATGCATTATTTCTTTTAACGTTGTAATAAAGAAACAAGGTCTCTGGAAGCATTTTGCACAATGACTAACACATAGCAGGAACTTGGCCACTCAGTCAAACGTGTTAAGACCCTCTAGTGGCTACTTAATTACACAGGGTCATGTAGTAAAATCCAAACGTCCTACATGACCTAAAAGGGGATTGGCAAACTTTTTCTACCAAAGGCCGGGTAGTAAATATTTTAGACTTTGTGGACCATATGGTCTCTCTTGAAGCTACTCAACTTGGGACAGAAAGTTGTGGTGGCAGCACCAAAGCAACCACAGACACTGTCAGCAAATGGGCCTGGCTGCTTCCAATAAAACTTTATTCGTAAAAGCAGGAAGTAGGCCAGATTTGGCCCACAGGCTGTGATTTGCTGGCCCCGGCTCTACAAGGCAGCTGAATGGTGGAGACCCTGCCTCCCCCACCAGCCATTGGCCTCACCCTGACCCACTCTCCTCCCCTTCACTAGCCCCTACCACACTGGTCTCCTGGAGAACGCTAGCACTTTCCTGCATCAGGCGTTTGTGCTAACTGGTCTGCTCTCTGGGTCCGGGACCCTCTTCCTGGAGCCCTGCGCACATCTGGCTCCTGTTGGTCATGCAAGTGTCAGGTCCAGAAAGATGTTCACATGCCTGCAGATCTCAGTGGGCCTCCCGCATCTGCCCCCACGGTTCTGCATCACCCCAGTGATTAATTGACTCCCCTAGTTCCTAGTTTGGTATCTGTCTCTCCCTGCAGAAGGCAAGCGTCAACCTGCTCTGACTGTTTCCTGCAGCATCTCAGCCCCCTTCACAGGGCCTGGCACCTGGAGGTACTCAATAAAAATTTAGTGGTTACATGGTCTCTGGGACATGCCCGCCCTCCCCGTTTTAGGAAGGTCGTGAAGCATGACGAACACTGGAATGTCAGGTGGTTATCTTGGTTGTAAGGCCAACCTACAAAATCCCAGATAATCTTCCTCGCCTCCTGTCTCACTGTCAATTATCCCGTTAAACAGAACATCTCATAGGAGGATTCGCCTGAGCAAATCCTTGCTTTTCTTTTCTCAATCGCAAGCCTAGGACTACAGACCTCCGTTCTCAAGGCTAAAAACGCCAAGAGGAAGGCATTCTCTCAATGTGGCATTGAGTTTACCCAGTTAATTAAAGAGGGATTTAGGAGTTACTTAACATCTGGGTGGCAGGTTTTGTTGTTTTTCTTCCTCAGCTTTGGAAAGGAAGTAGAAATTGTGATGCACTTGATACATGTGTCTGATGTCTCCATCTGATCCATCCTCATGCAACTTCATTCTGCCACAGGACAAGCCTCTAGTTTCCGGATTTCCTGGTGCCAAGGCATCTGACACCTTGAATGGTGAAACTCGTGACACCTGCTCAGAGAAGCAAGTTGTGTTGCATCACGATGATTGTGACCCCAGAACTGGTGGTGGCTTCTTTTTTATTTTCTATTTATTTATTTTTATTTATCTGGCTGCACCGGGTCTTGGGTGCAGCGTGCAGGGTCTTTTAAGTTGTGGCACACGAGATCTTTAGTTGCAGCATGTGGGATCTTTAGTTGCGGCACGCAAACTCTTAGTTACAGCATGTGGGATCTAGTTCCCTGACCAGGGATAGAGCCCCGGCCCCCTGCATTGGGAGCTCAGAGTCTCAGCCACTGGACCACCAGGGAAGTCCCTATGGCGGTGGCTCCTTTTATTACCTAATACTTGAGAGCAGTGGTTCTGGAACGGCAAGCATTGTGAGGGCCAAGGGGCCTTCGAGAGGTGATCGGAGATGCGGTGGGCATGAGATGGTGGAGGCCGTTGAATGCCACGCCGCGGATCATGAGCTTTGTCCCGGGGGAGGATGGGAGGTCTGCTAGGAGGGGCTGGCCCGTGTTCAGCTTGAGGGAGGGGCACTGGTGGCAAGGAGCCTGGCCCCAGGTGGGTGCCATGGGGCCTGGCTGGCGTGGTGGCAGCAGGAAAGGAGAGGAGAAAGTACATTCAGACAGGGGTTCTCCACCCCCGAGGACAGGTCAGAGAGGGCACCACGGGCCAGATGGAGGCATGTTACTGCACTGATGGTGATGGGAATGAGACCTGCTTCTCTGGGTTATGGAGAAGACGAGGAGACAGTAAGTGCCTTGATTGAACTTGTTTGTACCAGGCCTTTTGTGAATTCATCAGGCTCCATCTCCGCGATGCCTCACTTAGACAGAGCCGTTGAGAACTTGGCAGTGTGTGAGTTTTCGATGGACTTTCTCCCCATCCTCACGTGACACTGAGTCCTGGTCATAGGAGGCCTCTCGGTAGCTCTACTAATAAAAGTGACAGTTAATGTTGCCAATACATCAACAGCATGTGAGACATGCCATTAGGAATGGGGGCGAGGGGGTTGGCATTCTTGGTACCGAAGACAGTTCTCCTATGAATGACCCAAACATGCCTTATAGCGTCTTGGTTAAGAGGCAGTTTCCACCTGAGGCAAGTTCTGAGACCAGGCCCTAGTAAGGAGCACCTCTTCGCTTGTGCTCCTGACTTGGGTTGCAAGCATCACACTTTGTCTGATTGGTTCAAATGGCCTACAGGACCCCACTCACCCGCGTCCTTGACTGGCCAGGGCCCCTGAAATGAAGCAAACCCCTGGCTAGCATCAGCACTTTGCGAAACCATCTGAGAGCATGATTGGGTGTTGAATCCTAGCTCCCTCATCCCCTGGGAGTTAAATGCAACAGTGCTACTCTTCAGGGGCTTGATTTCAATTGTAGTGAACGCTGGGCGGCTGCTGTAATTGTAATTACTCGAGGCAGGAATCTGCCGAACAAGTGGGTACAAATGGACCAATGGTCTGTTCCTTTGAAACAGTGTGAGCTGATATAACGTGGTTTATTAGCCCCAATTATGCCTGTGCCTAAGGCAGGGGGTGCATATTGATACCTGTTTAAAATTAAGGCTCTGGTTTATTGGGCTGTGGTGGGATACATCTCAAGAAGGACCAAGTGGTGATTTCCATGGGCTATGGGCAGGTGGACCTCCTCAGATAGCCCTGCAGGAGGGCAGGAATCCACGGGACTGCTGGCAGCGTGTCTGAGGCCTCCGGCCTTTGTCTGGGCTGGAGCATCCTTCCTCCAGATGCCCCGCAGCTGAATCTGTCCTCCTTCAGGTCTGGGCTCAAAGGTCCCTTCCTCACACACACACCCTCACACTTTCCCGGTATCCCTTCCCTATTCTTCCTTCTGCCAACCTTAAAATATATGATTTATTTATTATTAATCATGTTCTTTGTTATCTGCTCCCAGATAGAATGTAAGCTCCATGAGGGCAGAGACTGTTGCCTCTTTCATTGACCAATGTATCCCAAATGCCCAGAGCCCCTAATAGAAAGAGGGTTGGGTTAGAAGAGCCTCAGACCCCCACATAGCTCTGAGAAGGACTCATCCAGGGCTGTGCATGAGCAGAGGCCTGTGTCCTGCAGGAATGGGCTGCACCAGGCCCCCTGTCATGCTAGGTCATCGTGAGAACAGCTCAGGAGAGCCTCGGCCCAGGTGTGAACGCAGTAGTGGCTGCAGAGGGGCAGCAGCTGGAGTTGCTGGTTAGTCATGCTGCCCCGGCTGGCGATCTGAGCGACACCCTAACCAAAGTTGCACCGGAAGCCAATGTGCATCACGTATATGTCGTCTTGGCTCAGGTGCCCGTGGAAGTGGACCCTGAGACAAGAATTCAAAGCGCATAAATTGGAAGTGACTCCCGTGAAACCCTAACAGGGGAACAGGAGAGTGAGCCAGGGAAGAAGGGAAGCCAGGAAGGGCACGTAATCAAGCAAGTTGCCCCTGAAGGCACCTGGAACCCAGTCCTGCTGGAGAGTTCTGGAAACTGTGCAGGACACATGCCCCAGAGTTTTCCCAGTTGAGGGGCGGGGGAGCTGGGGTCTTCCCCACCAGCTCCCTCAGTCATGCTCCAGGGCTGCCTGAACAGACAAAGGGACCCTCAGGCAGACGGACACAGATGCTGGCAGCTGGGTTTGGCCTCCCGCTTACCCTGGGCCCTGACCAAGCCGGCTCCAGAGACCAGGAAAAAAGCCTCAGGCAGAGCAGCCAGTAATTGCAAAAAGCAGCCCCAACGCCTTGAAGCCAGGGGAGAGATGAGGGCCGGGACACCTGCAGGTGAGCTGTGCTGTGAGTTACTAGATTAGCTACTGTACTTTAATCCTGCAGACAACACTGTGAGGTGCACACTGTTCATATCCCCACTTTACAGATGAAGAGACTGAGGCTCAGAGTGGCTAAGTCATACCCCTTGCCTTTATTTACATTGAGGAATGGAACCAGGCAGAGAGGCTGTCCGAGCTGAGGGAGCATCTACACGGGAAGCCAGGCCGTGCTCAGAAGGACCCCCCCCATCCCCCAATCAGTGAGTGAAGAATGGGAGGAGGTGGACCACTGGACCCTTTCGCCAGCTGGGGTCGCTGAGGTGCAGCAGCCAGGCCCATCTGGCAGTCCCGGGAGTGTCCAGACCTCAGACATCATGTTGAATGTGGGGAGGCACCCACAGGTCCCCCCCTCTGCTTCCCCTCTTGCTCTTCCCCACGCCCACCACCCTTCTTTCGAGCACCTAGACCTTCCCCAGGTGGGTGCAGTACAATTGCAATATTTGTCTTTACAAAGTCACACGCTGTTCTGATACTGTCTTCTGGGGATTACACCCAAGTCGCCTAGACAGGAGTTTTCAGGGTCCCCCATTACCTCAAGTCACATATTTACAAACAGTTCTGTGGCCGGTTCACTTCCAGACAAAAAATCCCATTCATCAGATGCAGATTTTACTAGTTTATCTCCAAGGGCAGTGGAGGAAGAGGCCCATGGGCACCTTTTGTGGGTGGGCTGACCTCAGAACACTAAGACGACCTGCTCTTGGCTGGCAAGTCCCCGTCTCCGGGACTGTGCTTAGCGCCGTACGGAGAGCAGCTCGGTGGACGCCCCCAATAACTTTATGTGGAGGGTGCTGTTCTTCTTCTCATGAACAAGAAGGTGTCTCAGGTGAGGAAAAATAATTAGATCAAGAGCTCTTCAGATCCAGGCCTAACTCCAAAGTTCCTTATCTCCCCCTCACCCCATACGGTTGCCAGGGACGGAGTTGTCTTGACAAATTAAAATTGAACATGTTTAGTCAACAAAAGTTTTCAGAACCAGGAACCCATCAGAGAAAAATGACAAGAGGATGCTGGGGTTGAAAAGGTCGGGCACTGCCCGGTTTGCCTTTCGTCCATTTGTCACGGACGATGCTATAGAATGGCTTTCGGGAAAGCCGGAGGCTTGTTTTATGGCATAATTCTCTTCAGAAAAATATTTTAAAAGCCACAGAGACAGCAGCTCTTACTCCTTTTGCGCAGAGATGGGAAAAGCAATGGCATTTTCCTGAGGGTCCTGAGTGACATTCACTGGCGCAATCTGTATGGAAGTTGTGCGAGCCTGCTCTGAGGTGGGAACTAACTTCCCTTCCCATCCAGACCCCCCAGACTTTGTCTGCTGTGACAAAGGAAGCCAGTGCAGTGGTGACAAGCAAGGGCTCTGACATCCTGGGTTCAGAGTCCATCGTTGTGTGGCTTTCGATGAGGTTTATAAATTCCTCTAGGCCTTATTATCTCATCTGTAAAAGGGGGATAACGGTAATGCCTATTTCATGGGGTTGTTGAGAAGCTGAAATGAGTCTATACGTGTGTGTGTGTGTGTGTGTGAAGCTTAGAACAGCCCTAGGCATTTAGGAAGCACCACGATGATGATTTTGTTGGGCCATGAATATTTTCATACTTCTGCAAGGTTCAGGCTTTCTACTGGCAAGCTGAATCAAAAGATGGCTAATGGCAAACACGCCTTGGAAGCCAGAGATGGTGTATCGCTCTGGAGGAATTGAAAGATTTCTTTTCCCTGGAGACACCTGTTTACTTTCTAAGGGCAATAAAAACCAACGGACCTTCCCTTCCTCTCCCCAGCGAGGATGTGTTTACATTAGAGGGTCAGGCTTCTCTCTCCATCTCTCTCCAGAGAGGAGAAGGGGCAGATACCCAGGCCACCCTGTATAAGCTCTGAGTGTCATAATGTCGGGGTCCCTCTCCTGTGGTGCGACCACTACACATGCAGGTGACCTCGGCCTGCGCATCGTCACCCAGGAGGAATAGAGGCAGGGAGAACCAGACCCGCTAAGATGATCTGTGAGTAACGATTGGTCTGTTCTCTGATCCAGAGACGTTGTGTTTCCATAGATACCAACATTTAACAGATTCTTCTTCTCTCTCCTTGGAGTGGGGGCATCTGGGATGAGCCTTTACCCTCCCAGATGCATCCCTACCCACCCCAGAAATGATGGTCAAAGGCTTCCTAAAGGAAGATCCTCTGATCCCTCCCCGTGTTCACTTTCAGGCTCCTTTCCTCCCATATCACTGGCCATTGCTGGTGAACAGAACCCAGTTCTACTTGAGTCACAGAGTAAGCACTCAGTAACCACGGTTGCGTCCATACACAAAGGTAGAGAGCCAACTAAAGCAGATAGAAGTTGTTTGTAAAAAGCATCTTCCTGATCTCTGGTTGCATATTTAGATTCACCCTTCCTAACCCAGTCCGCCAGCCTGCAAGCTGCTTGAGAGTCTGGACCTCATTTGTCTGGCTCATAGCTATATCCCCCACACACGAGACAGCGCCTGGCCCTTGGTAGACTCTCGGCAAATATTTATTGAATAAATCAATTGATGAAGCCTCCCTCTGCCTTCACATATGTCCATCCTTGCCCATCCTCCTCCTGGGTCTTCAGACCAAGCCATTTTGATCTGCTGGCCACCTGCACGAACGAGGGTCTTCTTGGGCTGGGGTGCTGTCCCTGCCATCTTCCATTTCTGCACCCCTGTGACCGAGAATGGCTGTTCTCTAGACCCTGTCCTGGCCGAGTGAGCTCTCCCAGCCCTGTACCCTGATGGCCAGAGTTGTGCGACACGGGGCCCTGCCAGCGCCCACAACAGATGCTGGTATTTGATAGGGGCCTACCTTCCTCATGAGCCATCTGGGGTCTCAAAAATCTTCCCAAAGAGGCTCCAGGAAGCCACTACCTGTGAGATGAGATGTTTAGCTGTCCTCTCCCTCCCCCAGTGCGAGGCACTCGAGCTAGAAGATGAAAGGACAAGGGAAGGGCTTTGAGAGGCTCACAGTCTCAGGGAAATAGAGACAAAAAAGAAAAAGGAAAGGAAAAGAAAAGAGAAGAAAAGGAAGGGAGGGAGGGAGGGAGGGAGGGAGGGAGGAGGGGAAGAAAAGAAAGATACCATCATCTCAGTATATTATAGAACCTATAATAAAAGTGTATTGCCTAGTGCCCTGGGATCACAGAGAGAGGCTTCGCGAAGCTAGAGGAAGTAATTCTAAAAAGCTGCACCTTTTAGAACTGGTCCATTTCAGTATGTTTACTGAGCGCCCAGGGTGCACCAGGCAGTTATCTGGGAAGACAAACATACTGAGGATGACACCCCCCACCCCCCGCTAGAGCTCACAGTCCAAGGGCATCAGTAAGTACCTTACGATGGGAGGCCACATAGCACAGTGGGTGGTGGTGCGTTGCTGCCTTTAACCACTCTGCACCTTGGTCTCCTCATCTGTAGACTGGAGATACCCATGGTTGCGCATAGAATCATTGAGAGGATCAGATGAGATGATATCTGTAAGTGTTTATGCCCCCTGTGTTCACATACAATTAGCCCTCAGTAAGCTAGCTATTGTTCTAGGTGTCCTGCTCTAAGGGAGAAATACACAAGGTCTAGAGGAAAATAAAGGCTGGAGGGGCTAAATCAGTTGGTGTGTGGGATGAGGGGTAATCAGCAAAGGTTTCACTGAAGATTTGCCGCCGTGCTAAAGTTGAGAAGGAATCATGGATCCTGAGAAGCCAGAAATGGGTGCACTTTTCTTCATTTCCATCTTGCATGTCCTTTAATAGTTAAACACCTTGTAAGCATCCTTAGTATGGGGAAGGTTGAGGGGAAAGATTAGAGCGATTTGCTAATAATAGCCAAATTCTTATCTCCCCATTGTTGGCAATTTCCCACCACATTTTTGGGTCTGTTCTGTTTTCCATCTGAACTGATGACTCTCAATGGGAGGAACAACTACGGAAAACCCACAGCCAAGGACCGCTCTCTCTGTAAAGCCGAAACCCAGAGAAGAGAACTTGGAATCCTACAGGGCCAGAAAGCCCTGAGCCTTTATTTTCCTGGAGATTTCGTTTTGCTGATAGACAGAGCCTGGGGACTTGGTGCTATCCCTGTTGCAAGATCTCCGGTTTTTACGTAGTATTTTGACGCACTGCAGGGCCGAAATAACTGTCAAGGGTCAAAGATCTGGACCCGGCAGCATGTCCTTCCTGGGAAAACCAGCCCGGAAGAGTGTCTCAGAGCAGCCAGACACGCACTGCAGGGAAAATGCCTTTTGGATGGCCCTGTTCTGAGTGGGAGTCCCACCCACGGGCCTCTCCTGACTTGGTCCGTGTGGTCCGTGTGTGGGTCAGTGCACACCAGGTGGCAGGAGCAGGCACCGCTCAGCTGACATTGAAAAAACCTCAGCAGTTGATGCCCGAGGGTGACCACCTGAAAACAGGACCTCCTGGCCAGGACTCCAGGATTTTAATTGAACTGCCAGGATGTGGAAGGCAGTGCTGGAGCGATAACCCAGAGGGAAATAAATGTCACTTTCATTCCAGAGAATATTACCAAGGTGGCTGCAAAGTCCAATTTTCCTTGCCAAGCCTTTTATTCAACCTAAGGGCTAAGTTCGAGCAGAGAGGGACCAGCTATATGCCGTAGCCTTGATTTGGTCCTAATGCACGTACATCTATGTCACGGTGGAGATGTAAATGTTCATGAATGAATGGAGAACGAGAGCAATTAGAAAGTCCAAGAATCCACTCTCTCTGTGGTATGAATTTCTCTGAGCATTTTTGTAAGGAGCATGGACTCCTGTCATAATAAAAGATAAATAAATAAAGATGAAAAAAGATCTGGATATGAGGCTTCGATGTATTCTGCTATTTTGAGACATAATTATTTGTTCTTAATGAATTTGTGAAGATGTTAGTAAGACTAGCATGTATGCAGCACTTCTTATGAACCTGGCGCTTTACAGGCAGGATTAAGAGAATTTTTTTTTTTCTTTTTGGCTGTGTTGGGTCTTCACTGCTGTGCGTGGGCTTTCTCTAGTTGCGGCGAGCGGGGGCTACTCTTTGGCGCGGTGCGTGGCCTTCTCATTGCGGTGGCTTCTCTTGTTGTGGAACATGGGCTCTAGAGCACCTGGGCTTCAGTAGATGCGGCTCATGGGCTCAGTAGTTGCGGTGCACAGGTGTGGGATCTTCCCGGACCAGGGCTTGAACCCATGTCCCCTGCATTGGCAGATGGATTCTTAACCACTGTGCCACCAGGGAAGCCCCCAGAATTAAAAGAATTTTTGCAATAACTTTGTGACACTCTGTATGGAGGTAAAATCACCCCCACTTTATGTACCTGGAAACAGAGGCTCAGAGAACTTCAGCAGCAAGACCTTGTGCTTGCATCGGTGCTGCCAGTCTATGGAAGAGTTGCCTAAGACTGGGTCCCTGCCATAAAATGCAAAACATAGGAGATTCAAACAAACGTAGGATTTCAAGTGGTCACCCTCCAAGGTCTCCTGCTCTCCCTATTTTTCATGTGTCCCACCTGGACTGAGGGGCACAGTTTGAAGGTTCCCTCTGAGATCCTCAAGGATAACCACCGTTGCTTGTTGACCTGTCAGTAATCCTAGAGCAACGTGGAACACCAGCTCCAATGCCCATGGAAGCCTGGCAGGTGACGGAGCCCAGTAAAGTTGGTTGGGAGCAATGATTCAACAGAGAGAGCTGGCCCCATCCAAAGGAAGACGTTTCCACTCAGCTCCAGCTGGTTGTAAGCTTGTGGGACTGCAGGCCCAGTGCGGCCAAAGGGTTCGCTCTTTCAAGAGAAGCTGGGGAGTCCAGATCTGCGAAATTTCCCAATTTTTCAATCACTGGCAGCTCATTCAAAATGTTAGCCAAGTACTACCAGGTAGGGTTGAATTTGGCCCACGTGCAGCCACCTCTTACCCAGAGCCTTGCAGCGTTCTTCACAGCTGACTTTCAACAAAAGCTTTTGAGTTAATGAATGAAGGAAGGACTAGGCAAAGAGTTCATTTCAAGGCCCAGCCCTTTGGACCTGCTTCTGTTGCCGGTTAGTGGTAGAATGAGCCCAGCACATCGCCACCAGCAGCAGGAAGAAAAGCAGCCCAAGTCGGGCCCTGTTGTCAACAATCCTTGATCCTAAGTGTGGCTTGCTAGTGGCAATTGGGTTTTGCTTGGGCTGGAATCATCAGTATCGCCTCCATCTGAATTCTAGAACCAGGCTGTTGACGTCAGGAGGTTTGGAAAGTCCACTGAGTGTGGAAACTGTATCTTGGTCAGATGTTTACCCTTCCAGGCCCCCAGCAAAATGTCTGACCAATGGGAGGGTCTTAGTGTTTCAGTGAATGAGTGAAATCAAAACTGAGTCTTCATTTGTTCATTCATTCACCGGATATGTTTTGACCATCACTGTGTGCTGGCAATGGGATTCCAGTGGTAAATGATAGACTTGCTCAAGACTAATGGTCTGGTGGGATAGGTAGATGCTGAAGAAGTAACTGGGAGCGTGCCGGGTTTGGGACAGGGCTATAGGATGGCAAGTGTTGCAGTGGGCGTAATTCAGCTCGGTGGCCAGAAGAGGTCCCTCTGAGGAGGTGATGTGTAACTGAAGGATGGAGGTTGAACAGGGATACATTCAAGGGAACTGTGGTAGGGGGAGCCAGAGCGGGCAGGATGTGCAAATGTCCTGATGCAGAGGGAGCCAGGAGCACAGAGAAAAGTAGAGGGTGGCAGAGATGGACTGGGCCAGATCATGCAGAAAGCCATGGTGAGAGTTTGGACTTCAGCCTAAGAGTAAGACAAAGCAGCAGAAAGGGCTTAAACAGGAAGGGGCATGATGATTTGCATCCTAAAAGATCTTTCCCCCTAAAGTGTGGAGAACCGATTAGACAAGGTCAAGAATGCATGTAGGAACTACGATGGGAGTTAATGTGTGTGTCCAGGCAAGAGGTAGGACACTAACTTAGACTAGGATGTAGTGAGAGTCAAGGAGAATGCCCGGGACATGTGAGCTATTTAACAGGTAGAACCAACATGACTTGGTTGTTGATTGGCTGTGGGGGATGAGGGTGACTGCCTTAAGAACCTGTAAGGAGGTGGTACCATTGGTGAGATTGGGAACACTGGTGGGTGCTATGGGTGCATCATTTTCTGAGCTGCCATCACTTAGACTACAGTGTCAGTGTCTTCCCTGGAGCTATACAGCACAGCAGTCCTGTGGGTTAGGAGGGTTAGGAGGAAAGGATTGATTTCGTTTGGAGTTTAACAAAGAAACTAGCAAAACATCTCCAAAGCCCCAGTTGTAATTTTCCCTTATCATCTGGCCAAAAGCGGTCAAAGTTAGGAAATTGAATTTTCAAAGTAGTTAGGCCTTAAGAAGAACCAGGCCCTCGATGTTTCTGAGAAAGAGACATGCATTTTCAACCTTTCAGAAATTACTAATGGGAAACAGTCCTCCTCCCCTCCCCCAAATAGAAGCAGGCATTGCCTCTGAGACTAGAGCATTCCGAAGAACCGGGAAAAGTCGAGTAAGAAGTCCAGTTAGACATCTTAAGACTTATACCAGCTCAGTGTCCAAATAAGCCCATAAATGACTGGAGATCCCCAAATCCTGGGCTCTCACCCACGTGACCTTGCCCTTCCTACTGTCTTCACTGTGGGAAGAGGGTGCAGGGTGAGCCCACATCCTGCCAAGTATGACCCGCTGTGATCATCGCCATATGAACACAATATGTTCTTGCAGAGAAGGAAGACAGACTTTTTTAAAGGCCTAATAAAGGGATAGAAATACTGCCCCGAACTCCTTAAAAGAAAGCTCTGAGGACAGATGAGGTCAAAGATATAAAATCATTCTGGTCTTGAAAACAAAGATGCCATGAAAGCAGACAGCATCTCTGAGATGCTAAGGAGGAAGGGAGGGAAGGAATCGTTGCTCTTTCTAAGATGACAGAAAGATTTAATCTGGTAGAGGACACAAAACCATGATGCAGTCCTAATGGCCTATGTCAGCCTTTCTCTGGGTCTTCGACTATTTTCCTTCTCATCCTGCGTTTTTCTCAAATGAATCCCTTTTGGTTGGGGAACGAGTCTAGGGTGGTAACTTATCAGAGTCAGAAGACCCCCAAGGCACACACGCATCCCCAGTGCTGATTACCCCATGTTTCAGTTCTCTTCTGCTGCATAACGAACAACCCTAAAACTTAGTGGCTTAAAATAACCATTTTATTTGCTCACAGTTCTGTGGGTAAGGGATGCAGCGAGGCTGAACTCCGCGGCCCTGCTCCATGTCGAGTTGGCAGGGTCTCTCATGAGCTTGTGTTCAGATGGCAGCTGGACTGAAATGCCCAAGGTGGCTTCACTCATGTGTCTGGCACCTGGGTGGGGGCACCTGGGAGCCTAAGACCTCTTTCTCCGTGTGCCTCTCATCACGTGACTAGCTTAGACTCCTTCGTCCGGGTGGCGAATCCCAAGAGCGAGTGTTCCGGTGACAAAAGTGGAAGCTGCAGCTCTCTTAAGACCCAGGCTGGGGAGTTATCCAATGTCACTTCCCTTGAGTTATACTGGCCGAAACAAGGGACGGGGGCCACCCAGATCCAAAGTCGCGGGAAATAGTCTCCACCTCTTGAGAGGATCACGTCACAAAGAAACACGTGGGATGGGAAATACTGCAGTCACCTTTGGAAACACAATCCCCCATGTCCAATTTCTAGGTTAACCTCTCAGACCACAGAATTGGTCGCTCATTTTGCGTGTCGCAGTGTGGGCTCCTCCGGCTTCCCTTTGGGGCTCTTCCTGGTGCCTTCAGACTCCTAGCCCCTGGCATTGGAAGGTAGAGCCAGACAGTTCCAAGGAGCACTCCCAGGGGTTCCTGGGTCTTTGCACATGCTGCTCTCTTGGATGACAAACAGATCTCCCCATTTGCTGCAGGAAGCTCATGCATATATTTACCTCTGAATTTAAGAACCATAATGGATTGGCATTGGCTCCTGACCTTGCAGAAATATTGAACAAACAAGATGTAGGTCTTCAGGGCAATTGCTTTCTTTTTGATTTCCTGGGCTGATTACCATTGATTATCTGCTGCGCACTTTGTTAATTTCCTTTTGACAGGCTCTCTTCTGGGAACAGTTCCTGGGAAGGGCTTGGTTTTGTTATTCTTTCCTGGGATTAAGGCACTATGTATTCTAAACAACCCGATCATTCAACAGAGAGCAACCGATTTACCAGTGACCTCTCCCAAAGTGAAGTGACAGGCAAACATCATTCAGGAAGTTTACTTACTCATCCTTAAGAAACGTTGCAAGAATGCTAGTGATGGGATGTAAATCATCTCCTCCTCTGCTGATGCTAATTGCAGTGTACCTGGGGTTAATGATCATTTTGCAATAACAGGTAACATTTAGTTTGTGTCAGGCTCACTGCTCAGTGTTTGACAAGGTTAATCTGATTAATTCCTCCAAACAAACCCATGAGGTAGTCCCTGATACTATTCCAAGTGTTGTAGATGTCCAAAAGGAGAGCTTTAGATAGAATATGCAAAGGCTCTGGGGCATCAGAGCCAAATTTTTTTTTTTTTTTTTAAGCCAAGCATGTTCCCTCTTTAGGGCTTTTGAACTTGATGTTGCCTCTGCCTCAAAGCCCTAGCCTGATTGCAGCTCTTTGCACGGTCCCTCCATCTCATCCTTTGGGTCTCTGCTCAGATGTCATGTCTTCAGAGAGGCTTCTGCTTCCCCAGCCTCCCTTCCCTCACATCGCCCTGTTTCATTTTATTCCTAGCACATCTCTCGAACCAGTAGATGCTTCTTCTATTTGGAGGTTTACAGTGTCTCTCCTCGGTTCTGGAATACACGAGAAGCTAGTTTGTGGGTTCATTTCTTCGTTAGCTCACAAACTATTTGTTCAGTGAATGGATGAACCCACGTTCTCCCACTCACTCACTCACTACCTGCATGACCTTGGCAAGTTACTGAACATGTTGGAGCCTCAGGAGTCCCATATGTCAAATGGGGATAGTAATTAGAAACCTACCTGCTAGGGTTGGTGTGAGAATTTTTTTTTTGAATTTTATTTGATTTTTTTTTTATACAGCAGTTCTTATTAGTTATCAGTTTTATACACATCAGTGTATACATGTCAATCCCAATCTCCCAATTTATCCCACCACCACCACCACCACCCCACCACTTTCCCCTCTTGGTGTCTATACGTTTGTTCTCTACATCTGTGTCTCAATTTCTGCCCTGCAAACAGGTTCTTCTGTACCATTTTTCTAGGTTCCACATATATGCATTAATATATGATATTTGTTTTTCTCTTTCTGACTTACTTCACTCTGTATGACAGTCTCTAGGTTCATCCACGTCTCTACAAATAACCCAATTTCATTCCCTTTTATGGCTGAGTAATATTCCATTGTATATATGTACCACATCTTCTTCATCCGTTCATCTGTCGATGGGCATTTAGGTTGCATCCATGACGTGGCTATTGTAAATAGTGCTGCAATGAACGTTGGGGTGCATGTGTCTTTTTGAACTATGGTTTTCTCTGGGTATATGCCCAGTAGTGGGATTGCTGGGTCATATGGTAATTCTATTTTTACTTTCGTAAGAAACCTCCACACTGTTCTCCATAGAGTCTATATCAATCTACATTCCCACCAACAGTGCAAAAGGGTTCCCTTTTCTCCACACCCTCTCCAGCATTTGTTGTTTGTAGATTTTCTCGTGATGCCCATTCTAACTGGTGTGAGGTGATACCTCAATGTAGTTTTGATTTGCATTTCTCTAATAATTAGTGATGTTGAGCAGCCTTTCATGTGCTTCTTGGCCATCTGTATGTCTTCTTTGGAGAAATGTCTATTTAGGTCTTCTGCCCATTTTTGGATTGGGTTGTTTGTTTATTTTAATATTGAGCTGCATGAGCTGTTTCTATATTTTGGAGATTAATCCTTTGTCCATTGATTCATATGCAAATATTTTCTCCCATTCTGAGGGTTGTATTCTCGTCTTGTTTATGGTTTCCTTTGCTGTGAAAAAGCTTTGAAGTTTCATTAGGTCCCATTTGTTTATTTTTGTATTTCTTTCCATTACTCTAAGAGATGGATCAGAAAAGATCTTGCTGTGATTTCTGTCAAAGAGTGTTCTTCCTATGTTTTCCTCTAAGAGTTTTATATTGTCCGGTCTTACATTTAGGTCTCTAATCCATTTTGAGTTTATTTTTGTGTATGGTGCTAGGGAGTGTTCTAATTTCATTCTTTAACATGTAGCTGTCCAGTTTTCCCAGCACCACTTATTGAAGAGACTGTCTTTTCTCCATGGTATATCCTTGCCTCCTTTGTCATAGATTAGTTGATCATAGGTGCGTGGGTTTATCTTGGGCTTTCTATCCTGCTCCATTGATCTATATTTCTGTTTTTCTGCCAGCACCATATTGTCTTGATTACTGTAGCTTTGTAGTATAGTCTAAAGTCAGGGAGTCTGATTCCTCCAGCTCCGTTTTTTTCTCACAAGACTGCTTTGGCTATTCAGGATCTTTTGTGTCTCCATACAAATTCTAAGATTTTCTGTTCTAGTTCTGTGAAAAATGCCATTGGTAATTTGGTAGGGATTGCACTGAATCTGTAGATTGCTTTGGGTAGTATAGTCATTTTCACAATATTGATCTTTCCAATCTAAGAACATGGTATATCTCTCCATCTGTTTATGTCATCTTTAATTTCTTTCATCCCTGTCTTATAGTTTTCTGCATTCAGGTCTTTTGTCTCCTTACATAGGTTTATTCTTAGGCATTTTATTCTTTTTGTTGCAGTGGTAAATGGGAGTGTTTCCTTAATTTCTCTTTCAGATTTTTCATCATTAGTATATAGGAATACAAGAGATTTCTGTGCATTAATTTTGTATCCTGCAACTTTACCAAGTTCATTGATTAGCTCTAGTAGTTTTCTGGTGGCATCTTTAGGATTCTCTATATATAGTACCATGTCATCTGCAAACAGTGACAGTTTTACTTCTTCTTTTCCAATTTGTATTCCTTTTATTTCTTTTTCTTCTCTGATTGCTGTGGCTAGGACTTCCAAAACTATGTTGAATAATAGTGGTGAGAGTGGATATCCTCATCTTGTTCCTGATCTTAGAGGAAATGCTTTCAGTTTTTCACCATTGAGAATGATATTTGCTGTGGGTTTGTCGTATATGCCTTTATTATGTTGAGGTAGTTTCCCTCTATGCCCACTTTGTGCAGAGTTTTTATCATAAATGGGTGTTGAATTTTGTCAAAAGCTTTTTCTGCATCTATTGAGATGATCATATAGTTTTTATTCTTCAATTTGTTAATATGGTGTATCACATCGATTGATTTCCATATATTGAAGAATCCTTGCATCCCTGGGATAAATCCCACTTGATCATGGTGTATGATCCTTTTAATGTGTTGTTGGATTCTGTTTGCTAGTATTTTGTTGAGGATTTTTGCATCTATATTCATCAGTGATATTGGTCTGTAATTTTCTTTTTTTGTAGTATCTTTGTCTGGTTTTGGTATCAGGGTGATGGTGGCCTCATAGAATGAGTTTGAGAGTGTTCCTTCCTCTGCAATTTGTTGGAAGAGTTTTTGAAGGATGGGTGTTAACTCTTCTCTAAATGTTTGATAGAATTCACCTGTGAAGCCATATGGTCCTGGACTTTTGTTTGTTGGAAGATTTTTAATCACAGTTTCAATTTCGTTACTTGTGATTGGTCTGTTCATATTTTCTCTTTCTTCCTGGTTCAGTCTGGGAAGGTTATACCTTTCTAAGAATTTGTCCATTTCTTCCATGTTGTCCATTTTATTGGCATAGAGTTGCTTGTAGTAGTCTCTCATGATGCTTTGTACTTCTGCAGTGTCTGTTGTAACTTCTCCTTTTTCATTTCTAATTTTATTGATTTGAGTCCTCTCCCTCTTTTTCTTGGTGAGTCTGGCTAATGGTTTATCAATTTGTTTATCTTCTCAGAGAACCAGCTTTTAGTTTTATTGATCCTTGCTATTGTTTTCTTTGTTTCTATTTCATTTATTTCTGCTCTGATCTTTAGGATTTCTTTCCTTCTGCTAACTTTGGGTTTTGTTTCTTCTTCTTTCTCTCGTTCCTTTAGGTGTAAGCTGAGATTGTTTATTTGAGATTTTTCTTCTTTCTTGAGGTAGGCTTGTATTGCTGTAAACTTCCCTCTTAGAACTGCTTTTGCTGCATCCCATAGGTTTTGGATCATTGTGTTTTAATTGTCATTTGTCTCTAGGTATTTTTTGATTTCCTCTTCGAATTCTTCAGTGATCTCTTGGTTATTTAGTAACGTATTGTTTAGCCTCCATTTGTTTGTGTTTTTTATGGTTTTTTCCCTGTAATTGATTTCTAATCTCATAGCGTTGTGGTCAGAAAAGGTCCTTGATATGATTTCAATTTTCTTAAATTTACTGAGGCTTGATGTGTGGCCCAAGATGTGATCTATCCTGGAGATGTTCCATGCGCACTTGAGAAGAAAGTGTATTCTGCTGTTTTTGGATGGAATGTCCTATAAATATCGATTAAATCTATCTGGTCTAATGTGTCATTTAAAGCTTGTGTTCCCTTATTGTTTTTCTGTTTGGTTGATCTGTCCACTGGTGTAAGTGAGGTGTTAAAGTCCCCCACTATGATTGTGTTATTGTCAATTTCCTCTTTTATAGCTGTTAGCAGTGCCTTATGTATTGAGGTGCTCCTATGGTGGGTGCATATATATTTATAATTGTTATGTCTTCTTCTTGGATTGATCCCTTGATCATTATGTAGCGTCTTTCCTTGCCTCTTGTAACATTCTTTATTTTAAAGTCTATTTTATCTGATATGAGTATTGCTACTCCAGCTTTCTTTTGATTTCCATTTTCATGGAATATCTTTTTCCATCCCCTCACTTTCAGTCTGTATGTGTCCCTAGGTCTGAAGTGGGTCTCTTGTAGACAGCATATATATGGGTCTTGTTTTTGTATCCATTCAGTGAGCCTGTGTCTTTTGGTTGGAGCATTTAATCCATTCACGTTTAAGGTAATTATCAATATGTTTGTTCCTATGACCATTTTCTTAATTGTTTTGGGTTTGTTTTTGTAGGTCATTTTCTTCTCTTGTGTTTCCCACTTAGAGAAGTTCCTTTAGCATTTGTTGTAGAGCTGGTTTGGTGGTGCTGAATTCTCTTAGCTTTTGCTTGTCTGTAAGGCTTTTGATTTCTCCATTGAATCTGAATGAGATCCTTGCTGGGTAGAGTAATCTTGGTTGTAGGTTCTTCACTTTCATCACTTTAAATATGTCATGCCACTCCCTTCTAGCTTGTAGAGTTTCTGCTGAGAAATCAGCTGTTAACATAAGTTCCCGTGTATGTTTTTTGTCATTTTTCCCTTGCTGCTCTCAATAATTTTTCTTTGTCTTTAATTTTTGCCTATTTGATTACTATGTGTCTCAGCAAGTTTCTCCTTGGGTATATCCTGTATGGTTCTCTCTGCGCTTCCTGGACTTGGGTGGCTATTTCCTTTCCCATGTTAGGGAAGTTTTCGACTATAATCTCTTCAAATTTTTTCTCAAGTCCTATCTCTCTTTCTTATCCTTCTGGGACCCCTATAATGTAAATTTTGTTGTGTTTAATGTTGTCCCAGAGGTCTCTTAGGCTGCCTTCATTTCTTTTCATTCTTTTTTCTTTATTCTGTTCTGCAGCAGTGAATTCCACCATTCTTTCTTCCAGGTCACTTACTCATTCTTCTGCCTCAGTTATTCTGCTATTGATTCCTTCTAGTGTAGTTTTCATTTCAGTTATTGTATTGTTCATCTCTGTTTGTTTGTTCTTTAATTCTTCTAGGTCTTTGTTAAACATTTCTTGCATCTTCTTGATCTTTGCCTCCATTCTTTCTCCGAGGTCCTGTATCATCTTCACTATCATTATTCTGAATTCTTTTTCTGGAAGATTGCCTACCTCCACTTCATATAGTTGTTTTTCTGGGGTTTTATCTTTTTCCTTCATCTGGTACATAGCCCTCTGCCTTTTCATCTTGTCTCTTTCTGTGAATGTGGTTTTTGTTCCACAGGCTGCAGGATTATAGTTCTTCTTGCTTTTGCTGTCTGCCCTCTGGTGGATGAGGCTATCTAAGAGGCTTGTGCAGGTTTCCTGATGGGAGGGACTGTGGTGGGTAGAGCTGGCTGTTGCTCAGGTGGGCAGAGCTTAGTAAAACTTTAATCGGCTTGTCTGCTGATGGCTGGGGCTGGGTTCCCTCCCTGTTGGTTGTTTGGCCTGAGGCAACCCAACACTGGAGCCTATGGGGCTCTTTGGTGGGGCTAATGGTGGACTCCGGGAGGGCTCACACCAAGGAGTACTTCCCAGAACTTCTGCTGCCAGTGTCCTTGTCCTCACCGTGAGACCCAGCCACCCCCTGCCTCTGCAGGAGACCCTCCAACACTAGCAGGTAGGTCTGGTTCAGTCTCCTGTGGGGTCACTGCTCCTTCCCCTGGGTCCCGATGCGCACACTACTTTGTGTGTGCCCTCCCAGAGTAGAATCTCTGCTTCCCCCAGTCCTGCCGAAGTCCTGCAATCAAATCCCGCTAGCCTTCAAAGTCTGATTCTCTAGGAATTCCTCCTCCCATTGCCGGACCCCCAGGTTGGGAAGCCTGACGTGGGGCTCAGAACCTTCACTCCAGTGGGTGGACTTCTGTGGTGTAAGTGTTCTCCAGTTTGTGAGTCACCCACGCAGCAGTTATGGGATTTGATTTTATTGTGATTGCGCCCTTCCTACCATCTCATCGCGGCTTCTCCTTTGTCTCTGGATGTGGGCTATCTTTTTTGGTGAGTTCCAGTGTCTTCCTGTCGATGATTGTTCAGCAGTTAGCTGTGATTCTGGTGCTCTCACAAGAGGGAGTGAGCGCACGTCCTCCTACTCTGCCATCTTGAACCAGTCCTGGTGTGAGAATTAAGCAAGATACTGTAAATAAACGTCTTAGGTCTTTCGTGGGACATAGACATTTAGCAATTAAAGCAAAGTACTATACTAGATACTAAGGATACATGAGCAAAATGAAATTGTTCAATATATTTAGCGCAGCGCCTGTGAACACTGGAAAGTGATTGCTGTGCATGTGCAGACTTTCCTTCGGACACTTTTAGGGAGAATTATGTGATCACCAGCCAGGAGTAGACTGAATGCTGATCTCTACTATTGACTGGGGGAGAACTAGATAAAACTCTAAAGTTAAGAAGTAATCTTTATCTTGACTTAGAAACAGAGAAGAGGAGAAAAGCTCAGAGGATCTGGTGCTCTTGGAAAAGCAAAACATCTCCTGCAGGCCTGCAGCAGAGTTAGAAGAACCCAGAGGATGCCAAGTGGAGGGAGAGGGGGAGCTGAAGGAGCCCGGGAGTGAAAAACGCGCATTGAAAGTCATAAACCTCAGTTTCAAGTGCTAAGAAATCATACCCCCATTTTAAAGACTTTTTGACTCCCAAATTTTAAAATGAATCATTGCGTTTTCTAAGCACAGGGTCAACGTCAGAAGAGAATATTTACAACTATGAACATCTGTGCCTAGGCGGCCTTTACAGATGCCGGATCTGAATGCAAATTGAACAGCTATAAACTGGCCTAATTTATAGCAGCGTATGAAAACTGGGGTGGGGAGGCTGGTGTGCAACCAGGAGGTGGGCTCCTCAGTGTTCAAACAAATTCAAGGTCGAATGGTAATGATGAGGCTATTCATTTCGCCCAGTAATCATTTGTCCCCTTAAAACCGAGCAAGTGGCAACCTTGAATTTTTTTAATACAATAATAGGATGTCAGTCCTCAGTGATAAAAATCATCAATAATCGTTAGTTCACATGTGGGCTGAGCTCCTAGGGCTGTGCTGTGTGCCTTCCAGCCGTGGTTCCACCATTTGTAGTTCTGTGTCTGAGCAAGTCTCTTCACCTCCCTGAGCCTCAGTGTCCTCATCTGTAAAGTGGGTGTAAGAATGGAGCCAGCTACACAGACCTGTTGTAAAGGGTTACAGCTTCCTGGCACATATGAAGAATGCTCTATACACATTTGCTATTATTAGCATCAATTATTATTGGCTGGAGCCAGGAGTTGTTTGCAATGCTGGGAATGAGACTTCCGCCCTCTTTAGGCAAATATCTTTACCCAAAGTGAGCGGCTCCTTATTCACGGTTCTTGGCAGCTCATTGAGACGCGGCTCCCTTGCGAACTTGGACAACAGTGAAAGCGTGTTCCCTCCTCAGAGTAACTGAAGAGGCTTATAAAAGCAATAATACATATACCTAGGTTTCCATGGAGACAATTATCTAATTAGGTCTTTCCTTTAATCAAAGGAGTCCAAATTTAGGAACTCTTCATGTGTTTCCTGATTAAGGGCATGTGTGGTTTCCCTGAGTTGCTGGAGTGGAGGCATTCCCCCCAACCTCATCACAAATGTTTTCATCACAGACGATGGCAGGAGGCCTGGTAGCATCTTCAGAAGGGCTAATTTTTCCCGACAGCCCTGGTAAACTTGTTTGCTGATGACCTCTTCCCTCTGGCAGTCCCAGCAGAGAGAGGCAACACCAGAGGGTCTCATTTCCCTTGACGGGCAGCTTCTCCAAGGACTCAGGAGCGGGCCCCACTGGAGCCAGCGTGTAAAAGAGAAAGTTGCTACCCTTACAGTGCCCAGCCTTGAAATGCACAGAGCGACCCCAGCTCAGATGGGCTGTAACATGCCAGCAGGTGATGAGGCTGACATTGGGATTTGCTACTGAACGTAGTCCCTGCAAAATGCCATTTCCAGCACCTAATACCTGTCTGGGGAAAGATCAGAACATTTAGTTTTAATCTTAAAGGTCATGCAGGAATTCACCCTAATAACGGAGCCCCAAGCCAGGCGGAGAGGCCAGGGAAATCTCACCAACAGAAGCTCCTCTGTCAGATTGAGCCCCTGCAAAGAGGAAGAGCCCATGTGCAGAGAACTGATAAAGACCACTGGCCTTTTCAAGGTGACCCTGAGAAGCCACGTGTGGTTGGATCTCTTTCTGCCCCAGAACATACCTTCTGCAAAAACCAGACCCTAGGCACAGGTGCCTGCCTTCATGCACTTATTGAACAAAAATGTATCTGTGTGCCAGGTCCTGAACCAGATAAGGTACAGATAAGACATGAAAGGCACAGTCTTTGTCCTGGGAGAGAGAATTGCCAAGCCAAGGAAAAAGAAAAATGCTAAGAAATGATCCCACTGCTGTCAGTCTGAGTATACTGGGAAAAGCGCCATGGCTTGCCTAAAGAATTCAGGGAAGGCTTCATGGAGGAGGTGTGCCTGAGATGAGTCCTGGCTGAAGGGTAGGCATTTTCTGGCAAGTAAGCGTGGTGTGGGATTCCTGGCAGAAAGTAATGCTTAGAAGCATGAGAGACCCGGCCTGGTGGGGAGGGTTATAGGGGTGAAGGGGCATGAGTCTGAGTCTGGAGCCAGGGAGAGTGTGATACATCAGGATCTTAAGGACCAAACTAGAGAGGTGGGCAGAGGACATGTCCAAAGGTGGGTCCTCACCTGTGGACAGCAGGAGACCCCTAAGGAGGGTGTACCAGTCAGGGTTCAGTTCGAGAAACAGAACCAGGAGGAGATATATATTAAGAGATTCCTCAGAAGGCAATCCATTTATTGCAAGGCAAGTCTGAAATCTGAAGGGCAGGCTGGAATTCTTGAGTACAGGGTGAAGCTGTTGCCACAGCAGAATTTCATCAGGGAAGCCTTGGCTCTGCTCTTAAAGCCTTTCAACTGATCAAATCAGGCCAACCCAGATTATCTAGGATAATCTCTTTTACTTAAAGTCAACTGATTATGGACTGTAATCACACCTATAAAATAATTTCACAGCAACACCTAGGTGAGTGTTTGATTGTATAACTGGAGACTGTAGACTAGCCAAGTGGGCATATGACACTGACCATCACAGAGGGGCTCTGGGGAGGCACGCACTTTCTGCAGCACCTCCTCCTCTCTCCCTGGATTAAAGGTGAGGCACAACAACTCAAGTGACTGCTCCTGCATCAGAGAAACCTGGAAATTAAACAAGGGCAATTCTGGGACTGGCGGGAATAAACGTAGCTGCTGTGCCGGAGTGATATCACCAAGCCCAAGGACAGCCTCTTCAGACAACTAAAAAGACATAGTTCTAGAAATCTAATACATCTTGATTTCAAGCTCAGCTTGACTACTTACCTTTTTTTTTCAAATTGAAGTATAGTTGATTTACAATGTTGTGTTAGTTTCAGGTGTACAGCAAAGTGACTCAGTTATGCATGTATAATATATATGTGTGTGTGTGTGTGTGTGTATATACATATATATATATATTCTTTTACAGATTCTTTTCCATTATAGATTATTACAAGATATTGAATATAGTTCCCTGCAGTATACAGTAGGATCTTGTTGTTTATCTATTTTATATGAAGTAGTGTGTATCTGTTAATCCCAAACTCCTAATTTATCCCTCCCCCCCACCCCATCCCCTTTGGTAACCATAAGTTTGTTTTCTGTGTCTCTGAGTCAATTTCTGTTTTGTAAACAAGTTCATTTGCATCATTTTGTTAGATTCCACACGTAAGTGAGATCATATGATGTTTGTCTTTCCCTGACTTGCTTTACTTAGTCTGATACTCTCTAGGTCCATCCATGTTGCTATATTTTTAAAACATCTATGAAATGAGATAATACCTTAGAGGTATATTAGGAGATTAAGATGCAAATATTAGTCAAGCTTCTAGACAGTGCTTAAGGAGAGGTGGTGGTCTTTAACTAAGATTCATTTGGCTACAAGTAACAGGGACCAGTGCAAGCTAAATTAAGTAGAAGAGGAATTCATGGGAGGAATATTAGTGTGTCTCATGGAGTCCAAAAAAAGTTGACAGCCATGCCTCAAGAACATTGGGAAGCAGGGCAGCCCCATGGACCTCCATAACTGGACTTTTTTGACCGTCCCTTGGACACTCCTGCCATTGACCAGACTCGGCACTCAACAGGCACCAGGCTCATTGCCTCTCAGTTCAAATTCTTGAAAGAAAGAACCTCACTGGATGGCTTGGGTCAGATGTTCACCCAGGATCCAATCATCTATGGCCTGAGGGTGGTGTCAGAGAGAACAAATATGGCTGCCAGGTCTTACCCTGTTGGACACGTGAACCCCTCAGGAGAAGTCCATTCTTCTGGCGTTATGGAAGCTCAGTGGAAGCTTCATGGTGCTCCCTATTCCCAGTGACCGTCCTGAATTGACTTTGACCAACACCTTCTCATCTTTCCTCCATCTGCCCCACTGCAGACCTTATGGTCAACTCTCTGTATAGCCCAGGACAAATTATTTACGCTCTGTAAGCCTCAGTCTCCCCATCTCTAAAATGGAGATGAAAGTAATACCTATCATATACAAATGTTGTGAAGATTAAATAATATGCATCGAGCTCTTAGCTCTTAAAGTGGTTGTTATTGCTTTCATTGTTGTTCTTTAATTGTTATTAGTATAGTAGTGGCAATGTTTCTTGCTGCCTAGCTGAGCTTATGAAAAAATAATAATAGCATAGAGCACTGTGAAGAGACAGAAGACATGGACTTTACAGCCAGCTATACCTGGATTGCAACCTCACCCTGCCACTTAGTGTCTATGCAACAAGTTACTCAACATCTCTGGACTTGTTTCTTCATTTGCAAAATGAGACTAGTAATAACCATCTTGCAGGATCCTTGTAAGGATTAAATGACATCCCTATGCATAGTGCACTTAGCAAAATGCCTAGTATATAGTAGGTGCTCAATAAAAGGGAATTTGTTTCATTATTTATTTTTGGCTGCATTGGGTCTTCATTGCTGTGTGCGGGCTTTCTCTAGTTGTGGCGAGCGGGGGCTACTCTTCGTTGCGGTGTGTGGGCTTCTCATTGCGGTGGCTTCTCTTGTTGCGGAGCACAGGCTGTAGGCTCACGGGGCTTCAGTAGTTGTGGCACACAGGCTCAGTAGTTGTGGCTCGCGGGCTTAGTTGCTCTGCGGCATGTGGGATCTTCCTGGACCAGGGCTTGAACCTGTGTCCCCTGCATTGGCAGGCGGATTCTTAGCCACTGCGCCACCAGGGAAGTCCGGGAATTCTTATCATTATTATAATTATAATTCTTATTATGAAACCACTTACTTAGTCAAATAAGTTCCTGTGCAGCGTGACTCCCCAACTTCATCTTACAACAGTCTGAATCTGGTGTCCTTTCTAAATCTGATGTCATTCATATCTTGGCCACCTGCAGTACTGGCTGATAATTATTAACAATTCTGGCTCATATGCCTTCTCCCATTGATAACTCTACAGTGAATATTTTCTGAGCTGGGCGGTGCTGTCACTGGCTTCGAGGACATCTGTAGTTTGGGGAATGGCAGTGTGATTTTTGCATATGGCACTGAAGCGATCCGTTCTTCACCGGGATTGGAGTTAATTTAGGGCACGCACTTTCTCAATTGCACATCCTCTGGGAGCACAGAGCTGAAACCCCACGCTGGGCCAAACCAGTCATGGCAATTTGGCACCTTGAATAGATGGCAAGGAAACGTAGCTCAAATAAGGAGGCACCGTAAGCACATTTCATTTTCATCTGCGTTTAATGGAAAAAGGCCACTGCCCTGCATCTAAATAACCTGATGCCTGTCTTTAAAATGCGCTCACTCGCTCTCTTTCCTGACTCACTAAATCAGGATAAAGAAAAAACTATCTTTGTATAGGGCAGTGCCTGAACAATTTGCACGCCCTGTAATTCTCACACAACCCTGGCACTCTCCCCTGCTCTCCTGCAAGGCATTGAATAGAAGGATGTTGTGCTGACACCTCATACTGTAACGATGTTGTTAGTCTACGGAAATACGCCATGGTGAATCTCCTAGTAAACAGTGAAGTGCCATTAGAGGTGCCATTTCTGAGCTAAAGGCACAGCGTATATTTAGGGATAAGAGTCAACATTTGGAATCACATTCTTCTGCCTTTTAATTTCCGGCTCTTGACTCCAGCATCTCTAGATTTAGACTGACGCAGGCATGCTTTGCGGACGTCCTTCGCCATGGCATGCATGCTTGGTTCCCTTCCCGGAAGGCAGTATTGCCCAGTGATTAAACCCACAGACTTGGAGCTCCGATCCTCTGGGTTCTTTGCTACTGTTGCCACTTTCTACCCGTGGGACCTTGGGTTGTTATTTTCAATATGTGTATTAACACATATATTATACTTGGCCAGTACTAAGGAATGTTTCATGTACTTTCCCTATATTGACTCTTTTAATCCTGAGATTTACAACTCTATGAAGTAGGTGCTTTTCTTATAATTCCCATATTATAAGTAGAAAACCAAGGCATAGCTGAATAACTTGCCCAGAGTCAAGATGTAGTCATAACCAAGCTGGCATTTGAACCACAGACCTTGTCTCTGGAATCCCCCTTCCTACCTGGTGTGTTTGGCTTAATCTCTTTGAGCGTCGTCTTTGCCACCCATAAAATGACAGGAGCACTAACACCTGCTTCTGGGATTCTCGTAATGATTAAATGTTTCGAGTCCAAGCAGGTGAAGTGCTTGGTGCAGTACCTGGAATATAGGCACAATTAATGTTGGCTGTTCTGCAATTAACAGCTGCTACGTGAGGCCTCTGCCTTGAGCTCCAGGGGTGCTCTGGGGACCTTTCACTGGGAGTCCTAGACGCTGGCACCCCTACAGCTGTGCCTCATCACAGCCCTGTTGACTGGCATCGTTCTGGATGGCTCAGAGTGGGTAGAGGCTGGAGGAAGGAAACACAGTCAGGAATCCACAGTAGCCCGGGAAGGAGATGGTGAGACCTGACCAGGGCAGTGGACGTGGGAAACATGAAGGGAACTAATTCAGTAGAAGCATCAGTATCCATGATTCAACATTTTTGAAGGATCAGCCAGAGTAAGGACCATGTCAGCGGCCCCAGAAGAAAACCAAGCCAATCAGAGGTGAAAGCCTGGCCTCCACGCAGGACACCCGCTATGTAGTTTGCTGGTCCATGAAAAACGAAAACATGGGACCCTGTGTTCAGAAAGTATTAAGAATTTCAAGACAGCAACAGCAGAGCATTAAACCAAGCACGAAGTGCTTCTAAGCATGGGGTCCTGAGCAGCTGCACAGGTCACATGCTCAGGGAGCCAGCCCTGCCTCTGTGTCGCCGTCCCCACTCCCACCCCCAACCCCAGGAGCTAGAGATGGGCCAGCAGTGGCTCCCAGGCTTCCGACCTCATCAGCTCACCTGCTTGGTTAGCCCCAGATTTCTCTCTCCAGGAGGAGCACAGCCGAAAGACAAGTATGTGGCAGGTAGAAAAAGGTGGTTTGGACTCCAAAAGGAGTGGGGCACGGAAGAGAAATGTTTAGCCCAGATGAATTGTGATTAACCACAGATACTAAGGGGTGCTCCAGGGAAGCCACGGTGGGTACATGGAATTCTTGAGGTGGCAGCTGTTCCTGTTCCTTCAGGAACAGTCTCTGGCCAAGAAGATCGATGCAGCACAAATGCTCGTAAGGTTTTCTTTTTCCTACATCAGGCTGTTAGCGTGATGAGGCGTGAGCTGCAGTCACCTGTCAGCATGAATAAAACATGCACGGAGACCCAGTAAGTGCTAAGAGCACCAGGCACTGAAGGGCCCCATCAAAGCATATGCAACGCAGAGGCCAGGCCACCATGAGTCTGCTGCTGCCAACTCTCACCTGCAAGCCAGAGATGGCTTTTCTTCCACAACTGCATCATCTTTAAGATGCTTAAGCAGGTCAGGCCTAAGAAGAGAGGCAGTGTGATCTGAGGCATGTAGACAGACACCTCTGCCCAGCACACCCGGTGCCTAAGGTGCTGCCATCAGAATCCCCTGGGTTTACAAATGCCGTCGTCTTACCAAGAGGGTTACCATTAACTTCCTGCAATGCCTTCCCAGGAACACTCAGCTAGATTATCTGACTCTTCTCTAGCAGAGTCCTGAAGGGATGGGACATAGACAGGTTAGTTTGGATAAGGGCGTGAGAGTCTTACATGTCAGCAACACTCCTTCATTTGTTCACCACTTCACTCATTCTTTCTGTCATCTAATATTCACTGAACCTCTTCCAGAGGGAATGCTGGCCAAAGCTGAGGACCTTGATGGCCGGAGGATGCCAGGAGGGCACCTCAAAGCAAACCTTGTCCACCTGACTATTTAAACCCAGAAACACCCCAGAGGCAGGGAAGGACACACCTGAAACAGACCGAATCCACCCCATTCCCGTCAGCTTGTACACACAGCCCTACTCCTTTCCAGACCTACCTTCCTCTGCCGCCCTACGCACACCCTGCTTTGCAGGCAAATTAAAACATCTTGTATTTTCCAGCTGCTGAGCCTTTGCCGCTGCTGTTCCTTCCATCTGGACCACCCTCTTGAAGCATTTCCACCTCTAGGATGCCCCCTGTCCTTCAAGGTCCATCCCAAACCCTGTGGTTCTCTGCATCTCGTTCCCTGGTCCCTGTGACCTGTCGGGACTTCACCTTCCAATGCGTGTCCTTAGGACTAAACCCCCAGAGCTTCTCACTGCCCGTGACGTGTTCCGCCTCCTGCCTAGTGAGTTGTTTTCCTGTCTCTTTCCCCAATTCTTTCTCTGAGGCCTAGGTCCCTGGTCTCTTCATCTTCCTTTAATCCCAAAGTCTAGAAGGTATCTGGCGCACAGTAAATATGCTGTTGTAATTGAAGGGTGTCCCCTGGCTGAAAGGGCTGCAGGTACCCAATTTTTCACAATTTTTGAAAGGGTTCTTTTATTTGTTTCCGTTCTTGCTGCTGTATGGTTTCCTATAACCAAGTCACCATATCTTGCTGTACCTTGCACTTCCTGACCCGTGGTGGGATATGGAACAAGGGGGCTTTTCCCACTTTTTTACTGTTGTGATGTAATTCACATACCGTAAAACGCGCCATTTTAAAGTGTACGATTCAGTGGTTTTTAGTCTATTCACAAGGTTGTGTAACCGTCACCGCTATCTGGTTCCAGGGTGTTTACAGCACCTTGAAAAGTGAAGGGCTCCTGTTAACTTAAAGTGTGTGACGGTTCTTTTGTTTAGATATCATTGGTGTCATTGTCGAAGTCCCGCCGACCAGCTTTCCCAGAGCTGGAAGGACAGATGGCTCCTGGGGGAGGCAGGCTGGCATCTTACCGGTCCTGCTTCTTCAGCTTCTGAGTCTCATCCTGTTCCACCTCCATTTCCTTTCTCGCTCACGGTGTGCCTCACTGAACGGCCTTGAGATGCTCTCAATCATCACAGGCCATCCCTCTTTGAACTCTGTCCCATCGCTGTTAAGCTGTTTGGACAGCCGTGCTCCTGGCGCGGTTTATTAAGATTACATTACCCAGGGACCAGCGCTCGTGTCCTGAACGCTGCCGAGCATCATGAAGGACCGAAGGGTGGGGAAATGCTCCAGACACCCGGAGGCCAGGTGAGCAGCATTGGCAGGGGCTTTTCTGGGAAGACCTCACAGGGTCACATCCATGTCGGAAACCACTCAGCTTCCTCCTTTTTCCATCCCGAAATGTCACTATGGGCCTCATCCTCAGACAACTCCTTCCAAACGTATTAGCTGGTTGGTGACACTATTCAAAATACTCCTCGGCAGCTGTCTCAGGCTAAGGGACCAGCATGCTCTACCTGTGAGCGTCCTCGTGATTTCCAAACCCCGAGTCTTGAGACCTGGTGGAGGAATGTCACCCGGTTTGCTGGACGTGCCTTCCTGTCACCTCCTTCCAATTGGCCAAAAAGTTCCCAATAACCCAGCACTGAAGACGCCCAGGGCTCCGCGAGGACGTGAGCGAGGACTCAGCCCCTGGAGAATGCAAAAGCAGGCGGTGTTACAGAGCTGGTCAAGCTTCTGGAACATCCGAGGCCTTAACCCATCCTGTGGCCCGTGGGAGAGCGGCTCCTGGGCCTCCCGGGCGGAAGGAGCGCCGCCAGCCTTTAATCTCTGTACGCACAGCCCCGCGGGCCCTGCACTTGATCCCGGGGCAGCGGCTGGGGGGAATTCCTGTGGTTGCTGTGTGATCTCCTGGCGTGGGAGTGGGGTGCGCCTTTCCAGAGGGGCAGCTGCATTCGCCCCCGTGACCTCTGTCTGCGGGGACTTCGACTGTCATGACTGTGACTGTACTTTCAAAACGCCTGCTCTGGCCCCTTTCATGTTATTCGTCCTCCTCTTCAAACACCCTTTCTCACCCTCGCTCACCGTCAAAGCACAGGGCTGCCTTTGGCTGTCAGATATAGGACATGAATCAGAATTGCTACCTGGTTGAAAAGGCAGATCATCCAAAGGTGGCCAGCCACTCACTCATCCATCCATTCATTCATTTATTCAATGTTCCTTAAGCACCCACTGAGTGTCACATACCGTGCTGGGCGTTAAGGAAACAAACATGCACGAGACACGATCCCTGCCCCCGAAGACTCTCACAGCCCAGCAGGCAGGCAGACAAGAATATCAGTGACCACACAGGGGTGGAGGAGTTCTGTGCCTATCTCCAGGGAGCAGTGGGAGTCCCGAGGGTCCCTTATTTCAACCTAGAAGTCAGGGTGGCTCCAGGAAGGAGCGGAACCTTGAGTAGCATCATGAGGAACTGGTGGGTGCAGAAAATGGGAGGGGTGCTCCAAACACAGGGAACAGCATGTGCAAAGGCACGGAGGCAGGGAGAGCAGTGGGCATTTGGACACGGTTGGTGGGACAGTGCTGGGGAAGCAGCAGAGGGAGATGACAGTCAGGCCGGTGAGGCCGTGTGCCGTGTTCAGACAGGGCAGCTATCGAGAGCTCTCTACAGGGGGATGATGGAGATGGACACCCCTCTGCAGTGACGTGGATGAGGCAAGGCTGGAGGCAGGGACCCCCAGGAGACTACGGCAGTGGCCCCGTCAAGAAACCCTGAGGGCAACAAATCAGACCTCCTCGCTGGCGTCTCTGGGGGTAGCCTGGCTTTGTTGCACAGAGGAGCGAGGGGTTTGGAGGAGCCCCGGGCACCCACAGCATCTTCCCAGTTTCCTTTGAGGAGATGTTGTACACATTCAGAGCATTTCCTAAGGCGTCGTGGCTAATCTCTGCATCCCCCTATCCCATGCAGTTTAGTGATTTAGGGGCTGGGAATCTGGAGCCAGACTAGCTAGGTTCAAACCCAGCTCTTCTACCTATTAGCTGTGTGACCTCAGACAAATTACTTAACCTCTCTCTGCATCTGATCGCACTGCTGTAACGTGGGGATGAGGATAGAGGGAGTTTCTAGTCACAGGGCGTGTGAGGGTGACATGAGTAACAGGCGTGTGTCAGTGTGTAAATATGTATATAAAGTACATGGCACACAGTAAGTGCTCAATAAATGCTCGCTCTTATTCTTCCTGTAGTGGGGCCTTCCTTACCTCTGTGGCATAAGACAGGTCAGAACAGGGCCCAGTTTGTATTTGAAGCCAGGGAGAACTTGGGGTAGACAGGACCCCTGGAGCAGCCCCAAAGAGTGCCCTCTAGGTGGTCTCTCGGGAAAACAAGCCTCCCCATCTCAGGCTGCCCCCTCCTCTCTCAGCGCCCTGTGAACCCACATAGCCTATAGCCTCCACCTGCGGAAATTAAAAGCTGGATTGGTTTTTATCGGCGTAATCGAAAGTAATACCACAGGGCCTGACCTTTTGTTCACAAGCAGTTATAGAAGTGACATTTGCTAAAGTCTCACCTTGAGCCTCTGCTTCTCTGCTTTCCTCTCCTGGCTCCTAAGGATACATCCTGGTTTGGAGGTGGCTGCCCCCACCTACCCTCCAACAGGGTTTTCTAGGTGCCCTCTTGTGATTGTAGCCATCAGGGGTTAGCACAGGGGTCACCCACTTCATGGAAAGCTCAACAGGGATTCCTGGCCTTAATCTAAACCAGACACAGTTAGGAACCAAAGGGATGTGGAAATCCCTAAAAATCCCCATGGCATCCAAAATGATGTACTGTCGCTGGAGTGTCTGCTACCAGAACCATCCACAAGCTGTGTCAAAAGGCAGCAGATCTCTGGACGTGGAGCGACCCAATGCTGTGGGCCTTTGCCCTCCTGGGCCTTGGTTGCCTCCTCTACCAAATGGGTATAGCCAGTGGTGTGCTGGTAAGCTCTCTCCAGGGTGGCCGAGGGAACAGCTGGTTGTGGTGTTCATCCATTTCCACAGGGTAAATACTTAGGTTACTAACTTGACGTCCCCGGTGGCAGAGCTGGGAAGGGATGCACACAGCCCTGAGGAGGCCGGGCAGCCGGCTCCAGCACACCACTGGGTGACACAGCACTGCCTCACACGCAGGATGACGCGAGAGACAGCGCAAGCAAGCACACGCTACACTGAGAGCAATGTGCGAACGGACCACCGGGAGAGCAGGAACCCAGGTCTTAACAGCCAGTGGGAATGTGCATAAGCCCAGCTGCAAACTTTTCTACTACGTGCAAGGTACGTAGCAGGTGCTCGTCTGGCTCGTGGAGATTGATTCGAAAGCCGTTTATATTTTTGATTCACAGATTTGCTTTTCTCCCTGCAGTTTATTTGCAAACTCAGGCTTCATGGCAACCCTCGAAGTGCAGGCTCTCTCCCATCCACCAGAACCTCCGAAATGAAACCTACATCAGCCCAACTCCTCACCCGCCCACGGCCCAAGGGATCTGGTTCCCATCTACTTCTCTGCCCTCTTCTCCTGCCACGCATCCCTGCTCATTCTGCACCAGCCTCTGGTCTCCGTGCCATTCCTGTGGTGGGTCCAGCATTCTCCTCCCACAGGGCCTTTGCACATACTGTCTGCTCCTCTCCTTATCCCCCCTCACTCTGGTCTCTGCTCAGATGTCACCTTTAACAAAGCCTTGTCTGAAATAGGAGCCCTTCTCTCGCCCTTCGTTCTTCATCCCCACAGCCTGCCTTGTATTTCTTTCTACCTTATACATTATAGGTTTGCTTGTTTATTGCCTGTCCTTCCCCACCGCCTCCACTAGGGGGGAGCTCCTTACGGAAGGAAATCTATTCCTTTGTCTGGAGTCCCCGCCTCTTCTCTGTTCCCATCAACACTTTGTCCTTCTCCGATCAGAAATGCCAAATCCGCTACTTTCCAGCCTCCGGTTTCTGATTCTGGCCCCTTCTCTCCCTCAGGGCTCTGTAATCCCACGGACACAAGCCTCGGGGTATCGTTCCTGCACACAAGCATCATATGGCTCCATCCAGGACGGCCCTGACCTGTGCGTGGGCCTGTCCGGCGCCCCTCTCCCCACCTGAACCTGGGCTTTCCCCAGCCAGAGCTCAGGCCCCTCAAGGCCCACATCTCAGTGAGGCCGCGTGCCTCTCTCCTGCATTCAGATCAGCCGTGCCAACCACATGTCCGCTTGCCCACCTGGATGTGAGCCCCGTGGGTGCAGGGACCTCGTCCTGTCCAGCTCTGATCCCCAGTCCCTAGATCAGAGGGGGCACATTGTGGGTGTGTGAGACAGACTGGGGGAGCTGACAGTTCTTCCAACAGCCCTGAATCTGCTGGAGAGTTCTGGGTGCGTTTCTGTTGCAAAAGAGCACCAAAGAGCTGAGTTCGGCTCAGTTCTGTCGGTTGCCATATTTAGGAAGATAGCTGTCCCACCGTTAGCAAGTGTGACACCATGAAAGTCTGTTCATTAGATGTTTCTTCAGAGAACTGCCTTTTACATAATATTAACAGCCCTCACCCTCTGTCACCTGAAGGAGTGAGAAAGGAAGGGGAGAACTTAAGAAAGACACAAACTTGACAGAAGGAAAAAAGAGGCTTGAACGGATGGTGTGACCTGCCCCTTTCTGCATCTGCAGCAGAGAAGCAAGACTTCAGGCAGCTCAGCGGGAGAAAGCAGCTCCCAGATCCACTGTGTGTGGAAAATGGTGACCATGGCCTTAGGGGTTTCCAAAGCTGTGAATTAAACTGTGTGGATGTATCATTTGGTGGCCAGTTGAGTAACACACATGAAGATAGAAAGGGAGAGGGTGGTGCTGGGGTTTTTTTATGGTTTGTTTGTTTTTTTTTAAAGAAGATGTTGGGGGTGCTTCCCTGGTGGTGCAGTGGTTGAGAGTCCGCCTGCCGATGCAGGGGACATGGGTTCGTGCCCCGGTCCGGGAGGATCCCACATGCCGCGGAGCGGCTGGGCCCGTGAGCCATGGCCGCTGAGCCTGCGCGTCCGGAGCCTGTGCTCCGCAACGGGAGAGGCCACAACAGTGAGAGGCCCGCGTACCGAAAAAAAAAAAAAAGAAGAAGAAGATGTTGGGGGTAGGAGTTTATTAATTAATTTTTGTTGTGTTGGGTCTTCGTTTCTGTGTGAGGGCTTTCTCTAGTTGAGGCAAGCGGGGGCCACTCTTCATCGCGGTGTGCGGGCCTCTCACTATCGCGGCCTCTCTTGCTGCGGAGCACAGGCTCCAGATGCGCAGGCTCGGTAGTTGTGGCTCACGGCCCCAGTTGCTCTGCAGCATGTGGGATCTTCCCAGACCAGGGCTCAAACCCGTGTCCCCTGCCTTAGCAGGCAGATTCTCAACCACTGCGCCACTAGGGAAGCCCCCTGTTTTTAATTTATGTTTTGTCCAAGAAGTGCTAACGGGAGGACAGTGCAGTGGAATTCTACAGTCCATTCCAGGAGACAAAAGTCTACAAAAATGGATCGATGGGAGAGGATTAGAAAGTATGTTGGAACTAAGAATGTTAAGGGACTAAATGAAGACGAAGTACAGAGTTTACAATGCATCAGATCAAGGAAAGCGGGCACTGCATTGCTCAGCTAAGCCTTTTTTATTTCATTCTGCAAATAGAAGTTCTATAGCTTTGAGGCAAGGGCTGTCAGCCCTGGAGTCAGGAAGACCTGGTTGGAAATTCTGTCTCTATCATCTGAAAAATGGTCATCATAACATGCCCACTTCATTGAATTGTTATGAGGATTCAATAAAATAATCCCTAGTTCAGTTCCTAAATCAACCCTCAGAAGATGCTAACTCTTATGATTTACTTATCAAATACTAATATGGTGCCCACAATGTACCAGGGACCTTTCTAGGTGCTTGACGGGCATTAATTAATTCAGTTACTTTTCACTGTCCACCAGGAAGGAGGGACTGTTATTTCCCCTAATTCACAGATGAGGGCAAGCACAGAGAGGTTGAGAAAACTGAGTCACACAGCTCAGGAGTGCTGGAAGCAGGATTCAAACCCACGAGTGTAACCTCTGTCTCTGTGCTCTGCTCTGCTGCCTTTCACACAGTTGCTTTTTTTTTTTTTTTTTGACTGTGTTGGGTCTTTGTTGCTGCACGCAGGCGTTCTCTAGTTGCGGCGAGCGGGGGCTACTCTTTGTTTCTGTGCTCGGGCTTCTCATTGCAGTGGCTTCTCTTGTTGCGGAGCACAGACTTCAGAAGTTGTGGCGTGTGGGCTCAGTAGTTGTGGCGCAGGGGCTTGGTTTGCTCCGTGGCATGTGGGATCTTCCCAGACCAGGGCTCGAACCCGTGTCCCCTGTATTGGTAGGCGGATTCTTAACCACTGCATCACCAGGGAAGCCCTTTCACACAGTTTTGGGTCACCTGCAGCATGCTCGGCCCTTTGGTAAGACACCAAAGCTGATGGAAAAGGAGTAGAAAACACAGTCCTATCTTTACCTGGCTTGCACTCTTATTAGAGAGCTCACTGTCTCATGAAGTCCTTCACTTATAACATAGAAAATAATTATGTAGTGTAGCATCGGGCAACTTTGCAAAGTCCATCAGCAAACATCCTCCTCTTCAAACAGAAATCAACAGTCCCTGTAGGTGAGCTTTGCTTTCTTTTTCAGGGTTAGATGAACAGAGATGCAGAAAGAAATGCTCCTTCTCTTAAACCCCTGACATTGGTGAGGTTGTTTGTTACTGCAGTATAACCTATCCTATCCTGTCCACTGCACTTTCTTAATACTACTTTGTATCTAATTCTTTCACAGTAGGTGTGCCATGATTACTCTTAGATGGAGATGAACTCCATCCACCCCGTTTACTTGAGGGCTTCAGAAGCAGAAGTAGGTATTTTCACCTCTTCTGCCCAGAAAGGCTTCCTCTGAGTCACCTGTGGGAATGACTGTTTTGGTGTGCTTTGATGTTAGCCGATTTTTGAAGCTTTCATTAGCTATGATAAATTATTCAAAAAAGAGTAACACCCAAAACCTCTTTAGAATATTGACGTGGTCCAGCAGTAAAGGAATGGAAAAGCACCTCCAGGTCTGAGGCTAACTTCCATTTAATTTTTAGAGGACCCAGTCGAGTTGCTAAAATGATCAGAAATGGGCCTGGCCAGAGCTAGCTCTGCAAAGAGGGGATTTTATTACCTCCCAGACCATTAACTTAGTCAGATCAAGTCAATGTCAAGAAAACAAAACTTCTCATGTCATGGGTGGGGCTCAAGATATAATTAACAAGGGAATTTGACTTTTGTCCAGAAGCCCCTTAGGAATTTTTTTTTTTTTTTTTTGGAAAGTAGGCTTTAACTAAATAAAGAAAATTATGTAAAATTTAGTTTCATTTCTGGAATCTTACACGATACCTTATGGGAAGCCTCAGAGACCCTAATCAGAGCTCCTTTCCCTTACTTTATTTTCATATCTTCATTCAACTAATAAAACAGCATTAGATAACAGATGTCCCCAAAGCCATATTGAAGTTATAAGTACCTGACGTGTTTCTTCTACTGAATTATGGAGACATTGTCAGAATACCTATGTACCTGGAGAACCAGTGTCATGGGAAGAAACTCAAGCTGGGGTATAAATAGCTTCTAAAAGACTTGGCTGTGCAGAAGGTGGAATGACAGTTCCATGATGAGCCACACGGGCAGAGAGCAGGGACTTAGGGGTGCCCAGAATTCCAACCCGGAAGTATACCCCAATCTGTGATCTCAAGGTTTTTATCATCTTGAAACCAAGAGCTACATATGACCCAGCAATTCCACTACTAGGTGTATATCCAAGGGAAATGAAAACCTATGTCCATATGAACATGAATGTTTACAGCAGTATTTCTCACAGTAGCCAAAAGTTGGAAACCCAAATGTCTGTCCACTGATGAGTGAGGAAACAGACTGTGTTATGTCAATACAATGGAATATCTTTTCAGCCATAAAAAGGAACGAAGTACTGACACGTGCTATACCATGGATGAACCTTGAAAACATGGTGCTAAGTGAGAGAAGGCAGTCACAAAAGACTAGTGTGGTATGATTTCATTCATAGGAGATGTACAGAATAGGCAAATCCATTGAGACAGAAAGCAGGTTAGTGGTTGCTGGGACTGGGGGGAGGGGAAATGGGGAGTGACTGCTAAGGGGTAGGGATTTCCTTTCTGGTGATGAAAATATTATGGAATTAGATAGTGGTGATGGTTGTACAGCTTTGTGAATATACTAAAACCCACTAAATTGTATACTTGTAGAAGGTGAATTTTATGCTGTATGAATTATATCTCAAAAAAAAAAAAAAGGACTGCGGTGGGGGATGAACCATTCTATCATGCAGCCAGCAGAGCCCCGTGATGATTCCAGAATGTCTTGGCAGCCAGTCCACCAAAGCCACACAGAGCATCGCAGGGTGCGTCGACATCCCTGTGATTCTCTCTCCATAGCACCTCAACAGGCTCCTTGGGAAATTTTCTGCTTTCCTGGGTCCAGGGGGTCAAGGCCAGGAGCAAGTTCACGTGGTCGGGACAAAGCTTACTTGTCAGTGTTGCAAGAAGCCGTGCAGATGCAGGTGAAGTGGCAGGTGGCGTCCACCCCATCCACAGCTCACGAGGCAGCTAAGCCCTTAGCCTGAGGGCCTCTGGGCGCTCCTGGGACTGGAAGAGAAGGGATGTGATTTAGGACTGGCCACCCTTCATTTCCCAGGAGGAGGAGAACAGGCCTCTCGGGATGTAGCCACTCAACAGGTCCTGGGCTTCACCGGGTAGGTTGTGATAGCCTGCCCACACATTTGCTGCAAGGTCTCCCCGAAATTCCCCCTTCTCTGCACTCAAGAGGGCTCTCCTCTTGACCCTTCCAGAACCTCCCTCTGCCACACCCTGCTTTTTAAAATGATCTCTTCCAGCAAGCTTTCCTTGGTTCTCTCCCTGCAGTGGTTCTCCACCGGGGGCATTTGGGGAACACGGGGCAGAGCCTGCAGACATTCTTGGTTAACTGGGGTGTGTGCAGTGAGTAGAGATCAGGGCTTCCGATAACCATCCACAGTGCACAGGACGCCCCACACAGAAGTGTCTGGCCCCTAATGTCAGCAGTGCCAAGGCTGAGCAGCCTCCCTCCATTTCCCCGCATCGTTGTTGACGTATGGTTTACATTGAAGACTTCTTTATGGACATTGATCCTGTTTGGGCAGCTGGCTTCTTTTCAGGATTAAAGAAGATCACTAATTGACAGGACAAGGAGCCTGGCACCCAGTAAGCTCCAGTAATGGCGCCTGCTATTCTCATCACCATTCTCTCCGGAAGGCAGGGTCTCATCAAGATTCAGAATGAGATGTGACCCAGGAGTGAAAGCCATTGACTTAAGTCCTGGCTCTGTCCCCAGCCCACATGGGGACTCAGGAGGGCCCCTTGAACTCTCGGGGCCTGGTTCCCTCATCACTAACCTGGAAACATTGCCATCTAACCCGTCCGCTTCCCAGGGTGGTCATGAAGACAGAACTCGATTACGAATGCAAAAGTGATTTACAAGAAAAGTGAGATCTTTTCGTTATTATGCCTAATACTCTGTCCTGGCTACTACTTACTGAGGGCTAATTATACAGCAAGTGCTGTGCTAAAGGCCTCCCTTCGTCCACACAATGTCTGGAAGAGGAAAGTTTTGTCGTCCCCATTTTACAGATGAGGAAACTGAGGCTCGGAGAAGTGAAGTTGTCCTAGGTCGCCTAGCTGGGAATTAGCAGAGGGAGGATTCAGACCCACTGACTCTCCACTGCTGTCCCCTGCTGCCTCCATGACCGATGAACAATCCCACCTTCTGGCCACAGTCATGCCTGGTGACTGTCACCCCAGCCCCCAGCGTGCTTGATGGCCCTGATACTCAGGATCAGAAAGTCCATGCATTGGAGGTCCCTCCAGCAGGACCAGGGAGTGAGTTGCTGAAGCTGTCACACACTGCGCTCTCCCTCCTCGAACACGACCTCTGCCCCAGGGGCCCGTGGCTCGGGCTGTCCTCCATGAATAATGCCCCAACTGGGTCTCTGCATCCAAAATGAGGCAGAGCCATAACGGGGGCCCATAAGTCCAGCTCCATCTGGGGAGTCACTCAAGTGCTTTACGACTGTACTTTCCAAGTGCTCTTCTCACTGGGGCTCCTCACTCCGTCGCCTTCTGCTCCAGGATGGGCCAACGCTTCACCGTGTTGCCTCAGGGCCACTGGGCACAGCCAGCAGGCAAGAGCCTTCCAGAGTCTCATCCACATGCCAGGACATACAGAGCCCCAAGGCAGATCCTGTTTCCTAATTAACGTGGAGCATTTTATCTGAACGCACCTCCAGAACCCAGCAAGATAAACATCCCCCTCCACCCCCAACTCAGTCCAGGTCCTTTATCCTCTCTCTCCAGCCTCTCGCCTGTCTCCAGTCCCATTTCTGGGCCTGCTGGCTCCTGACCTCGTGCTGTTGGTCTCTGAGTCTAGCTCCGGGGCTCCCAGATGGTTTGGTTGGAACCCTTGATGTCATGTTTGGACGTGGTCTGTGCCACCCCCCTCTGCCCTTGGCTCAGAGCAGCTCTAAGTATCAGGCAGGGCCTTTGCAAGGAAGATAGACTAGCCTCAGAGGAAATGTAAGCAGAGGGGACATTGATTAGAAGGACATGACAGAGCTCTCCAGATCAAAGGAAGAGCTGATGAAAGCCCAGAATTCCAGGTAGCAGGGACCAATGAATGGTCTTGTTGGGGTCTGCTGTTGGGATGAATGGACTCTGGGCCTGTGAAGACTTTGTGTGTCTCCACCGAAACTCCAGTACCAGGGACAGAGGGTCTGTCGGCCTGACTCAGGCTCAGTGGGGTAAGTCAAGTGAGGCTGAGCCACAGGCATTGAGAGTACAGGAGAGGTCGCCTCAGCAACATCTGTGTGCTATGACCAGAATGGGGGGATGGAGGCAAAAATAACAGAGGTCAACTCATTGCCCTTATTTATCATGCCCTGTATCCCCAAGTCCGCAACACTCAGCTTTATGAAAGAAAAGGAGGCCTCCTCCTTTCTCTTCTCTTTGGGGGGAACATATCAGGTGCTTTAAACCTGATATGCACAGATGTAGGCAAATTTTTTAAAACGCACAGGTGTAGGTAAAGAGCTGTCATCCCAGAGACTGCAGGGGGAGGCTTGAGCTCTGAGCACTGGACCCAGGCACACACTTTGGTCATAGCCAGATTTGGAACCGAGTCCCACATCTGCCATTTCGTACTGCTGTGGCTTTGGGCAAGTCATTCAGCTTCTCTGCGCCTTGGGGTTCTCCTTGATAAAATGGGGAGAAAATCATACCTATCGTGCAAGACTGCCGTGAACACTGAAGGTGTATTAGCATGTTAGGGGAGCAGGCTAAGGTACTGTAACAAAAGTCCTGAAAGGCAGCAAACAAGCCACAAGTGCATTTTCTCTTTCGTGAACATCTGGAGGAGGGTGGTCCAGGGTAGCTCCACCCCGTGAACCAGGAACCCAGGTTCCTTCTACCTTGTTGCTCTGCCAGACACTGAGGCCTTGCCCCCTTGGATGAAGCTGACTCTCCATCCTCTCTGCAGCCCTCAGGACAGGGAAAGGGGAAGTGGAGCCGGATTCTTTAAACAGCTGTGATGTGCAAGGTCACGAACCTCTACCTGTCACCTTCCATTGACGAGAACACGCCACGTGGCTGAATTAAGTTGCAAAGGAAGCTGGAAAAATGGAGTCTCTGGACTCCCATGTTCCCAGCTAGATTATGGGAGTTGGGGGACAGGGGCAGGGGCTGGAGGGAGCATTCCATAACTTCACATGAAGATAATGCAATTAAAAAACAATCAGGGGCTTCCCTGGTGGCGCAGTGGTTAAGAATCCGCCTGCCAATGCCGGGGACGTCGGTTTGAGCCCTGGTCCGGGAAGATCCCACATGCCGCAGAGCAACTAAGCCCGTGAGCCACAACTACTGAGCCTGCACTCTAGAGCCAGTGAGCCACAACTGCTGAAGTTTGCATGCCTAGAGCCCATGTTTCGCAACAAGAGAAGCCAGTGCAATGAGAAGCCCACGCACAGCAACGAAGAAGAGTAGCCCCCGCTCGCCGCAACTAGAGGAAGCCCACGCGCAGCAACAAAGACCCAACTCAGCCAAAAAATAAATTTATGTATTAAAAAAAAACAATCAGCACAGCTTTAGTGCATAGTAAAGACTCAATGAATGGTAGCTGTCATTTTTGGAAGACTAATTCTTAGGAGGAACAGGCAACAATCTCTCATCTCAGTATCCCAGTTCTGGAAGCCAGACCAGAACCCAGATGTGGGGCATGGCCCCTGATTTCTTTCTTCAAGGCCACTCCTCTCACAGGCCCCAGACTGCGGGAAGAACTCCCCATGGGCCCTCTGGCCTGCAGGGGAAGCCCGCAGCCCTGCAAGGGGGGGACCCCACTTGTCCCAGGTGCTCCAGACGCCTCTGCTCCCTTCGTCCCAGCACCTGATGTCAGTTCCTTTTGGCCCCATCACCCCAGAGAAGCAGCTAGGTATGATTGGCGTCCCTTGGGAGGGGGTCTTGGGGACCAGCTTGACACGTCAGCCGATGCCCTGCCATGTTCATTTTTGTTGACAGTTAATTATATTTCGTTCTGATCAGCTGTCAGGCCAGCGTCCTGACAGGACACTGAATTATGGTTGAAGCCAGTCATCCCCTGCAGACACCTTCTTCCTTGGGCCTTCTCGGCTATGGACCTCGGAGGGAAAGACTGGCAGGAAAGACCCTGGGAGTCAGAGTGTGCGGCCAGGCACCCCTTCCATTTTCTTCACTGTCATCGACACCCCCAAAACACACCAGGCTTCTTGATGGTGCTATTATTAAGGAATTTGAACATGTTTAATTATGTGTTGATCTGTACAGAGCTGAACACACACCCCCATCCTAAGCACTACCATGCAGGTCTAACCTTAAGCTATCATCAGGGAGGAGCTTGAGGGGCCAAGTTCTGCAGCCATAGTAGCAGACACTCGCATGGCACTTGCCACGTGCCAGCTGCAGTTCTGTGTGTTTTACATGTCCAGGCTTCCCTCTCTATCTGCATTGATTCTGTCTCTGAGTTTCTGATAACAGGCAGCAAGGGTTTGAACAGAGGGAATGGTTAATCCTCATAACTATATAAGGTAGCTCCTATCATTATCCCCACTTTATGGCTGAAGAACCTGACGCACACTGAGTTGTGTGGTGCGCTGAAGGCCATTGGGTTGGTACATGGCAGAGCCGTGTTTGAACCTGGGTAGTCTGGTTTGCATTTGTACCATAGCCACCGTGCAGACAGATGTGGAGAATATAAACTCATCAATAATTCCACCCTTGTTCTTGTGGGCCTATGTGTCCTGCAGAAGCAGGAAAGCTGGGAACTAGGTGTCAGAACTCCCTTGCAGCTAGAGTTCTGCGTGCGCTTCAGGTTTGGCCATGCAGATGAATTCACATGACATCTGGAAGGGAGGCTGAGTCAGAGGCACATTCCTGGTGTTTCTACACTTCCAGGGCAAGCATGTTCCTGAGGCACTCACTTGTTCTATGGTCACTTCAGCAGTGGTCCCTGTGCAGTGGGAGGCCTGCCTGTTACTGCACATCCACTTGGCTGCCGCTGGTCTGGGGAGGCCCAGTGTGGATTCAGGAGAAGCAACAGGAGGGGCAGCTTCCTGACTGTGGCCAAGGAGGTAAAGTTCTGTGGCTGCCAGCACCTGATTCATGGAAGACGCAGCAGATCTGTTGATGGTTCAGTTCGGCAGTGTGGCTTTTCATTCCTGAAAGATCTGTTTCTTCAGCTCTTCCTACAATACCATCACCCATTTAATATCCTATAATAAATGCCTTAAAGTATTAAAGTAGCGTAAAGTTGCCAGAATAGAATCTGTTCTCTGAACTAAATGACTGATCACACAATGCTAAACGAAAATATCTTCATTACTGATAAAGCTACCATTGGAGAATGTGACCTATATCAGCAGGTGAATAGGGCCCCTAATTACATGCATTTCCCCACCGAGACACAGGAAGCACCGGCCTGGAGCAAGCCCCAGGGCAGAGGCTGCCCCTGTAAGTTTGTGCCGGAGCAGAGCAGAATGTAAACCTTCTGGGCAGCTCACTCGCAAGAGGAAGGACGAAGGTGGGAGTGGCTATGTGTGCCCAGTTCTTTATCCTGTATTCACCAGGCAAATAAACCAGACCTACCTCTGTTGCGGACAGAGATGATGGTCAGTGAATGAGGAGATTACGTAGGGAATTGGATCAAAGTGCTGTTTTTCAACATTGAGATTCTGTGAGTCTGTGAATGGAGATCATGAGCATTAAACTGCTCTGTGAGAGCAGAGATGGTATAAGTCATAGATCGTGTGACTCTGGGTGCATTTAAATCGAGAAATTTTGTACTTTTTGGCACCCTCAAGGGCAGGGGATAACATTCCAGATGAAAGAAGTTTCTAAATAACTGAAGCTTTGTCCATTTTAGAGATGACACCTTTTAAAATATCAACCTCTAGATAGGAACATCTTCCTGAGAACTATTATTACAAAAAGAAACCATATTATTTACTTTGAGCTATGGTAATGGAGACTTAAACAATAAATGCAATTTCATTCTTACATAACGAAATTCAACGGTGTCATTGAGGTCTCGGATTCCTTCTGTGTTTCCTTCCCTCCATCCTCAAGCATGTTGGGGAAAGCCTTTCCTCATGATCACAAAATGGCTGCCACAATTCCAAGCATCACATCCCTTGTCACAAACCCATTTCCCAAACACAAAAGGAGTGATGGTTTAAAAAAAAAGGACTTTCTAGTCATGTGGCTCTCTGCTTTGTCAGAGAGGCAAATCTTTCCCAGAAGCTCTCAAGCAGACACGCCCTTACACCTTATTGACTAGAACAGGGTCACATGTCCTCTCTTAACCAATCACTGGCAAAAAGGGATAGGATGGGGACTTCCCTGGTGGTCCAGTGGTTAAGACTTCGCCTTCAAATGCAGGGGGTGTGGGTTTGATCCCTGGTCGGGGAGCTAAGATCCCACATGCCTCGCAGCCAAAAAACCAAAACATAAAACAGAAGCAATATTGTAACAAATTCAATAAAGACTTTAAAAATGGTCCACATCAAGAAAAAAATCTTTAAAAAAAAGGCGGTGGGGGGCATGGGATGGCCATCACTGATTTCAGCCCGTCTTGGGGCTGAGCACATTGCCTCCTGAATGAAATCAGTTCTGGTGGCATGGAATAAGGGGCGTAGGTATTGGTGGGAAGGCAGGAACAGTGCAACTGGCCTTAGTGTCTCAGTTCCATGCTGTGTAACGCAGAGGTGCCCGGAAAGTCCAAACAACTCCCAACTGTCGTGCTTTCGGAATTCTTCTTTCTCCTTCCATGTGACATTGCCCTTCCTCCTTCACTGTCAGGCTAACAGCTGTCACTTCCTGCTCCTGCCTCTGTGCCTGTTAGAGGCAGCATTGCTCCCTGCTTCTGATTTTTTCCCTTTAACTGTATGTGAGTCTAGAACTTGGGGGGCGAGGAAGTGCATTTACTGGACTAGGACTGTGGCTGTTGTTGGACTCCAGGGGCACTGGTCTAGAAGTATTCCCGAATCCATTTCCCCCAACGCTGGCTACAGCCAGCCCCAGATTCCTATTTTGTTTGATTTTTGGTTTTTTGTTTTTAGTATCTAGTTAGCAGAATGAGCTTTATTGGGATAGCCTAGGCCAGGAGGGGTGGAACATGAAGCCAGCCTCCACAGGGCACTCTGCATAGGTAGGCATTGCTGCATGCCCGCCATCATGGGAGATGCAGGGGCTGGGAAACGGCTCTCTAATGTCACCCATTACAGACCGTGATGATGGTGGGTCTATTAGTTAAGCCAGGTCCCTTCCACTAAGGGATTTCCAGAATCACCAGCTCTGTGAAGTGTCATGAAAAACATAGCACGGGGTGATGCACTAGGTCAGGATTTCTCAACCTCAGCAGTGTTGACATTTGGGGCCAGATAAATCTTGAAGGGTTTGGGGGGGCAGGGGTTGGAGGGTGCTGCCCTGTGCACTGTAGGGTGCTGAGTAGCATCCTGGCCTCCACCCACTGGATGCCAGTGGCCACCCCCACTCCATAATAGCAATATCACTAGACATCACCAAATGTTGCCTGGAGCGTAGAATAGCCCCTAGTTGAGAACCACCAGGCTGGAGAATCATGGGCTGGGGGCTGAAGTGCCTTAGCGAACCTGGCCTTCCCTGACCACCCTTCCTAAGGTACCACTGTGCCCCTCCCCCGCCATGTCCCATCTCTCTGCAGCTTCATAACTTGCTTTATTTTCTCCATACCCCTTATCACCTGAGTGTATCTTATTTTGTTTATTTGTTCGTTTGTTTATCTGCTCCCAGCCCTGGACTTATCCTGTGGGAGCAGAAACCAGATCTGTCCTCTTCATCACATCATCTCCAACACCTGACAGTGTCTACACATGGTGAGGGTTCAGCAAACATTGGTTGAAATCAGTTCAGAGAGTTCCATGAGGGGTGTCCTCATAGGAATCATTTAATAAGTGTCCACTGTGTTCCAGACACTTGGATGGATACTTCCCCTGCATGAACTCATCATGCCTTACGAATAAGGACACGGAGGCACAGAAGAGTCCAGTGACAAACCACTGATAAATGATGAGGGCGGGATGTAAACTTGGGTCTGTCTGATTCCAAGGCATTGCTGGTTTGGGAACACCAAGCCACCTCCCCAAAGACACTAGGCTGGCTTGGATGGGCTGTTTCCTGCACTGTGATTGGTGCATCCCGAGCAGGAGATCATGGCCTTCTGGGGTTGGACCGGTCCGTTCCACCCCTGACCGGCCAGGCTAAAAGGGCCGAGAAACCAGAGCTTGTTTCCTGACACCTGATAGAGTGCCAAGGCCACCTTGTCCTACCGAGGACATAGGACGCCCAAGGCCCCAATTTGGTTTTTTCAAATTGAAAGAATTATGGATCAACTGCTCTTCGGTGGCCTCCAAACTATTTCTTTTTCTTTCCGGAGGGAAACCACAATCCAAACCTCTCAACCGTTTCCTCCCCCAAAGCAGCATGGGAAATATGCCTGGGGAGTCTGCCCCTCCCCCGACCCACCCGCAATTGTGAGAAAACCCTGACACTGAACAGGATTTTGTGGCCTGTTTGCTTCCCCATCCCTTCCCCTCACAGTAATTAGCACTTCAGCTTTCTTTTGTGGTCTTTATGTGTTTAGACAACACAGTTTATTGTTTCCAAATGTTAGTCAATTCTAACTGTAAATCAAGCCCCAAATCTTGAATCCCATTCAAGGGAAAACTCACAAGTTGATTCTACACAAATAAATCATAAAAGGGTGGGAATGTTGTGAACGGAGAAAAGCAATTCAGACTCATAATGCTGTAAATGCAGCTTTTTGAACTGCTTAGTGAGTACATTAAGACAATTATATAAAGCTTGGGAGGATCTAATAAATAGTACATTAGTCTTTCGGACGAAGTCATTTGAAAGTTCCTATGTCTAAGAAGACAATATTTTTAGTGCTTTATAGTTTACAAAGTCTTTTTTTTTCTTGCACATTATTTAATTTAATCCTTCACAACACTCTTTTTATATAGGGAGGCAAGCTGTTTTACTAAATTCCATCAATTCCAAGACACATTTTGTTTCCATTTTTTTCTCTGAAATCAGGATACATCTTAGAATCAAAGACGTGTCAGTTTAATTGGCAGCTTTATTTCCTTAGTGATCCATAAAATAATGGTGCATGTTATAAATGATAGTGCCTTAGATTTAATGAAATTCATATTATTATGATTCCTGTTTCACTGGGGAGGTGACAGGTCCTGAGATGTTACAGATTTGGCCCAAGGTCATGCAGTGAGTAAATGGAAGAGTCAGAACTTGAACCCAAGAAGGGCAAGTCCTTTAAAGGGCATATAAATAGCCCAAGGTTGCATGATCACCTCTACCGAAGGTGGTCCCAATAACTGGGGAGCTTTTGTTTATCTGAACAAAATATACAAGTTTGGAGCCAGAGCAGAACTGTTTGAGATGTTAGAAGGGAGACCATGAGTTATCACATTCTCCTTCTCCACCTTTCCCTTGAAATGTTCAACCTCTCCTCAGGATGATTTAGGTAGCGTTGCTTTGAAGTTAGCTTTGCAGGTTATCCCTCCATGGCTAACTTGAGCAAATTAAGGAACAGCACCCTGACTCCAGCTGGACTCAGTCCCACACCAGACACAAGGCTTAGAGAGAGGAACGCAGGCTGAGTTTTAACCCATTTACTGCTCAACTGATCTCCTTGTACAGTGCACATCCTGAGCAACTGTACACAGAATTTCTGTACACCCACATGTCTCCAACCGGTCTTCAGTGGTGAGATGGTGGGACAAGAATACTTGGCAGAGAGAAGGAAGGTGTGGACAAATTCAGGAATTATTTTTCTAGTCCAGATCGCATACATTGTTTAAGCCTGGTCTTTGTGTTCTGATGAAGTCTTAGCCTGTGAACACTTTGACCAAGCTTGGCTCTCAGAAAAGAAACATAATGCTTGGGACAACTCCTACAGATTTAAGAAATTCAAACATGGTCTTATTTTTATGGTCTTTCTGGGCCTATTTCTGAAGATACAGCCGATTAGCTAAACCAACTAACAATTAGTATTAGCTTGCTGGGCTGAAGAACTACTTGGTAGAGTAGAAAGAGCTTATGTTCAGCGCTTATTCAGAGCTGAGTTCAGACTTGGGTCTCCGCTACTTTCCAGCTGCTCACTGTGGGAAAGTGTTAAATGTTTCTGAAACTTCAGCCTCCCCATCTATAAAATGGGTATGGTGGATTAAAGATAAGTGCACGTACTTTGCTACTCGCCCCATTGAGAGGTGGAATCTAATGTCCCTCCCCTCAAATCTGGATTAGCCTTAATGACTTGATCGGCCGATAGAATGTGGCAGAAGTGATGGTCTGGGACATCACCTATGTGGCTGGGTCACCTACGAAGCCTTGTGTTTTCCACCTGGACTTCCTGGAACTCAGCTGCCATGTTGTGAGGCAACCCAAGCAGCCCCGTGGAGAGGTCTTGAAGGAGACAAACCAAGACCCAAAGCTGACAGCCTCAACTGAGCTCCCAGTTGACAGCTAGCATCAACTTGCCAGCCCTGTGAGTGAGCCATTTTAGAGGTGGATCCTGCAGCCCCAGTGGAGCTGCCTCGGTTGATGCCATGTGGCTCAGACGCAGGTTGTCTCCATGCTCAAATTGCAGACCTGTGAGCAAAACAAATGAGTGTTGTTATTTTAAATCAGTCAGTTCTGGGGTGGTTTGTCATATAGCAGTGGACAAATGCAGCACTGTGGGTGTGAGTAGTAGCTCACTCGGGGCTTGTGTTGGGAGCTAAAGGAAATTCCATATGTAAAGCAGTGAGTGTGCTGTCCAGCACCATAGGAGGCACTCAGGGAAGCCGAGTTCTCTTTCCGTCCCCTAACTAGTGTGGGGTCCACTTTGTTACTAGTTGTTCTCTCCTGCTGGGACCAGCGTGATTGGACGAGGAGCCAGGGGGCAGGGCATCACCCTGACTCAGGGTTGATTGGACCCCACATCGATCTGTGTAAATGGTTAAGGCCAGCATCACCAGCCGTCAAGGGGCACATTTGCTACTGGGCAGAAATCATCATTAGTCCATCCCCCCTGATGCCCGATAAGGAAGGTCTCCTCGGATTTAAAGTTGATGACTTCCCATGGTCACCAAAGGTGATGAGTATGGTGACACATCGAAGGCTGTATCTTCTGTTGGTCCCGGCTGCCAGGTCTCTGCCTGGTGCTCTGACCATAGGCAGGCAGGAGGCTGGCCTCCCAGTCATGCAGAGACTTCCTTGTCGGCCCCACCAGGGCACTCACCTGACCCTGTTCCAGCAAGGACCATGTGTCCAACTGTCAGCACCCCTGGCCCCAGGCCCATGGGGCACACCGAGGCTTCCTGGTGCTCCTGGAGCTTGTTACATCTGCAACACACCCCAGGAGGGCTGCAGCCCAGCAGGAGCGATGGAAGACATGAGGGGTGAGGTGGGAATGGCTGAGTGGGCATCGCATACCTGGGGGCCTGTTCTGATTAGGGCCTGGGCTTTCCTTCTCACACTCTCACCCCATCAGTGTCTACTGATGGGGCGGGGGCTGACGGGGCTGCTACCTGCTTAGGCCCTTCCCGGGTAGCAACCAGTTCACAAAATAGGGGTCTTTGTAGGTCATTGGGAAGGCGGTCACATGATAAAGGTAAATGCTACAAGAGTGCGTAAGGGGGTCGGTGGAGGCGAAGCCAGGAATTTGCCCCTCTGGGTGCTGGGTGTTATCTCAAGTGGTGACACTGCAGTCACTTGGCCTCTCCAAGCCTTGGATTCCTCCCCTGCAGCATGGGTTGTCCAGAGCCCCCATTTCCAAGGGTGTCCAGGGAGTTAAATAAGAGGCTATCTTTAAGCCTTGGCCAGCCTCTGGTACAATAACCTAAGAGTAGTTCTGGGTAATAACATTATGAGAATCTTGCAACAACCTTCTGAAGTGAGTCTTGTTCAGAAAATTCAGTCTTGATCATTCCAGACTTGGGCAGGGTTTAGTAGCATGGGAGCAACAGAGTGAATCATTTTCTGAATAGCAGAGAAATCAGAGCCATTTCAGAAATGGTGCTGACATTAGATCAGGTGAGTCTGGAAACAAACCAGGCATCCATCTGCCTTTCTGTGCCCACAAACCTGGGCAACTACGGGCGTCTTCCAAGCAGGTGGCGAGGCCGGAGCTTTGCGCAGTGCACCTCGGGCCGTGACGAGGAAGCACGCAGTCTGTCGTTGTTGGCCTCCTTGTCCCCGTGTTCTGAACAGATATTGGGAATCCCATCATTTCTCCAGTGCCTCTTCTCAGCTCCAAGGTAGCAGCTGCCGGCCTTCAGGCTGGTGAAGCCAGAGTGCACGCTGCTTGGAGCATCTGCTCTTCTAGGAGGTGCCCTTAGGTGATGCTTCTCATTCCAAACCCAGGCACCTTAGCCAGGCTGACCTTGCTGTAGGCCCAGAGCCTCTCAGGATGCCCGCCTCAGCGAGGGTTTCGGGGGTTGGGGGTGGGGGGGAGCGTGTGCTGTGCAAGAGGAGGTCAGGGAGGCTGAACTGACCTGTCCTCTGCTGTCCTTCACCTCCAACTTTCAGGACCTACTATGCACCAAGCACCTATTAGTTATCCACTGCTGCATAGCAAATTACCACAGGCTCAGTGACCTAAAACAACACATGTTTATTATTTCATGTTTCCTGGGGGTCAGGAGTCCAAGTACAGCTTAGTTGGGTTCTCTGCCCAGGGTCTCACAAGGTGCAGCCAAGGTGGCAGCCAGACTGCATTCTCACCGGGAGGCTCGACTGCGGAAGAATCTGCTTCCAAGCTCCGTCAGGCTGTTTTCAGGACTCATTTCCTGGTGGCTGTGTGAGGGAGGCCCTGGTATCTGGCTGGCTGTCAGGTGGAGGCACCTTCAGGTGCTAGAGGCTGCCAGCAGTTCCTTGCCATGTGGGCTTCCTCAGCACAGCTGCTGACTCCATGGAGCCAGCAAGGATCTCTCTAGTGTGGACAAGCAAGATAGAGGCACAAATAGATGGATAGGTAGGGGTGTGTGTGTGTGTGTGTGTGTGTGTGTGTGTGTGTTTGTGTACAGATAGATACAGATACAAGTAGATGGATAGACATAGATCAATGATAGATAAGGAATTGCCAAGCAGAAATAGAGACGCAGATGTAGGGAACAAATGTGAGGATGCCAAGGGGGAAAGGGGTGGGGCGGGAGGAACTGGGAGATGGGGATCGACACATATACACTATTGACACTTATGTATAAGATAGACAACTGACGGGAACGTACTGTAGAGCACAGGGAACTCTACTTAATGCACTGTGGTGTCCTAAATGGAGGGGCTATATGTATATGTGTGGCTGATTCATTTTGCCGTGCAGTAGAAGCTAACACGACATCGTAAAGCAACTATACTCCAATAAAAATTAATTTAAAAAAGAAAAATCAAAAAAAGATAGATACAATATATACACATATAGATATAGATAAATAAATACAGATAGGTAGAGATAGATGGATAGATGATAGATAGATATAGACAGATAAGATTAGATGCCTACATATATATATATATATATACACATTAAGACAGATAAATATAGATGGATGGATAGATAGATAGATAGATAGATGATAGATAACCTAACCATAAGAGTGACATCCTATCACCTTTACCATGTTCTGTTCATTGGAAACAAGTCACAGGTCCTGCCCACACTCAAGGGGAGGAGATTATACCGGATGTGACACCAGGGGGTGGAGGTCAAGGGGACCGTCTTAGAATTGTGCCTATCACCATCACCTTGGGAGCTGTATCATTCTCATCTCTAGATGGAGAACTGAGGTTTAGAGAGAGAACTTGCCCCAGCTCCGACAGCGATCCAGTGGCCAAACTGGCATTTCAGGCTGTACTGGCCCACCTCTCAGTGGATGCTCCTTCTTCACCATCGTGACCACACTTCCCTAACTGCCCTGGCTGAGTGGTAGTGGTTACCTCTGTGCTGATTTTGACTAATGGGGCCAGAGTTCTTTCTCTGTGGTGGCATCCATCGTGATGATAATGTACTTGTTCAGTGTGTATCTTGTCTCTGCACCACTACTGTGTGCCCCCAAAGGCAAAGACTGCACCCATATTGTTAGTGGCCACACCCCTGTACCCAGAGAGGCTCCTGACCCATTGTGTGCATTCTGTAAACAGTCATTCAGTCTTTCAACCAACACTCGTGGAGCTGGGTTGCCTACTTTGGATACAAAGACGACCAAGACACAACTCTGCCTTCACAAACCCCTCACCCTCTAGCAGGGCAGAGACATGAAATAAATAAACTACGAGATAGTCTGGTGTGGTAAAAAGATTACAATGGCCTCCTCAGGTTTGCGTATCCTTATGTCCCCAGGGCCTAGAACAGTGACTGGCATATAGTAGGTGCCCGGTAATGTTTGTCGACTCTTCCGGTTCCATTACCCAGCATGCCTTGATCTCTTCTCTCCTGCATAGAGCAGAAGATAAAAATCACGAAAGATTAACTGCTCAGGAAAATCCACAGAAAGTTTAAAAAAATACATAATAACATTCTAGGCTGGCTTCAGAAGTCTCTGATGCAATCCTACAATCCTGGCACCTCCCTTTTTGAACAGAGCCTTGCATTTCAAAATAGAAAAAAAAAACAACAAAGACTGTAATTATTAAAATTGTGTATATAGGAGAATTTAGCCTTTCATTTGAAGTGTCCTAATGACACTTCAACAACTGCTAGGGAAGATAATAGGGTTTAGAGCAATTACACAGCCCGTCAAATACCGAACATGAGTGATTCAGATTCATGCTTGGAGCTGAAACCATTCTCAGCAGTTTTGCTCATACACAGCTGTTTCATTTAAAATACTTTGGCAGAAAATTGCAAAGTGGGCTGTGCTGGCCGTCCCTGCGTTGGAAGCTTAACTCCTTCCATACCCAATGTCATCCATCTCTCCTCCCTCCCAGACCCCCGACCTTAATTACTGCTTGGCCAAGCTTTTGAGCAGCATGTTTGTGGAGTTAAAACTTGGCCCCTTAGCTGAAAATGCTGAAGGGTTTGTTTCTCCTAAGCCTGCTGAAAGATTCTGTGTCTTTCTCCCTCTTTTGATTCGGTCAGTAGGTATCATTCAATCACCAGGTGGCCAGTCCTATGTGGGCTGCCAAGGTCTATCGGTCAGATGGCCAAAAACAGATGGTGCATTCAAACTGGGTGATTTGAGAAGAGTTCTGTCTTAGTTCAAGCAGCCATAACAAAATTCCTAGACTGGGTGGCTCAAACAGCAACCATTTATTTCTTACAGTTTTGCAGGCTGGGAAGTCCCATGATGTAGGTGCTAGCTGGTTCAGCGTCTGTTGAGAACCTTCTTCTTGGTTTGCAGATCTTGCTGTGTCCTCACAGGTAGAGAGAGAGGTCATCTCTCTTGTGTCACTTCTTATAAGGATGCTAATCCCATCATGAGGGCTTCACCCTCATGACCTAATCACCTCCCAAAGGCCCCACCTCCAAATACCGTCACAGTGGGAACTAGGGCTTCAACATATGAATTTGGGGGAAACACATTTAGTCCATAACAAACTCAATTAAAGAGCTGTTTACAAGGGAGGGTTCAGCTTGAATTTAGAGAAACCCACAGGGACAGTGCAGTGCCCCAAGGGTGCCACAGCAGGGAGTTGATACCATCTCCAGGGGCAAAGGGTAGGGAGCTGTTAATAGAATGTGGAAAGTGTACCTGTACGGGTGGGGGGCAGGCCAGTAGTTGCTGCAGCCTTGAGTTCAAGACATGCAGCCAACCCCCAACAGCAGTGAGGGACCCCTCCCCTCTTCTCCCACCCTCCCGGCTCCTCCTGGTGTCCCCCATTGGCCAAACCCAACTGGAGGCCAGAGATCAGATGCTCACTGATGCATTCCATACAGGGCAGCCTCCCAGAACTTTGAGAAAGGGTGAGAGACAAATTGAAGACAATCCAGCACAAAGGAGATCCATTAAGAGTAGACTTGTGTCCTCTGCCCTCAGAGAGTGGACCTCTATCTGCAGACAAAACTAGTGATGGGCTCCTGTGGTTGCAGTATAATGGACTCCTTCCATTTACCTCAAGTCATTGGGAGTTCACTATAAGGGGCCCAGAAAAAGCCAAATCCTCAGGAAGAGCTAGAGCTAACAGTCTCTAGTGGTTAAATTTTATGTGTCAGTTTGGCTACGCTCTGGTTCCCAGCTCTTTGGTCAAATGCCAGTCTAGCTGTTGCTGTGAAGGTGTTGTGTCGATGAAATTAACATCTGTGATCGGTTGGCTGTAAGTAAAACAGATTACCCTCTAGAATGCAGGTGGGCCTTATCCAACCAGTTGAAGGCCTTAAGAACAAAACCTGAGATTTCCCAAAGAAGGAAGGAATTCCGCCTCAAGACTGTAACATAGAAATCTTGCCTGAGTTTCCAGCCTGCCCTGCAAATTTGACTTGCGTGAACCAATTCCTTAAAAGAAATGAATAAATCTCTCCGTTACTCTACAGAACCCCAGCTGACACACGCCCCAACAACTTCCCGTTACATGTACGTTGATCCCAAACCCCTTTCCATGGCTTCTGAAACCTCACATGGTCCACCCCCCTCCTCCCTGCCTCCTCTAACCTCATTTCCTATTTCAAGGATTTTCCAGCTTTAAGGTGTGCAGGAATCACCTGAAGAACTTGTGAAAACACAGTCTCCTGGGCTCCATCCCCAGAGACTCAGATCCAGGAGGAGGGGGTTGGGCCCATGAATTTGCATTCTCACAAGTTCATACAGGATGCTCGTTCTGCTGGACCAAGAACCACAGTTGGAATAACACTGCATAATCTACTCAGCCCTCTACACCTGTTTTCTCTTGGGGTTCAGCGCTTTTGAGGGTTACTCAGCTCTTGGAGCCATCTGCCAATGCCAAGTGCCGCATCGTCTGGGTATCCCGAGAGCCCGAAAGCATCCATGGTGAATGGGATGTGTTTCACCCCATTAGCACAATTGGGTTTTTCTCCCAGCTGCAAACCCAGGTCCTGGGCGGCACAGCTGTCTGAATTAAGCTGGAGCATATAGAATGAACCACACAGATTATCAAGTTGGGTTTCCCACTCTTACCCGCAGTAAGTTGGCAACGCCTGGCCGACTGGACTCTGTGGTCTTTGAATTGAACCTTGGTGGATAGAATTTCGAAAAGAAGATTGGGGTCCCAGTAAGGGAGGCACTCAGAGCTTGAGCAGAGGATGGAGGTGAGAAGGTCCAGGTTGGGTCTGGGGAATGGTGTTAGTTTGGTTTGAACGGAATAGAAGGTTCCCATGGAGGAGCCGTGGAGTTCAGGCTGGGAAGGGCCATGAGGGACAGTGAAAACCCCTGAAGGTCTGATGCAGGGCAGGGACATGCTCCACCGAGATGGACAGAGGGAAAACGCTAAAGACAAGATGGGCACAAGATGAATGTGGGCTTCAGTGGCATCATGATATTGGGGATGGAGAGTTCTATATGTGGTAGGACCATGGTCTATCCCATGATGGAGATTTGGGAGAAAGGGGAGCAGGTGAGGGATGAAAACAATGCAACATGATTCTGATTCTGAGTCTAGGTGCCTACAGGATGGAAGCCCCATTGACCAAATTAGTAGAGAGTGGAAGCAAAACGGATGGGAGTGATCGTGATAGGCTCACGAGCTTGAAAGGATCCTTAGAAGTTACTGTTATGGGCTTAGTTGTGTTAACCCCCAAAATTCATATATTCAGATTCTAGCCTCCAGTACCTCTGAATGTGCTATCTTTGGAGATAGGGCCTTTAAAGGGATATTTAAGGTAAAATGAGGTCATTAAGGTGGGCCCTGATCCAGTACGGCTGGTGTCCTTTTAAGAAGAGGCAGTGAGCGCAGACGTAGAGAATGGACTTGAGGACACGGGGAGGGGGAAGGGTAAGCTGGGACGAAGTGAGAGAGAGGCATGGACATACATACCCTACCAAATGTAAAATAGATAGCTAGTGGGAAGCAGCCACGTAGCACAGGGAGATCAGCTCGGTGCTTTGTGACCACCTAGAGGGGTGGGATAGGGAGGGTGGGAGGGAGACGCAAGAGGGAGGAGATATGGGGATATATGTGTACATATAGCTGATTCACTTTGTTATAAAGCAGAAACTAACACACCACTGTAAAGCAATTATACTCCAATAAAGATGTAAGAAAAAAAAAAAGAAGAAGAGGTAGCTAGGACACAGACACGCACAGAGGGAAGACCATGTGAAGACACAGGGAGAAGACGGCTGTCTACAAGCCAAGGAGAGAGGCCTCAGAGGAAACGAACGCTTCTGACACCTTGATCTTGGACTTTGAGCCTCCAGAGTTATGAGAAAATAGATTTTTGTTGTTTAAGCCACCCAGTCCGGCACTTTGTTATGACAGCCCTAGAAAACGAATACGGTCACGCAGTTGAAATTTCCCCCTTTCTCAGCTGGGCGTACTGAGGCCCGGGGAGGGAACGGTGTCACTGCAAGTGGCAGAGTCCAGTCCTCCTTATGGGGCTCTTGACTTCAGGAAAATGATTGTTTTTCCCTGGACCGTGCTGCCTCTTCCGTCATGAGAGATTGACCATCTCCCTGCCTACAGTTTAGTTTGTTCAAACAGTTTACAGCCACTAAAGCAAACTGGCCTCTGTTTGGTTTCTTAAGTAATGATTTTCTGACAGAGCTCTCAGGTTCTGCACGGAACAGCAACAGACGCTTGCTCTGCCCTTCTCGAGCCCTCCCACTCCTGGTCCTGAGGGCCCAGCCCCGGAAAACGGAGCTTTCATCCCACTCAGGTGATGTGGCGAGGAGCTTCACCTGTGACCCTTGGAGGCGGAGGTGCTGTGGAATGTTCAGACAGAAAATTCCGTGAGACAAACAGAAGAACAGGACTGTAGTCAGGAAAGAGATTAGAACAGAGCTGTCATTTAGGAGCTGTCAGCCTGGAGATGAGGGTTTGAAACATTGTAAGGATGTGAAATCAGAGAGGCAAGAGTTCTCAGAGGAAGGGGAGACAGTGTGTCTTCGTCAAGACTCTTTGAGGTCCAGCAAGAGAAACTGCCTCTGGATTCTTAAACAAAGAGGATGATTTGTTAGGAAGACACTGGAATGTCACAGAATCCAAAAAGAAAGTGGGCATTCAGGCCCCAGGCAGGGTGGGGAGCAGTCCCTCCCTCCAGGGCCCCGGGTCCTCTTGTCCCCGTGCATTGGTTCTGATGTCTTTGCACGGAACAGAGAACTCTGACTGAACCAGCCCACACAGTAAGAAAAATGCATTTCCCCACCTAACAAGAAGTCTAGGAGGAGGGAGGGCCTGGGGGGGTTATTGCGAGGCTGTGCGGTGCTGTCAGGCCTCTGGCTTTTCCCATCTCTCCACTCGGCCAACCTCAGTAGCTGGCTCCATCACTAGCTCCTTACCTCCATCTCTCCTGGTCTCAAGGTGGCTGCCTCACGAGGACAGGGCGACTCTAACCCGAGAAGGGGACCGTTCTTTCCCGAGCATCTCCCCCACCACTCCCCACCGCTCCCCACCGCTCCCCACCGCTCCCCACCGCTCCCCACCGCTCCCCACCACTCCCCATTGCTCCCCATCACTCCCCACCGCTCCCTACCTCTCCCTACTGCTCCCCGTCTCCCCCTGTCACTCCCCATCACTCCCCACCACTCCCTGTCGCTCCCCGTCGCTCCCCACCACTCCCCACCGCTCCCCATTGCTCCCCATCGCTCGCGTTACTGCCTGAACCATCCCCCAACCCCCATCCCCCCACCCCATCCGTGGAAAAATTGTCTTCCACGAAACCAGTCCCTGATGCCAAAGAGGTTGGGGAACACCATATTGCAGGATGTTAAATATAATTCCTGTGCTATATAGTAGGGCCTCGTTGTTTATCTATTTTATATAGGGTAGTTTGTACCTGCTGATCCCAAACTCCTAATTTATCCCTCCCCCACCCCCTTTCCCCTTTGGTAACCATAGCTTTATTTTCTATGTCTGTGAGTCAGAAGCAGCGTTTTAGATGCCGATTCCGGAAGGGGTGCCGGGCAAGGGGAGGGTTGATTAGATCCTGTTAGTGACTCTGGGAAGATGAGAAGGAGGTTGAAGGGAGGGGAGAGGGAGGAGGGGAGGAGAGAGGGAAACTTGGGTTATTACTTCCATGAGCTTTCTCTGCAGACACTCTCAATAAAAATAGATGGGCTCTGGTCCTGACAGTTGTGTTTAAGAAAAGCAGTGAGAGCCTTTTGCAGAGTTTTAGCCTGAGTTGAAGGAATGGAGAATTCGGTGGGTCTGGCACACACGGCCCAAGGTAGATGGCAGAGCTGTTGTGTGAGCAGCTCTGAGCCGGCGGAAGGAAATCTCACAAGATTCAGAGTCAAGGGAGCTGGGCTTGCATCCTGACCTTCACCTGCCTGCTCCTAAGGATGTTCTGAGGGTTAAGAAAAGAAGGCACCTGCCCCAGTCCCCAGAACGTGGGCGCTGTCCCGCAAGTGGTGGCCGAGGCTGTCGTATAACTGGCATCAACATGATCGTCGTCCTCGTGCCCTTACCGGCTCACCAGGCCTCAGGGCTGCCTCCTCTTACATCGGGGCAAAGCCTCTCTGGCATTTTCGTCCTTGCAGCTTTTTTATATCTGGCTCTGTACGTCAGCGTCATGACCTTCTGCGGCACTGAATTCATGGGTCTGGCTCCATGAACATGGTGGGGGGTTTTTAAGATTCTTTTTCAAGTTCTTAGTGGCTGTTGAGGTGCCGACTGTTCTGTCTGGGTATTGAGGCAGGCTGTGGCAGTTTGGCTGGGAGCACGCTGATCCTTTTGCTTTGTCCCCTCGGAGGTGCGCTCAGAGTACACGCTTCTCTCCCACGGCTTTCCCCCAGCCCTCGCCGCTGCACCAGGCCTAAACAGGGAACGTTGGAGCCTTTGGCCAAAGCAGGAACTGCTTTTTGATTCACGCTAACTCGAAAGCCTGCGTCATCCGTAACAAGCTGTCAAGGCGTGGGGTCAGAGAGCACAGCCCAGCTCTTAGGAAGCTTGGGATGCTCGGAGGCCCTACAGGATGCGGGGACATTACTCGCTACATCCACCCAGCTGCGGCCACCTCCACCTGGCAGGTCTCTTCTAGCTGCATTCCTCCTCGGCTGTTCTAGAAAATGACACCTCTGCTCCTTTCTTGTGGTTTCTGCAACAGTGTTGCATATAATAGAATAGTCTCTGTATCCAGTGCTTTGCAGGTAGAGCTCATGTCATTCTTACCAAACCTCAATGAGCCACTTTATCATCACCCCATTTTTCAGAGGGGCAAACTGAGGCACAGAAAAGCAAAGTCAATTGTCCAAGGACACACAGTTTGTACACGACAAAGCTGGGACTGGAGCCCAGGTCCTCTGCTTACTCCCCAGGCCCCACTCATCCCTCCTATGGACCTTATCCTACGTGTCCTTCGCCCTTCAGCACTGGCTTTCCTGCCCCACCTCTCCACTCGCAGGTCCCTGTGACCACAGCCCTCCTCTCTCACTTGCCATTGTCAGTTTAGCTCTGCCTCTCCAGCCCACGCCCTCCAGAAGGACACCTGGCTGTCCCAGCACTTAGCCCAAGGGCCAGCACATGGTCGGTGTACAGTGAGCATGTTCCGAATTAGTGGACAGCTGGATGGATAGTCATGACACTCCCAAAGGTTGAATAGCTCACCCGAGGCCACACAGCAAGGCAGGGGCTGACCCTGGGCTCATTCCCAAATTTTCGGAAAGCAGGTCCGTGCCGGCCTCCGAGTCCCCCTGCCTTTTGGGAGCATGTGGAAACGTTTTGCGGCAGTCCCGTGCTTCTACATCCCAGGCTGCCTCCTCTTATTGTTCCTCCCAGGTTGCAAAAGAAAGAATAGGTGAAAAGAACGGGAAGTGTCCCAGCAACTGCTGATGGGCACGTACGAATGATCTGTCGATGCTCGCAATGGGCAGGAACTCAGACGCGTTGTCAGGCGCTCCGAGACTGGCCATATGGATTTATTTTTGTGAATTTTGTATTGTGAACTAGAGTTGCTGTTAAACACAGGGTGAGTCATCGTCTGCTTCTGCAGTTGCATCCCAGCCTACTCTGCCTTCAGAAGATTCTACAGAATGCCCTCGCTGCTCCCTGGGAGTGGGAGGCCTTATTCCCCAGAAGCATCCCCCTCCTCTTTGCTTCCTGAGCCTTGGTACCCACTTTGGCCCTCCTCTCCCACATCGGTGGTTTGTCAGTTTTCACATCTATTTCCCTAGTGACCCTAAGTTCTTCTGAGGCAGTGATGGGTTTATCTTTATAATCTTGGTTTCTGTAGAACCTGGGATGCCCACATCGCCAACATGCACCTGTTGAAGGATGAACGCCAATTTTGTTGGCTTTATCCCCGGTGTGCCTGGCTGGGAACCAGGGTTAAAAAGAGCTCAGGTGGATTTCGCTCTGATCACCCACATATAGTTTCACGGAGGACAAGTCGGTGCAGGAAGAAGAATAAAGGCTTGGGGTCAGACCAAACGGGGTTCAAATCCTAGCTCAGATGCCATGTGATTTTGGGTCCGCCAAGCCCCCCAAGTCTCAGTGTCTTTATTTGTACTGTGGGAATCCATCTCAACCCACCCAGAGGAGTTGTTGTCAGGGCTGAATAAAATCACGTGTGGAAATCTATGCATACCTTGGCCTTTCTCCTCACCTGGGAAAAGGATAGGGATTTACGGGCCCAGTCCTGAGGCACCTGTTGTCACAAGTAACCTTCCCTGATACAGCCTCAGGGTCCTACCGAGCTAGTGACCGACTTGAGGAGACTCAAGCATGAGCTCTGAGCGTTCTGGGCGTAGGATTTTGTTTGTTTCACCCTCAGATGATTCAGATGACAAAGGTGCTCAGGCAGTGGCTATCGGATTCAAGAGGAGGGTGTTGGGAAACAGTGGGTTCCAGAGAGGGGTCCTTTAGAACAAACCCCAGAGGAGCCTCCCATCCAGATCCTTCGGATTCAAGAGGAGGGTGTTGGGAAACAGGGGGTTCCAGAGAGGGGTCCTTTAGAACAAACCCCAGAGGAGCCTCCCATCCAGATCCTTCGGATTCAAGAGGAGGGTGTTGGGAAACAGTGGGTTCCAGAGAGGGGTCCTTTAGAACAAACCCCAGAGGAGCCTCCCATCCAGATCCTTCGGATTCAAGAGGAGGGTGTTGGGAAACAGTGGGTTCCAGAGGGGAGTCCTTTAGAACAAACCCCAGAGGAGCCTCCCATCCAGATCCTTCACAGAACGTTCACAAGGGTCTTTCTGCCAGCGAGCTTTCTTGATAAAGCAAGCCTCTTGACTATGGGAAGGTTGGGAACCAGTGATGAATGGAAATGTTTATGGGATTTATAAACCTTCAGCCCTTTTAAGAATGGCCTTCCTAAGATGGGACAGGAGCCCCCATCTTGAGTTGCAGTGTCATTAGAAATAGGTTGGGGTTCCTTTTGTTCCTCCTCTGTTTGCATAGAAGTTGGCTGTGCCCCCTTCTTGTCTGAGGATTAGGGTTAATTGATAAAGCTAGAAACAGAAGACCAGTGCTTAAGCCAGAGATGACAGATGCCAGCACGCGTGCCATAACTTAGCCCTCCCCTGCTCACGGCAGACATTCACAGTCGATCATCACACTCTCTATGCCATCCCTGGAATGAACTACTAGTCACAGTTCAGGGAACTTGCAGGCCAGAGTTGTAATCATTGCATTTTCTATTAGCAGACACTGTCCCTTTAAAAAGGGGGAAAACAATATACATATTACAATTAAAACATGTACCACTGCACTGTGTAAATATTCAGGACCCTGGGAATTCCATCTCAATAGTCTTATTATCAGCCTATTTTACTTGAGTATAAACAATAAATACATTGCAAATTATTAATGGAAAACCATGTTTAGGAATTACAGCGATTACCGATCAATTGGATGGAATAATTACTATAATCGCTGGGTAATTAGATTCTTCCTGGCCTGAGAGGGGAATGCCTGAGCTCTGGGATTGATTCCTCTGCTCCGCAGAGTCTCAGAACCAGGAGGAGAGAGTCCTGAACTCCAGGGCAGCAAGTTGGCAACTGTAAGTTGGGGCACCAGTCCTTCGTACCCACAAAGAGGAAGATACCACATTGTTACTAACGTTTTCAGCAGAAGGCTACAGAAACCCTGACTAAAAGCAGCTTAAACTGTGGGATTTTTTTTTTTTTGGTTCTCCACCAAATAGGAAACTGAGAGGTCAGTAGACCTGGACTGGTACAGCTCAACAGCAACACCCAGAGCCAGCCTCTTTCCATCTTTCCTAGTTGCCACCCAGAGGTTGGTGGTTTGTCACTTCGTGGTCACAAGATGGCTGCTGATGCTCCGGGCACCACATTCACATATAAGGCAGGAAGAAAGCAAAAGAGACAGTGACAGCAGTGTTTGTCCTTTTTCTTGTTAGGAGACTTCTACTTGTGTCTCATTGGCTGGGACAGGGTTACATGGTCACTCTTGCTGCAAGGGAGACTGGAAAAGTGGGGGACAGGATATCCTGGTTGGTTCAGGTCAATCATGAGCTGGAGCTGAGTCTACTGTCACTCTGAACAACAGGGATTCTATTATCGAGAAAGAAGGAGAGCCTGGAAATTGGGTAAACAACTAACAGTGTCTGTGTCAGATACTCCAGGAGACCATGCCCCAAGTCCCTTTGAGATATGACAGGCATCAGTAGTAGAGCTATAGATGACTTTGTTGTTCCTTGTTCATTCATTCATTTAAGACATATTTAATCAGTGCCTAGTGGATGCCAGGATAGAGGGAGAAGAACAGAATTATTTAGGAATAAACAGTAGGGATGGAGGGCATCACAGAAATCTTTCTAGGAAGAATGACATTGAAGCCAAGAATAAAAAATGAGTAAAAGTTTGCCAGCTTATCTCATGTGTGTGTGTGTTGGTGATGGACAGGAGGATGCATGAGGCGCCCACAGAAGGAGAGGTGAGTGTTGCAGACAGAGAGGATGACGTGTGTAAGGATCTCAACAGAGGAAGATGCCAATCCGTTTCCAGGAATGAGAGGAGGTATAGCCAGAGCATAGAAAGTGAGCCTGGAAAGACGGACAGACATCAGATACCAGCGGCTCTTATGAGCCAACCTGAGTTTAGACTTTATCCTAAAGGTCCTGTCTGCCCCAGTCCTTGCTACTGGGGGCAGGTAAAAGTGGCACTAACGACTAGCCCCCAGCACGTGAGCTTTCATCACGGCTGTATTGTTCAAGATGCTTTTGGTTAGGCAGGGGAAGCAAGTTTAATATTAAAAAGATGGGGGAGTAGTTATTGGTACCTATTATTAGAAAGTCCAAGGATAGTTGGCTTCCGGAACAGCTGAATTCAGAGGCTTAAATGATGTCATCATGAATCTCTCTCCTTCTAGACTCTTTCTTCCTCTGTGTTGACTTCCGTCTCAGACAGGCCCTCCCTGAATCATAGTGAGTGGCCATTAGAAGCTCTGGACTTATGTTCTATGCGTCTTGGACCAGAAAGGAAATAGTAGCAGTTCCAGCTCTAGCGAGAGCTCTCCTTGGCCCATCTTGGGAGACGTGGCCATCCCCGAACTGATCACTGAGGCCCTAGGATGCTGTGCTCTAATTGTCAGGCTGGAGTCAGGTGCCTCCCCCAGGAGCCTGCAAAGTGAGCCGAGAGAGAAGGAAGAGACTGAGGTGCTATCATGCTGGGCAGACTGAACGCCAGGTGGCCCCTCCTGCCTCGTTCTTACCTCACCTGTCATTGTCTGGACCACGCCTAGGTTCACCAGGCTCCTGCCCTCCCGTGCCCCTTCCTGCTGCCCATCCCTCAACCTGATGACTCATATGAGCTACCCCACGTTGACCCTCGGTCCTCCTCCCCCCAGGCCAGAAGTGCTTCTCACGCTCTGGATAATCCCCAGCTTCAGGTCCCTCTGCTGCTGTGGCCTCCTGAGGGAAATGGGACCCCTCCCTTCCTGCCCTCCCCGCCTCCACCAACTGGCGGAGTCTGGCCAACATCACTGGTCAATCCCGTCTTTAATAAAGGAAAACGCTGCAGTCTCCTTGTATCTCATAGCGTGGGGACGTGGGCCCTGCGTGTCGCCTTCTGTTCAGCAGAGTTTCTCAGCAGCCTGGCCCACGTCCCGCCGTGAAGGCACTGATTTACTCTAACTAACACACAGCACTGCTTATTAGAGCTCTCAATCCGACAAGAAGTGTCGAGCCTACCTCCGAGGTTCTACGAAATTATGAATAGAAACCCGTCTGGAGTCTGAGTTAACAGTGTTTTGCCCACTGAATGGGAACTGAGGGAGGTAACAAGCAACTTTGCAGACATGCAGGCCGCCCCCCACCTGTCCTTTAAGGCTACCTCCAATTTTACCTTCTCTGGGAAAGCCTCCTCTGAAATCCTGTGTTACTCAGGACTCTTTGGGTTGCAAGCGGCAGAAACCCAACTCAAACAGACAGAAGCAAAAATAAGTGAAGTTATTAGCTCTTGAAAGTGAAAATCCAAGAGTGTCTGGCTTCAGGCATGGCTGGATCCTGGGGCTTAAAAGATGTCATCACTACTTGATTCTCTCTCTCTCCCTCCGCCTCTTCTGCTCCCTCAGCCCAACCCACCCACCTCTGGGATCTATTGTCCTATGTGTTGTCCTTAAGCTGAATGTCTCCATACTATCCCATGGAATTTCCAAGATACATCTTTATAGCTTAGCAGTTTCAACAGGAAAAGGCTGCCTCTTTCAGGGAAAGGTTGCCCCTTTCCCACATTTCCCAGTAGACATCCTGTGGCTGATTGTCTTTGATTGGGTCAGCTTCTGTCATGGTTCTAGCGTCTACACCAGTCCCACCACCTGTTTATGCACGGCCCACAAACTGAGAATGCTTTCTGCCCTTTAAAATGGTTGAAAAAAAAAAAAAAGAAGAACAGTAGTAACGTGAAAATTATGTGAAATTCAAAATTATATGAAATTCAAATGTATTGGAACACCAGCACGCTCCTTTGTCTGTGTGTTGTCTAAGGCCGCTGTGGTGCTACAGTGGCAGAGCTGAGTAGCTGAGGCAGACTGCGTGGCTCACACAGCTGAAAATATGTGTTCTCTGGCCCTTTATAGAAAACGTTTGCCAACCCCTGGCCTAGACACTCCGTGTAGCCCATGGGATGCTTGAGTCAAGTACTCACCCTTGGAGCCTGGGGGTGGAGTCAACCCAGCAGACTACAGGATGAGAGCGACAGAGCACTGCCAGAGGAAGGGGCATGAGTGCTGGGAAGCCAGAACAGTCGATGCCCACTCTGCCCCCCACCCCAGTCTTAGACCCGGATCTCCCAGAAGCAGACACTGAGACAAGTATGTGAGCACTTGTCTTTTATGTGATGGAGGGGGCGGGGCGGCCAGGAGCACAGGCAGGGGTGGTGGGGAGTGAGACAGGGGAGGGGAGGGGAGAGAAAGAGGCCAATATAGGGTACTTTCTTGAGTGGTTACCACTGTGGGCAGCTGCGTTCATCGTGCTGGTATCTCTGGGAGACGGTACGGGGTACACATCTCAAGTATCCCAGACGAGGGGCAAGGGAGCAGGGGGGTCCATCCTCCAACCCCTGCCAGCCCCTGGTTGTCGGGCATATGGGTTCTGTCTTTTCTGGGTGACGAAGAGGCAGTTTCCTTTTCCATCCCTCATCCAGTGGTGGTTAATTAAGTTCTTCTCAATGCACGGACATCTGGGAGAAAGAGTAAGGGGCTACCGAGAGGCTGAAAATGACAGCTCTCTTGTCCAGCCTCCCCAGAACCCTTGCTAGGAGACACCAGAGCAACTGTGTCACCCACCTCAAGGCTTTGGTGAGCTGTGCACTTAGCAAGCAGCTGGTGACGGTCCATTCAGTTCCTAGCCTGGAGTTCAGGTTTACCAGAAGTCCGGGGTCTGGGAAACGAGGATACCGTCAGCCACGGCTCTGTTGTTTGCGCTCAAGAGGACCCCTCCTGTCCCTCCAAGCAGCATCTTATGCCCTCCTCCAGCTCTTTTACAATGACATATATTATTTATGAGAATGTGATAATATACATGAAGATGTCTTGAAATCCATGAAAATGTAATAGAAATCATCATTTAAAGTTTATTATCATTTATTCAACAAAATTTATTGAGTACTTTATGCCAGGCACTGGGAACATAAGAGTGTGGGGAAAAAGTAGCCAGAAATGCCTACCCTGATGGAACTTATAGCCTAGTGGAATTATTATCGTTAGTATTCTTATATAATGATGATCTAATGGTGGCCATTGTTATAATACCGAGTCTGGATTGGATGGGTTTTAAAGTGCCGGTTTGGGTCATTCTTCTATTTTAAGTGATTTTCTGAGGAAGACGACTTCAGGGTGCTAATGCTTAGCTTTTCCTCTGTATTACTCCTCAGATGCATAAAAGAAAAGTTCATGAGAAGGCTGTATGGGGTAGTGGTGAGGACCAGGGTCTCTGGAATGATCTGTCTGGGTTTAAATTCTAACCTCGTCTCTTCACTGGCTGGGAGACTCTGGATAAGTTCCCCCACCTTCCCTGACCTCAGTTTCCACATGCCAGGTATGAGGAGGGCCATAGAGTCATCATCGTTTAATCATTTAATTTAATGAAGATTAAATGATGCTACTGTATGCTCAGAACAGTGTCTGACGTTCAATGAATGCTAGGCATCATTTTTATGTAAAATAATAGCTGAAATGTACCCAGCAAGCTCTCTTGAGCAAAGCAAGTCCTTAATACGTATGAGCTATAGATATGATTGTTATCATTACTAGAAAAACTTCTATTCATCCTTCAACACCCAACTGAGATATTCTTCCCCGCCTCTCTCTTCTGACAGCATTTCGTGCAGAGCTCACAATCCCGTCTATCCGGTTGTGTTTTTATTTCTCTGTTGGTGGTTTTTTGTTGCTGTTGTTTTTATGATATCTTCCGGGACAGGGCCTGTTTTTCTCTTACTCATCCCTGTGTCCTTGATGGCCAGCACAGAGTAGGTGCTCAGTTTGTGACGTGAAGGAGCAAAGTTGAGAGAATACTGGGTCTTAGAGGCACGTCAGGGTCCCTTCTCCCCCAACGTGTTTGCAGAGCAGGCAAGAAAGGGAGCCAGCCTGCCTGTATTCATTCATTTCCTCATCGTTGCAGTAATTCCAAGGGAGGAAGAGTCAAATGGTCTCTGTCCTGCCTCCTGCCCTTGTCAGTCCAGGAGCTCTGGGCAGATGCCAAGCTGGGCCTCCAAACCCGCCTGCAGCCCTTTATTTTCCCTGACCCTCCTTACCGCCCAGCATCACACAAAACTGACTTCCCCTCAAACTGTGCTGCCCTCACTGGCTGCTTCAGAGGAAGGATCCCTTTCAATTCTTAATCGAGTCTGGGAGAGGACTCGCACAGTGAGGGCCAGTTTGAGCACGCTCCTCTGTAGAGGTCAATTGTTTCCTTTTTTAAAATAATAGCCACTGAAATGACCAGGCGGCTGGGCCACAGAAAGTCTGGGATGGGGGATCTAATCACCGAATCACTGGCGAATCATCTCCTCTTGGCCTCTTCTCCCTCATCACAGCTGCTCCTCCCTTTTTGAACTTTTGGCCACATTGTCCACTCTCCAGAGTCCATGTCTGTAGGAATACAGGTGCAAGGGAGGAGACACATTTAGCAAGCACGTTCAATGTGTCTTAAACGCGAACTCGAGGGTGAAGGCTCTCCTGATGCTGAGAAGAAATTGCACTGCAAACAGCCTGCTGAAATGACTCGCCATTCCTGGCGGGTGACAGAGGGGCTCTGGGTGTGATTTTCTGAACTGTGTTAATGGCGAGTTGCCATTCGTTCGTAGGCTGCCCTGGAGCTGGAAAATCCAACTCTCATCCAGGCAGAAGCAGCCACATCCTCCTGGTCGTTTAGCCTGGAGGCTGCCTCTTGCTAACTTACCTCTTGTCCACCAGGTCCCTCACTAGTCCCTGATGGAGGCAAATGC